>NC_142610.1:16999086-17342583 GCF_041222555.1 Hakea prostrata | reverse complement strand
TTCTAACATGATCAAAATAGGGGTTCTTGACTTTACCCAAGAAATTAGGGTTTCACCCTTTTGGCTCTCATGAAAAGGTTGAGAGTTCCGGATGAAGGAAGGTAAATTGTTAGTAAAAAAAAATAACAAGAAGAATCATTCAATGATAAAGTTTAGGTTCATATAAATTTTACCCAAGAGGTTTCCCTCTCATGGGAATTACCAAAGGTTCTCATGATGACCACACAAGGTTAGGGTTTCAAGGGTTAGGGTTTCCAGGATTCAGCTGGCAAGGGTTGAGATCATGATGATGATCATGGATCTCAAGGAACATGATGAGATCATGGAATAGATGGTTGCAAGAATGCAGCATCATCTTCCTGATCTCAATCAAGAACAGATTCAAGAAAAGAAAATCAGAGATAGAGAGGAAAGAGATCATACACATACCTTTGATGTAGGAGGATGAAGATTGCTTGAGTTCTTGCGAGATATCAACCAAGGATGCAAGGGAATCGATTAGAATAAGGTTCTAACTTGTTCCAGAGGCTTAGGAGGCAGATGAGGCGGAGTATTCCCAAGATTAGACTTAAATAGAGTAGCCCAGACCTAATTTTCAAAAAACATACTCAATTGGTCGATTGATTGGTCGACTGGTTCAGTCGACCAATGAGTCGACCAATCAGAACAGCAACTTCAAGACAGGGAATTGAAGGCTCAGATCAAGCCCAAACATCAACGGGTTTTGCACACACCTAAAGTGACATACCTAGTAGGTAGAAATGCCTTTGAATCAATACAGAGAGCACTCCAAGTCCATCAACTAATCCAATCTTCATTAGGGTGCAGTTCCATAAATGGAACACTAACATCAACACTCAAGGATTCAAATCCAGCCATCAAGTCTTCTACTGAAATGGCCCAAAGTTGACTTCTTGCCTTACTTCGGGTTGCTGGACCTACAAACAACAAGGTTTCCTGGTTAAGGTTAGGGCTGGGTTTCACAGGAAAAGCTTGAAAGGATCTGTTTAAACCCTGATTAAGAAATGCAAGGAACCATGATTGGATCAGAACAAGAAACAGATTTCAAATCCAAGCTCACTCACTTCTTAGAGCATAATGTTGATGTGTTCGCGTGGTCGGTAAATGATATGCCAAGGATCGAAAGGGATGTGGCCAAGCGCAAATGATGTATAGATCGGAAAGCAATTCCGGTTATACAGAATAGGAGGAATTTCTCCATTGACAAACACGAGGCCATCCGGACAGAGGTACAAAAGTTGAAGCAATCTGGTCTTATAAAGCGAACTGACCACCCAACATGGTTGGCCAATGTGGTGATGATCAAAAAAGCAAATGGAAAGTGACGAATGTGTACAGACTACACAGGCCTCAACAAAGCTTGTCCTAAAGATTGTTACCCTCTGCCGAGAATCAATCTACTAATAGATGCAACTGCTAGACATGAAATGCTCAGTTTTATGGATGCTTACTCTAGGTACAATCAAATCCTAATGCATCCGGACGATGAAAAGCACACAACTTTCATGACTGATAGGGATAGTTATTACTATAAGGTGATGCCATTCGGTCTAAAAAATGTGGGAGCAACCTTTTAAAGAGTGGTGAATAAAATCTTTGCTAATCAAATTGGCAGAAATATGGAAGTGTATGTAGATGACATGCTTGTGAAGAGCATCTCAAAGAAAGACCACCTTGTTGACCTAGTAGAAGTATTTGGGGTACTTTGGAAGTATAGGATGAAACTTAATCCTAACAAATGTGCCTTTGGAGTATCATCTGGAAAATTTCTTGGTTTCATGGAATCCCCGAGGGGAATTGAAGCCAATCGCGGAAAAAATAAAGGCTATCTTGGACATGAAACCGCCAAGAAACATCAGAGAAGTCCAGTGCTTGACTGGTCGAGTAGCAGCATTGAATAGATTTATTTCCCGATCAGGGGGAAAATGTTTACCCTTCTTTAAAGCTTTGAAACAAATGGCTAATCAGAAAAACGAAATTTGGAATCAAGAGTGCTAGGATGCTTTCAAAGAACTGAAGGTGGAAACTCTCACGTCCCCATTGATTGTGAGGCCTATCAATAAAAAAATAATTACAGATATATTTAGCTACATCATCGATCGCAAGTGAGCGCGGTACTCGTTCAAGAAGAAGATAAGATACAAAATCCAATCTACTATATAAGTCATGTCTTGAACGAGGAAAAGGCTTGTTATCTAGAGGTGCATAAACAAGCATTGACTCTAGTCACGGCGGCTAGGAAACTTCATCCATACTTCCAATCTCACCCCATTGCAGTAATGACAAATTTACCTCTGAAAAAGATTCTGCACTGACCAAACTTGGCCAAGAGATGGGTGACCTGGGTGATTAAGCTGAGCAAACACCAAATAGAGTTGAAACCCCGACCAAGCATTAAAGCTCAGGCCCTCACCGCAGCCCAAACATGAGGCTAGTGAGTCAGCCCCTAAATCCATTAAAAGATGGATCTTGTTCGTCGATGGATCCAGCAATGCACAAGGAAGCGGAGCAAGTTTACTAATGAAAAGCCCAAGAGGATTCGAGATAAAATATGTGCTCCGTGATGAGCAAATTTATGTGTGAAGTCTTAGGGCATAAAGTGTGCATTTTACACACTTAGAGTGGAGCTACCTTGGGTTTTATGTTGTTTTTGCAGATTTTAGGACTTTTCAATATTTAAGCAAATATTTTGAGTTTTGGGTATGAATCATGCAATTTTACACGTCAAGAGGTCCATTCAAATTCTCAAATGCAAAAATGGGCCTGATCTGGAGCATGATGGGCTAGAGATGTGATTATGGGCCAACTCCGAAATATTTAAGAGATAAAGAAGGCAAATTTGATCTACGGCTAAGATTTTAAATTATCAATCAATTATACAAATATATTATTGAGAGAGTCCAGATGGAGAAAAGAGTTCTTGCATACTTCAATATCTTATTTCCTATTTGTGATTTGATTAAAGAAAGAAAAAGAGGGAAAAGAATTATATTCATACAAGGAAGAAAGAAAAATCCCAATTTTGAATGTCTCTGTTCAATTTCGATCAAACCCTTCATCAAATGGTCATCCGGTGTCTGATTGAAACTGATTTTTGATGAGAGCTTCACGACTTCTTGATCCTCAAATCCAATGGTGGAATTGTGCATTTGATCTCTCTAAGCTAGTTCGATTAGTACGCAAAAACCCTAATTGGTTAAGTTAGATAGGAACTCCGAGTTTGATTCAAATTCTGTCAAGATTCATATCCCATGTAAACTCTATTAAAGGAGAGAATACTCCATCAAGAGGGAATGTGTTTTAGAGCTTAGTAGAAGCACTCTTTCTTTTCTCTTTAGTTTATTTAGGCTTTCTCTAGTTTTCTTTGCTTGCTTTTGTGAGATTCTAATTCCTAGATTGAATGTTTAGGTTTAATTTTTCTATGTAATGTAATGCAATGCAATTTCAAGTTCAAGATCAAGTTCAAGTTTCAAGTTTCAACATTTGTTTTTCTCTGGGTCTAGCAATTGCAAATCTAGATCATTGTAGATCTAGATCTGGTTGTTAGGGTTGGTTGAGATTCGAATCGTTTGTTCAAATTCTTTTTTATTGTTTGAAGTTCAAAGATGCAAGTAAGTAACATTCTTCAATAATCTTCTCTTCCCCCTCCATTCCCGCTTCTATCTACCCCTCAATATCCTTAATTTAGGATTTACTTTCAGCATTTATTTATTGTTCTCCCTTCCTTTGAGTCCTTGATCAAAGATGCTTACAGTCCTGCCTCTCTTTGGTTAAGGTTTCTCTTTCCTTTTATTACTCTGTTATTTACTTTCAGCATTTATTTATTCTTCTCCCTTCCCTTGGGTTCTTGATCAGAGATGCCTACAGTCATGCCTCTCTTTGGTTAAGGTTTCCCTTTCATTTTATTACTCTGTTATTTACTTTCTGCAATTTACTTTCAGCATTTATTTATTGTTCTCCCTTCCCTTGGGTCCTTGATCAGAGATGCCTACAGTCGTGCCTGTTGGTGCTATTTCTGCCGATCGCCTTGAACCATAGTTTTCCGCACCGAACTCCTCAGATCTGATTCGATATGGTTTGCTCTTCAATCAATCAACCTCTCACTCCTAAAAGAAATAGAATACCAGTAAGAAACAGAGCCGATCGTCTTGATCGGCGTCTCGTCTCCGACGATCTAGTCAGTATGGTGAAGTTTTTGCTTCAAAGCTCTCTGGAGCTTCTAAAGTGCTTGTAATGGAGTTCAATCAGAGTGAGTTTAGAGTTTGGTTGATTCTAGAGACTTACCTTCTTACGAAATCTTCCCTCCCTTTTATACTAGCTTTCCCGCTTATAACACTTTTTCAATCATAGCCGTCAGATCATTGCTCCTCTTTGGACGTCACTGATCATCCTTCCTTTATTCTCTCAATCGAACCCGACTAAGATTGGTTTGACCGGTGTAAACCGGAAATGGATACTTTAGTCACAACATAAGCCCCCAAGCCTACTGATCAGGTTGAACTTACATGAGACTCTGATCAGTAGGTTTAATCCTTCCTGTCAAAATCATCCAATATTCCCTGCTCAGCCATCACGCCTTTTCCCTAGTTAATCCTTGATTTCTTCAAAACTTTGATGCCAAGTCACCATATCATCATTAACATGAAAGTTAATTTATGACCATGTCTCTTATAAAATTATGTCCTCTGCAATAGTTGAATATAATATTTGAACTGCCTTGCGTAATTATTACCTCGCTGTACTCAGCCTCCAAATTATCTCAAAACCAACTGAAATTGCTTTCTTGTCAGGCCTTTCACAAATTTTCAAATATAACTTTTCATCTTCCTTAACGTTACCACCGCTTGATCATAAATTTCATCTTTTTCCCATGTATGACCATCATATTGTTCCCTTATCTTTTCACACATCATCCTCATTCTTTTCAACTGCCATTTTTATACATTCACCGATTGATCCCACACGTCGGTTACGAAAAGTAAATGACCATTGATTTTGGACCATCGTGTATTTCCCCCTCTTTTCAAGAAATCTTCCTTCATTCTTTATATATATATATATCTGTCAACTGTCACCTACTCCCTTCCGTACTCTACTCTCCTCCTTCGAGAATATCAAACATACTTATCCACCATTTTACTTATCAATCCTCTTCAGATTTTATCTTTCAGGCTTTCTTCTTCTTCCTTCCCTGTCTCCGCCATGGATCCTGCTTCCAACCCTTCAGTACCCAGTACCTCTGCTCAATCTGCCATGCCTTCAAACAATGAGCGAATGAAAGACGTATCCGGTGCTTCCTCCTCTTATCAGAATCCTTCAGACTGGAAACCCATTCCATATGCTCACGATGAAGCCATTGTCACTTACATTCCTGTAAACACGTCCAGAGAGAAGATGGACCCAAAATATACTGGTCCCGAGTGGTATCCCACCAAAATAAAGAAATCCCACTGGACTCCTACTTGGAAAGTTACCATTTCCCCTCTCGGAAGCCGAATATGGGTTCCTGAATCTTCCGACCGTCCCTACTCAGTTGATCCAGGAGTTATCACCATTTACCTTGATCATCTTGACTCAAGCTTTAGAATCCCCTTGATCCCCATAGTTCAATCTTTATTGGACTACTATCATGTATGCCCTTCTCAACTCACTCCAAACAGTTGGAGACTAGTTTACTATTTTTTTCGCCTTTATCCTCAAGATGAATCGCATCCCATCTGTTGATCTTTTCAGAAATTACTACACCTTGAAAGTATCCCGCGGACGCGGATACCTTCATTTTTCCAGAAGAACCTGCATTTTGAATGAACTGGGAAGAGACTCCCAAATTTTCATTGATTCCTCCATTCCCCATGACAACAAGCAATGGCGGGAAAAATATTTCTTCTGCACCATTCCGAGTCCAAACTTTCGGTCTCGATGGTGTTTACATTCCTTGGAATCCTTATCCCCTCTGAAAGTGCATCCCGAACTCACTGAGTACAACCGAGAAACTTGGAGTCTGATTCCCACTGGAACTCCAATAGATGCAGCCAAGTTGAAAACGGATGCAGGTCTCATCAGTCATGGCCTTTTTCCAGGTAAAGATATTAACGACAGTATCTCCTTCTTTCCTTTCCCATTACCTTTTTCTTGTAATCTTTGTTCAACATCATATATTTTTTTATCATCAGAAATAGTTGCTTGTCCGATCCCTAGTGTTGCTGACGTCCGAAGAATTGTTTTAGAAGAAAAGAAATCTGACCCCAAGGTTACCAAATCCTCCAAGAAAAGGAAACACACTGCCTGTCACCCTTCAAAAAGAAAACCTGCTAAGAAGGAAACTTCCCCTGATCGAGAAGAAACCGACCAGGTGCCAGAAGATTCCGCCAGAGAAAACATCGATGTTCAAATTGTGAAAATTGTTGCAAGCAAGACCCCTGGTCCCAAGGCGAGGACCTCCAGAACTTCCAATACACTGAGATGCAGACTTAGGTCTACAGGTCCAGTTTCTGACCAGGGTTCGTCTGGCTCAAAGAAGAAGAAGAAAAGAAAAGAATTCCATACTGCTCCTACAGAAGTCCCCACTAAAGAAAATAATCCACATGAAGAAATTCCTGCTGCCACCAATGAAGAAATTCCCGCTGCTTTCGAGGCCAATGCTGAAGAAAATAGAGAAAGCTTACTGTCACACACACCAGCTGATTTACCCCACGATACTTCTATCTTCCCAGAAGAGATGGTTGAGGATGAAGATCGAGGTAAGGACTTTTTTGACTATTCTCCTCATCACCTGAAGAGAATTGCTGAAGACATATTAATACATGCTGCAGGTGACATTATTGAGGAAATTGCTGACCAATTGTGTGATGTAAATGTTGATGTGCCTGCCTCTCCCTTGGATGTTGCTGCCAAGGACCATGTGAATGAACCCTCCATTTCTGTTTTACCTTTATCCATCCCTAGGTTGGATGTTGTTGCTCCAGATACCAATGTCCCCCTTTTGAAGAAAATGATCAAGATGCTCCTCCCTTGGAGGAAAATAATCAGAGTATTCTTCCTCCTGAGGAAATTCATGAAGTTGTTCTGCCAGAAAATAATGCTGCCCCACTTGAAGCTCTTATGGTAATTGATCCTCAGAATGATCATGAAGACCAAGAAAATATCATCATGCAAACTGGTTCAAATGATGTTGCTGTAAATGTAAATCTTGAGAATATTCTTGAGGTAGCTGATCTCCAACTAGTCCCTGACCAGCCTGACGATACCATGAGTATTGCTAACTTTGGAAATCCTTTCCACCCTGAGTGGTTTTTGAAAGAAAATCATACAGCCAGCCGCAATTGGGAGGCTTCCAGAGAGTGGGGCACAAAAGACAGAATCCCCTATGACAAGAGAAAAACTGCTCGAATGTCTGACTCTGAACTTTACTCACATGGGTGGGGGTAAGAAATAGACCTTTTTTTCTCATTCTTCTATTTAGAATTAGTTTACTATTGATCTAATTATTTATATTGTTTAATATATGTTGACTAATCTACAGATGTTTTGGGGTTGCCTTCAATGCATTTTCTGAAGTGTTGGAGAGGGAAAAAACTTTATCCTAGGAAAATGATGATTTGATCAAAAGGAACTTCGAGCTGGTCAATGAGGTACAAGATCTTCGGAGAAAATTGGATTCTTTAGAGAGAAAATTAACAGATGCTGAGTTTAGAGAGATTGATTTGATGAATGATCTTGATAGTTTGCACACTAATTATGAACTTTGCTCTGACCATTGTGCTGAATTGCATGAAGAGATTTCTATGTTGAGAGATGCTATTTTGAATTATAGAAATGAGCTCCTTCAGCACGAAATGTTAAAGAATGATGCCCTTTGACAGGCCAGGATTGCCATAGATGAAAGAGAGGATTTTAAAGGAAAGCTAACCAGAGCTTTGGTCTGGTCACAAAGTATTGAGAAAGAAAAGAATGAACTTCAGGAAAAGTTCAATGAGATTGAAAAGTTGAATACAACTTTAGAGTTGGCCCAAGAATATCATGTGAAAGCTTTCAGCTCAATTTTACAGGAAAAGTCTACTTTAGAGGATAAAAATGATGGTTTGGGATTGAGACTCAGTGAGGTGACAACAGAAAGAGATAATTTTGAGGTTTCCCTTGGTTTGGTTTCTAAAGAAAAGGAAAGTCTTCATGCTCTTTTGGATGAAACTTTAAAATTCAAAACTTTACTGCATGAAGATTTAGAAGCAGAGAGAAGACAATTTGAAGTAGAGAAGAAAAGAATACAAAGTGAAAATCAGATTGTCTTAAATTCGGTCACCTCCTCAGTGAAGGAAGTTGGAGATAATCCAACATTCCTCAGATTTTGCAAGAATATGGTGAAGGATTGCTCTGATCAAATCTTTTCAGAAATCCTCAAGATTCACCCTGATATAAATTTCAAATTGTTACCTCTAGAATTTCTCCCATCCAGAACCTTTTTTGACCTTAGGAACTTGAGATACCCCAACTCTGATTGCTCATCAGAAGATGATTCTGACAATGATATCAGTGAGTCTTCCAGTTCTGGCAAAGACCATTCTGCCAGAGATTCAGATAGCAATGGTGATGGTAACTCACTTGTTCAAGATGATAAAGAGACTGCTGCCAATGATACTACTGATGTTGATCCATCTGGTAATGTTGCAGATATTGAGCCGTCTGTAAAATCACAAGTTTGAAGAATACACTCTTTTTGTTTATGAACTTACCTTTTTCCCTCTTTGTTTACCTCCTCTGCATATGTGGTTTTTGAACTTGTCAATCTTTTATATTAATGAAATTTTCTTCCTTTCTTTTGCTCTTTTTGGCTTTGACAGAATAGTATCTTTTATAATGCTGGCTATCATCTTCTGACCAACTCATAATTGATTAGATGTATATATCTCTGATCAAACTTGTATTCTTCATTGACTTCTGCTGAGATATTTCTGAAGAGAAAATATTTGATAGAAACCTTAATACCTGATCAGATACTTTGAGATGATGATTTGTAGAAAATCTTTGAACTTCGATAAGTAGTCTTCATATAACCTGATCCTTGAGTTATTTTATTGATTAATTCCATTGTTCTCAATCCAAATGTTGTCTTAAAGTGATGCTCCCTTAGAGAGATGCTGCCTTAGAAAGATGGCTACTGGAGCCTGACTTCAGAAAGTCGGGATCATTCTTGGAAGGAGTGATCCGGGATCATCCTCGAAAGGAATGATCTGTGATTAGCTTAGCATGACCTGGCTACTTGAGCCTGACTTATGTAAAGTCGGGATCATCCTCGGAAGAAATGATCCGTGATCCGCTTCAGAAAGCATGACCAGGCCTCAGAAGGCATGATCAGACCTTGTAAGGCTGGCCACTTGAGCCTGCCTTCGGAAAGTCAGGATCACCCTCGGAAGGAATGATCCTGAATCAGCGTTGAAATGGCATGATCAGACTTCATAAAGCTGGCCACTTGGCCTGACTTCGGAAAGTCGGGATCACCCTCGGAAGGAATGACCCTGGATCAACGTTGAAATGGCATGATCAGAAGACTAGTTTGTCAAAAATGTTCTTTGGATTAAAATGAAGAAGAAATTTTAGATGACCATGCTTAATAAGATGATTTCTCCAGGAATACCAGAAAATCCTGTCTCCTTTCTATTGATAATATTTCTTAAGGTGAATTACATTCCACGGTCATTTCAAACAGCTCCCATGAGCATCTTTCAGCCAATATGTGTTTCTGCTCACAGTTTTTATCACCACATATGGCCCCTCCCAGTTTGCAGAAAGTTTTCCACAGTTTCTTGGATCTGATGCTGATTTTTTCCTCAAAACCAAATCTCCCACTCTGAAAGATTTAGGTCTGACTCGAGCACTATAATACGCTGCTATTCTCCTCTGATATTCTATGCTCGCAATCCTTCTTCATTAGCTACTGGATCAAATCCTTCATATCTGTTTGATCCCACCATAACCTCCACTGGAGCCAACGCCTCTGATCCATATGCTAGTCTGAAAGGTGTTTCTCCTGTTGGAGTCTTGACCGTAGTCCTATACGCCCACAGTACATGAGGTAGTTCATCGATCCACAAGCTATGTGCTTCATCCAACCTCCTTTTTATTCCTTGTAGAAGTGTTCTGTTGGTTACCTCAATTTGACCATTGCATTGAGGGTATGCCACAGATGAGTGTTTGCATTCAATATGGTAGTCTACACAGAATTCTTTGAATCTTTCATTGTAAAATTGTGGTCCGTGATCAGTCAGTAGAATCTTTGGCAGGCCATATCTGAATATGACATGAATTCTGAAGAACTTTTCAATTTGACTTGTGGTAGTCGTTGCCAGGGCTTCTGCTTCTACCCATTTCGTGAAATAATCGATTGCGGCCACTACGAACTTTTTCCCTTCAGTTGTAACAGGAAATGGTCCTAACAAATCCATACCCCACATAGCAAATGGAAGGGGATTAAGAATTGATGTTAGTTGTTCTGCTGGCTGGCTCTGAATTGGTGCATGAATTTGACATTGATGACGCCTTCTTACATACTCAATCGCCTCAGATTGCATGCGTGGCCAATAAAATCCTTGTCTTAGAATTTTATAAGCCAAAGCTTTCCCACCTAAGTGGCTTCCACAGATTCCTTCGTGGACCTCTGATAAGGCATAAAGTGCATCAGATGGCCGCAAACATTTCAAAAGTGGCCCAGAAACTGTTCTTTTATATAATAGCTCATTCTTTAGAGTAAACCTGGCAGCTCTTCTTTTCACAATTCTGGCTTTTTCCCTATCTTCAGGAAGAATATCATCCTTCAGATACTATATAATAGGATCCATCCAAGATACCTCTGCATCAATTTCCATTATCTCTGGATCTGAATATGCTGGAATATTTAGCTCTTCATAATATACAGCTTGCGGTATAGAAGTAGATTTTGCGGATGCCAATTTTGCCAGAGAATCTGCTTCATTATTTTGATTTTGGGATATCCTCGTGACTGAGAATTGTGTAAACCACTCCTTACATTGCCATACTTTTTTAAGATAACTGAACATCCGATCATCTTTCGCATCATACGCTCCTGTGACTTGACTGACCACCAGCTTAGAATCACTTTTTACTTCAATGCTTTGTACACAGAGGGATCTGGTCAGTCGTAAACCTACAATAAGAGCTTCATATTCTGCTTCATTGTTTGAAGCATGAAAATTAAACCGGAGTGCATTCTGAATTACAAATCCGAACGGACTTTGTAAAATTACCCCTGCTACTGATCCCTGAGAATGACTTGACCCATCTACATGTAAGGTCCACACAAAAGACACTTCACTGGAATCTTTTTCTTCCTCCGATGATGAAATACTTTCAGCAATAAAATCATCCAAAACTTGTGCCTTTATCGCAGTTTTGGGTTTATAATCTATATCATGTTCTATTAACTTTACTGATCATGATACCATTCTCCCCGCCAGATCAGGCTTATGCAGTATTTTCTTTAAGGGCCAGTTAGTAAGAACAATAATTGGATGAGCCTGAAAATAAGGTCTAAGCTTCCTGGTTGCTACTATTAAGGCTAAAGCCTGCTTTTCAAATTTCGGATATCTAGATTCTGCACCTAACAATGTATGACTTACAAAGTAGATAGGATTTTGGATAGTACCGTCTTCCCAGATTAGTACCTCGCTTACTGCTGCCTTCAAAGAAGATAGATATATCTGCAAGCTCTCTTCGGGCTTTCGTCGAGATAGAACTGGTGGACTGGTCAGCCTCCTTTTCAACTCTTCAAATGAATTCTGACAGTCCTCTGACCATTTGAATTCGTTGAGTGCATTTAGATTTTTCAACGCCTTGAAGAATGGTGCACATTTATCTCCTGATCTTGATATAAATCTGCTTAATGCTGCAACTCTTCCTGTTAAGCTCGAAATTTCTTTCATACTGCTGGGTGCCGTCATATTCAAGATAGCCCTGATTTGTTATGGATTTGCCTCAATACCCCTCTGCGTGACCATGTAACCAAGGAATTTACCAGATGAAACCCCAAACGCGCACTTCTCAGGATTGAGTCTCATTCCATTTCTCCTTAGTACATCAAAGCACTCCCTTAAATTAGCAAGATGATCCGATCTGAATTGACTTTTTACAAGAAGATCGTCTACATAAACCTCCATATTTCTTCCAATCTGATCAGCAAACAACTTGTTCATCACCCTTTGGTATGTTGCACCAGCATTTTTTAACCCAAAAGGCATAACCTTATAACAATAGCTTTCCCGATTGGTCATGAATGCTATATGAGGTTGGTCCTCCTTCTTCAAAAGAATTTGATTATAACCAGAATAAGCGTCCATAAAGCTCAACATTTGCTGACCTGATGTAGCATCGATCAACTGATCAATTCGTGGCAAAGGATAGCAATCCTTGGGACATGCCTTGTTCAAATCAGTGTAATCTACACACATTCGCCATTTTCCACCATTACCACATTTGCTAGCCATTTTGGACATTCAATTTGCTCAATAAAATTAGATTTTCTGAGCTTGTCCACTTCAACTTTAATTGCATCATGCTTTTCTGATGAGAAATTCCTTCGCCTCTGTTTCACTGGCTTGATAGATTTATCTATCCATAGACAATGCTCCGCTACTTCTCTGCTTAAACCCGGCATGTCTTGTGCTGACCAAGCGAAGACATTTGCGTTTTGCTGGAGAAATTCTTTTAATTGCTCCTTATCCTAACTGCCCTGATCAGCTCCTATCATAGTTCCTTTCTCTGAATTTTCTGAACCGAAACAAATTTTCTCCAGCTTTTCTACTAGTTCACCTCTTTGAATTTTTTCTTCATCCCTGTTATCCATGACTTCCACAGGAAGAGCAAGTGCCTTACCTTGTGCTTTCGAATCCTTCAAAAAGGTTGTATAGCTTTGCCTTGAAGTTTTCTGATCAGATTTGCATTCTCCAATACCTCCTTCAGTTGGGAATTTGACCTTCAAATGTCTTGTCAAAACTACTGCTCCAATAGCATTTAATGTTGGTCTCCCCAGAATTATATTGTATGCTGACAGACTTTTTATCAACAAGAATTTAGTAACCGTAGTTACCGTTTGTGGATGTGTTCCCAGTTTTATTGTTAACTCCACAGTTCCTTCTACCGAAGTAAATTCCCCAAAAAATCCAAATAGTCTTGTACCGCAAGGCTTTATCTTGACTGTATCAACTTCAATCGCTGAAAAGATTCATAAGACATTATGTCCACAGAAGATCATGTATCGACTAGAACCCTGTGAATATCTCTGTTTGCCACCTCAGTGACTACCACAATGGTATCATCATGTGGTTCCTGAATTCCTTCCATCTCCTCCTCTATGAAGACTATCTCCTTCATCATTTTGATTCTTCTAGGAATAACATGAGATTCGACAGCACTTACATACCTGGCATGTGCCTTAGATTTTGAAATTGAATTCAAATCTAAACTTCCCAAGATGGTCATGACAGGAGACTGCTTCTGTTGAACTTGTTGATTTTCCTGTTGTTTAGCATTTTCATCTGGAGAGTTGTACTGAAAATCTCCCTTCGATCGGTCTTCCCTCGTTGGTGTTTAATTATTCCATCGTCTTGTTGATCAACAACATTTCTTCTGTTGCCTCCATTTCTCCTTTGAACAAATTGATCCAACCTCCCCTGACTGATTAATCGTTCAATTTCGTTTTTCAAAATTCTGCAATCATCAGTATCATGACCATGATCCTTGTGATATCTACAGAATCTATTCGGATTCCTCTCGTTCACCTTTGCTATCATTGGTAATGGCCACTTCATAATTCCTTGATGTTGAATTCGCATCAGAATTTCTGACCTTCTTGTATTGAGAGGAGTATAGTTTTCCTAGAATGGTCTTGGAATATCCCTTCTGTATTGACGATCAGGAATATTTCTTGGAAAATTCCTGCTATTCCTCCACTCTCACATCTATTTGTCTAAAATTTCCAGACATGGATTCCAAGGGGTTGCAAAATGCATATCTTGGATAACTAATCATGGTTAGATGTTAGATCGGCTTTGATGCAATAAATTGTGTTGGTCACGCATCGCTTGCGAAAGTGTAGTTGCTAATATGATAATCAACAGCAAAAACATTCAACAATCCTAGATTTCATTGGAGGTGGTGTAGTAATATCACATGCACCTAGACCAAAGAGCAAGAACCATGCAATCAAGCATTATTTGTCCCTTAAATTTTAGTCTGCAAAACTAAATGGTATAGTGTTCCCCCTCAACCATGTCTGTTTCTTGAAATTTCTAGTTGATTTTCACTTTCCCTTCTTCAATTATCAATACGTGGATTATCACAATATCTACTTAATGAATCAAAATTTATAACAGATGTCTATATTCTCAATTGTGACAAGACTAGTCTAGGAATCATTAGGAAGTTTAGATCAGTTTGTATAAGATCTTCAAGAAAACATAGGAGGCATGAGTGAGAGCACAAATAAAAAAGTTATACATCATTGATACTCAAAAAAGAAAGTGAAATACATCCTTTTTACTAATATAGAGGTTCAATCCAAAAATAGTTCTTGGTGACTGGGAGATCACCATAACAACTAGAGGATTGGTAGGTTTTCCTGGCTTTGAAAGAGTAGATCTTTGGTGCTTCATTTGTGCAATCACTGTTCTTTGATCATGAACCTAAGTATACCAAAACCTATCTCTGTAAGTAGACTGTGGCATGATTATCAGATATCCATATATCATGTTTATGTATTTCTATACGGATTTACTTTTGTAATATTATTACAAACTTTGAAGCGAAGTTTCATGCTTTGGTGCGTTGACATGCACCTATTACAGTATATCCTACTAAATATTTATATGATCTCATTCATGAATCATGATGATGGCTAATATAGGAATTTTTGTTAAGTTCAGAATAACCTTTGATCAAGAAAATCGCAACATATTTCCATGAGTGAGTAAAAAAAACACAAAATACATGTGTGATTGAGGAAAAGAAAACTTCAGTCTTCTGTTTCTTCATAAACAGGGAGGAAGGCAAGGAGAATCACATAGTGTTGTTGGGTGTTTGACCATGTAACTAGATCAAAACAAACTCAGGAGAGCAATATGTCACAAAAAAGAAAATATAAACTGGTTTGATATCATTGTTTGATTCCCAAAAGTTTACGACCAATAAACACATTTTCTCTTCCATGGGAAGAAGGACATCTCTCCATTCAAGTTTCCTTTTGCATTCAAGATCGTCAATTCACTTGATAGGCCTCAATTGTCTTTGTCTTCCTCCAAATAATGATTCTATTAACACACGGAAAAATCAACTTGGATCTACCTTACTTTGACGAAAACCAAATCGTTCGAAGAAAAACTGAAGACTCTTAGATCTGGTGAGTAACTTAAAAAGGGAAGAAAAGAAGGAAAGATGTTAGGTAGTGGATTATAGAAATATTATCTACACCTTTCACTCTCTCACCAGCCTCTTGTTCACACAAATTAGGACTCCAATTAAGAATAGAGTCAGCAAAACAGAGTAATACCAAGTTCAGAACTTCGAAGGAAACATAATGCTGACAATGAGAGGCCAGAACTCCCTGTAAGTCTCCTTGCCCAAACCCAATATAAATTCTTCGATGCCTCCCTTCTTCTCTCTCTCTCTCCCTTCCCAGAAAAACAAACAATTCTCATAGCTAACTAGTAACCGACTCCATAACACAACCCATAACACTTGACCTAATAGCTGACTCAACTCACTACTAACTTCTCATTATCTCCTCCACTCTTCACACATGTTCAGTGACTGCTGCAAAACCAACTCCCATGCTTGGTGGCCCCCTGCCCTTGTTTTGAGTCAGTCTTATCTCAAGTAATAAGGGGCCTATCAAAAGAGCTATCTACAAAAATTTGAATAAGCATGATGTAGCTTCCCCCTTTGCATAGTTTAACCAAGCATGGTGTGGCTCTTTTTTTTAAGGTTTGGCTTACTGAATACACAGGTTAGTTACCATGTCCACATGAGCATCACAGTATCCATGCAAAATCAAGGATAAACAGAAAGAACTAGCAGCAAGAGCTTCTACTTTGCCGCATGAAGTTGACTAGCAGAGCCATCCAATGGGTATAATGTCCACTGAAATTTCTAGTATTGATATCTAGATTATGCAAAATCATGGTTTGATTACAAGGATACACCTGACAGTCCATGAAGGCAACTTATTCTCAACAATCAGGTTAGGTGAAAGAACTGATAGGACCTTAAATATTCTGAGCCCCAGGCTGAGGAGAAAACCGTAAAACTATAAATCTCAAAAACACTAGTAAACATGATGCCTTTATGAGGGGACAAAAAAACATACCCAATGCAAAAAGCTCTTCCTATAGAGGTCATTTCTAACTCATGATCGATCACCAGGTGATAATGGGGCGACATTACCATAACCTTTGTTTTGCTCAATTGCTTTCCCCAATAACAAACTAATTTCAACTACACCAAAGTGAATATATCAGATAAGTTCAAATAGTTCTGCGAACAGAAACATCCGACTTGATTAAATTAACATAAGCATCCATGGACGTTTTCCAACTCAAAAGAGAAACTTGTCTGACATATGAAAAATAATGACAGCAAAACTCATGCTTAATATTGGTCTACATTTAAAATACGAGAGTTTAGTATGATTCATGATGTCAAGATGGATTTGAGTCCCATGCCTTAGATTGGCTATAGGGAGTTCCTATCCAATAAGGAAATCTTTGTTTTCAAGAATTCAACCCCAAACATTTGACTTATTAAAAAAAACTCAATACAAAGCTTCAAACAAGTACTTAACTAATTAGCAACCAACTTGTTTGCAAAACAAACAAACAGCATTAACATCATCATAAATTGGACAAACAGCAATCACACTTATAAACTACCTCTCTGGAAATACATATTATCATTGAAAGCGGATTTTGCTTGGGAGCAGTTCTGAGCAGCTCACGGTCAAGATGGAAAGTTGGGTGCTGTATTAAAATCTGGCCATGAATTTTGCACATGTGCTATTTAAAATTATTAAAAGTAAATTTCTCGATTTTCCCACCTAACCTTAACGGTTTGGTTGAATCAAATTGAACCGAACAAACCCCTCCAAATTTCAAAATATTGAATTCATTCCCAAACCCATTCCTCTTCGTTCGAAAGATGAGTAGAGCCTTTTCGGATGACTGAAAGCTTCGATAGGTTGGTCGCAGGCCTCACTTCCTTTTGGCTTCAAATTCCTTCAAATCTCTCACTGGCTAATTCCGATTTACCCCACCTTTTAAGGTCGTCGCCATCATTCAGGTGTGATGCCAAGATGGTACAATCCCTTCAAATCTCTCTCTTTCTGTCTTTCATTAACTGAACTTTTGTCTCATGTTTCAATAGTAATGTATCTATTGTATAATCACAAACAAACTCTTCTGTGAGAGATAGAGAGAGTTGTGTCGGCGTCATTGGATTTTCTTTAAACAGGAGACGTAGCCGACCCAATTCAAGGCTTAAGAATGCATGCTTCTCTCACTTGTCTCTATCTTTCCAATTTTTTAATCCCCTGGTCCCCTTTTCTCTCTCTATATATATATTTTATCTTTCACTCGTAAACTTCCAATTTTTCCATGGGTTGATTGGGCTTTGGATTCATCACCTCAGATGAATTCAGTTCTTCCTCTACTCACCCCTTGCTCTGTTTTTCTACCTGATCTATTCGTGCTTATGTTAGTTGTTGGTAAAAACTCTATATATCTCAATTCGATTAATTGAAAGGGGAAAGATCCTTACCTGGATTCGCTCTCCCAATAATATAGAATATCTGTAGCTGAAGTAATTTGAATCCACGTCCTCATTCCCCCACAATCTGGTCACCGGTTTGATTCTGCAATTTCTGGGAAAGTATAAATTTCACAACCCAAATGCCGTGTGGAAGGATGGTATGGGAATCTAAAATAAAAGGAAGAAAAAATCCACACATAACTTTCCTTCCTGTGTTTTCTTGGAGAGAGGGAGAGAAAGAGAGGGAGGGAGCCACTTTTCTGAAAAATCTCACGTAAGAATAATGTGATCACCCAAGTGATACCGTGGCTACAAATATATAACCCTATATTTTGTAACCGCCCTGAAAGTGATTTTCCATTTTTGCCCTTGGGAATATAATTCTATTAATAATTCATAAACCCTAACATTAGTATAGATGCATGGTGCCTCAAATTTTCCCCAGGTAAAGATTTCCATGTTAATACCTTTGGTTCTTCTATCTGGATTTTGGTTTAAAAGAAAGTTTTCTTCTTCTCCTCTTCTGGGTTTTTTTTGGGTGTCATAAAGAAGGAAAAATAGAGTTTCAGATATGGAATGTGAGTGTTTTACAACTAAGGCTGCAACTGGGTCGGGCTAGGCCAGGCTTCTGCAATCCCAAGCCCAGCCTTATATGTTCTAATCTGAGCCCATTCCCGCCCTAACCCTAGTTCAGGGCCAAGAATTACTGTCCCTAGCCTTAAGCCCTACAGGGTCAAGCCAAGCCCATTCCTGCCCTAATTGGCCTTGTCCCTGACCCTGGCCCTATTTGGCCTTGTCCTTGATTGGCCCTGACTCTGGCCCTAGTTGGCCCTGTCCCTGGCCTTGACCCTGATTGACCCTATCTTGGCCCTAGCCTTAATTGGTCCTATCATTGGACTTACAATATCAAATGTAAATTCATAAAAAAAATATATAAAAATACATAAAAGTATCATAAGTAAATTAAAAATAAAATTCATAGAAATATAAGATGATTCAAGCTGCTACAAAATGATAAAATAGTCAATAAGTTGATAGTGTTGCTTTAAACATAAATAAATTCATACTCCAAAATTATATATTGAGCTCTGAAAGTCTCTATTGCTTTGGTGATGAAAATTGAAAATCTCTCCCATTACTTTGGTGATGGAAATTGAACTCCTATTGATATCCTTATTCAACAAAAAAAATTCATATTCAAAACTTTTAACAAGTAAATCAACTTTTTTCATAGTTAAAGAAAATGATATATTAGTTACAAACATAGTTATTTTATTATTTATATATATTGTCTCGCCTTAGTAAAAAAAATTATCAATGATTTTTGGGAACTAAAAGACTTAATTCGAAAAATATAAATTATCTTAAAAATAATATAAAAGTGAACACATAGTCTAACATGATCAAAATGACTGAAGGACAAAATCGAAACTTATAGTTATATCAATGTTAATAAGAAGATTACGGTAAAAATCTAGTACATGATCAAGATTAAATTAACATTAAGACTAGAGCAATTAGGGTCAGGATCCGGCCAGAATCAGATGAATGCTTACTACATTCGTAATGATGATATTAATTTATTTTTATTAATTTTTTACAAAACATAATCATGTTTTTAAAATTTGACACGTGTCAAGTATTCACCTATGTGGATTAGAATTAATTCCTCTCCATATGGGTGGAAGGTCCAGACTCAAATCAATACCATAATTAGGGCCAAAATCATGGGCCTAGATCAAGGCTAAGATTATGACCAATATTAGGGCCAAGATCAAGGCCAAAATTAGAGTCAGGATTCAAGTTAATAGTAGGACCAAGATCAGGGTCAAAATCAAGACCAAAATTAAGGCCAAACCGGGATGGGCTGGGCGGGCCAGAGAGTAATCCTAGGCCCGCCCTTGGCCCTAGTTCAAGGCTAGAATGTTTTGGCCCTAACCCGCCCTTAGAGCCAAAATCTTTAGCCCAAGCCCTATTTGAGCTCAGGGCGGGTCAGGGCCACTAGTTAGTGGGCAAAACTTGCAACCCTATTTACAACTTCAGATTCGGTTGAATTGAAAGCTCCCTCTTGAAAAAATAAACTACAAAGAGTTAATGTACCATAAAAAGAACAAAGAATGACATGTGTTTCCATGTGGAGCCCTTATCATACAAACTCGGCTTTACAGATGGATTTCAGTGATCTGTTAATTTTTGAGTTCTTCTTTACTGATATGGGGGTTCGATCCAAAAATAGCTCTTGTTGACAGGGAGATCACCATATTGACTAGAAGATCGGTAACTTTTCCGTGCTTTGTAAGAGTAGAACTTTGGTGCTTCATCGGGTGGACAATGATAAATCCTATTCATCATTTTTTTTGTTCTCTGGTTCTTCGAAATCATAAAAGATGTGCAACAAGAGCTAATAAAGAATGACTTACATGCCAAGTCTTCAACCCTGACCCACTTCATCTCATATTTGTCTAGCTTGTGAATCCAAGCACGCCAACCCGAAAAAGCCAAAAGACCAAGGTAGAGCTCCCCATCATTCTCATCTCCCACCATAAAACTTTGATAAGATGACCATGGAATGTCCAATATTGCCGTAGATTCTGTGAAAACATTCCATGATTTTTGAGCAACATCAAAGGTAGCCAATCCACCTCTTACAGTGGAGCAATAAAACTTCCCCTTCAAGTAGACAACATCTTTAATCGGTAAAAATCCACTAGAGAAACTGTATGAAGACCAAACCATCTCTCCAAGGTGACATATACTGATATCAACTTTACCACTATAATGCAAAACAAAGAACACGCAATCAGGAGAATTGGGTGGTGCTGAAAAGGTTGCAACATCGAAAAGGAGGGAGCCCAAATCAGGCAAGTCAAACCTCCGGTTGATAAAGGGAGAGTAAAGAAAGAATGAAGTGCAACAGCAACCCGAACCAGAGTCAGAAACAGAATTACACTGAGAAACCAAGACCCAACCGAACTTGGAACTACAGAGCCGAGGAACACTACCCGCTTCTTCTATGCCTTCAATTTTAACAATGTGGGTTTTCTTGTGTTTGGAAGAATGAGAAGATGGTTCAACAAGCATAGATGGTGAAGTCATACGGTTATACCAATTTGTAGCCATTAACCATGGAATTTCATGACGAAAATTCTGCGAGCGAGAGTATCCCGTAAGTAGTTGATTTGAGGGGAACTGTACCGAACTCCAGTGCTTGCAAACTGTATTAAAACGGGCAATATCATTCAAATAGAGCCTTGATATGATGTTCTCTAAAATATCTGTCGGAAAATCAGACCAAGAGCTCTGCTCCTCCTCCTTACTTTTCAAACGTAGAGCCTTTCTCTTCTTTTTTATTTCCATTGTCTTGGACTTCGTTGGTGCCATAGATGAACTTTCTAAGATGAGAAAAACAGAGCTGCTGCGAGAGAAACACAGAGCTTCGAAAGGGTAAGAATGAACTCAGTTATATTTAAACTGGAATTTAGAGTTGTAGACTTGTTGAACTCGGATTCTCCGAGATGCACTCGGCTTGTCACCGTTAGATTTAAACTGAAGTTCAAGTTGAACTCTCTAATTTCACTTCCCCCTGTTCCGTTGGGTGTTATGCTATTTAATTATGTTGGGTGAAATGACGATATTAGACCACTCCCCTATTGTAATGTGACCTCGCGTTGGGGGCAATAGAAAGGAAATAGCGAACTAATTGGAATTTCAAATTTATTTAAACAGGAGATTTAGAAATTTAGTAATTATAGCTTCCATAAATAAGATTTCTTTCCTTTTTTTTCACTCAGTTCCTAATTAGTAATTGTAGCTTCCATAAATAGGATTTCTTTCCTTTTTTTCCTCAGCCCTTAAATAGTCAACATGGTATCCAATCTCTAGTAAACATGGAATCTCATCTCTTATATTTTATTCTTAGTATTCTCAAGTTGATCACATGTGCGGCTTATCTTTCCCCTCCACCCCTTTTTTTTTTTTTTGAACTCTAGAATAATTTTGATGAAGATAAACTGGAATAACAAAGTCGCATTATAGGGGTATTTTTGGAAAAAATTATTTAAAGTTTCACAAAAAGTAAAAGCAATTTACTAAAGAGTTTTTTACGCGTGGCTCCTAATCAGACTAATAAAGTTAGTCATCGTTAAGTGTTTTGAAATTTCAAACCTAGAGGGACCAAAATGCCCCTCAGGTAGTTAAGTGTTATGACTAAGAACCCTTTAGTCATTCACGACGTATTTTTTTAAAACCATATATTAATTAATGTTTAAATGACAAAAATACCCTCATTACAGATCTTATTTTATTTCTAATTAAGGATGTTTGTCTGGTTCTGTTTAGAGCATACACATTCAGTGCTTCACTATATTGCATGTGAAGGCGTTACCGCTCCTCTCTTCCCTTCCCCCATAGAGTCCCTATCTCTTTCTCTCTCCCACAAATCTATTACTTCAATGTTTAACTTCCACTCAAGGTCCTAACCAAGACTTTACCCAAAAAGGACAAAAACCATCCCAATCAAGATTGATCAGAAAACTCGGATTGGATATGAATCACATCAGCTCGGCTTATTTCAAGCTATTTCGAGCTGAGATTTGATCCAGAACTTATGGAAATTGCCTGCAAGATCCAATCCTAAGAAGTTTTTGTTTTTTTGGGTGGTTTCTCATGATGGTTCTGGCAGTGGTTCCAGTAGGATGAAGGAAGAAGATGGGTGAACGGATTCCTCCTTCACCCACGTATGTGTTTGATAACAATAGGTATTGGGGATATTTTAGTCATATCATATATATTAGATAACCTAAGAGATATTTTGGTCCTCTCGGTTTGAAATTTGAAAACACTTAACAGTGGCTAATAGTGTTGGTTTGGTTGAAAACCACGTGTAATATATTGCATTAAAGGGACCTAGCACTAGTTTATGGTCCATTAAGATGATCCACACATAAAAAACTGCTTTTATAAAGGGTTATTTACCTGGGCCATTTGGTCAATTATGTTTTAGTCCCTTCCAGATTGGCCTTTTTAAGGGTTTCTTCACCTCTCACAAAAACGTGAAATAGTTCCACCACTTGATAGTAATAAATCTTGAGATATCGTCTTTTTTGTTTTTGTTTTTGTTTTTTTTGGGGGGGGGGGGGGGGGGGGTTAAGGGATGAATGATTTTATATATGGGGGAATTGGGGTATTATATATGTTGTCCGCAAGGGTTGAACTGATAACCTTTTCACTAAGAAATATGAGTCTTTACAACTCTACCAACCCTACATTGGTGGCATATTTATTTATATCATCCAAGAAAATTAGACTTGAACCTAGGTGATGGTCATTGCCAACAAAGCCAACCCTTTGGTGGTACAAAGTTTGAGATATTGGTGATACGAAACAAAAGAAGAGGAAACGACACCCATTGAATTGCAAAATATGGGGCACCCATAGGACCAATGGAGGGGAGTGGAGGGGAATCTTTGTTTGCACCTGTGCGGATATCGTCTATGTAATTACATTATTGCGACAAGTGTCATGCAGAAAATTTGAATAGTCAGATGGACAACTAATTTGGTAATTGGACATATTGAGTTTGAAAATAATACATGTTGAGTGACAAATTTGGCAACAACTATTTTGTTTTTAAAATAAATAAATAACAAATAATAATATAATATATTATGTAGATAAGTTTCAAAACATTAAAACTCTATCTCCCTAGTGTTGTTTTAGGACTCTTGTTTGATTCTTGCTTCTATAGGACTCTTTTGGATTTGAAGATTTTGATCCAAGGATTTTGGCATATATAAGGTAACTTAATTTACCATATTTGTTTAGTCCCAAATTGGATAGAGCTAATGAGAATATCAATTATATATACGTTACGTTGATTGCTTCTAAGTGGGGTGTATGCCGGTAGAGAGTTAAACATGGATCACGCGCATGCACCGAGCTGTACCAAGTTGGGCATGATTGCGGTTGTGATCTGTGAACCCTAGTTTTTTTTTATAACAATCTTACTCTCATGGTGGAATCACATATGGCACTTCTTCATTTTCTAATAAAAGATGAGGGTGGCTATTTCATGGTTATACAGAAAAAAAAGGCGGAAATCAAAGGTAGAAAAATTATGTTATGGAATTTCGGGTTATTCAAATATGCATGCATAATCTTGTTATATAGTTCTATGATTTATAGTAGAGATTATCTGATATTGATTATTTTTGTGCTTGTCTTATGCTTCTTGTTTCAGATTACACTAACAAATTGCATGGACTATCTCTGTGACTTCTTAGAGATGGAAGATATACCAGAATTATCCACTCCTATAGGAACAATAAAACGGGGTCATTATGGCCTTTTAGATCCTCAAGCTAAATTGTTTATCTTGCGAGAGCTGGCTGACCAAACCATTGCAACTAATGCTATTAGGGAGCAGTTAGATAAGTATATGGAACAACATCAGGAACTTGCTGCCGTAAAGAGGGGAGATGCACTGGAGGAAGGTAGAAAGAGGAGAGAAGAGAAGGGACTTCTGAAAGCAGATCTTGACAGCAAAGTACTAGAGGGTGATCTCCTGGAGAATGGCAGACATGATTTAAGCATATCTGAAAATGGTGATGGCAATGGAACAATTAGAGACTTGCCTAAAAAAGGTGGGAAGCTGCGGAATCATGCATCCGAAAATAGGTATAAGTTCCTTTTTATTTGCCAAGACTACAGTGAAATAAAACAAGTAAATAGCAAGTGCATCACAATCCATGTTCCAGAGCAATTTGGTTGCTTTAACTTGGGGAAGTGGGTTTGGGATACTACTAGGCTACTAGCCTCATGTTGACTTGTTCTTTTCAATTTTTGTTTAAATTTCTCTATTTATTTATAATTAGAAGTGTTTGTTTTTTCAAGCTGAGGTCATAACTGTTTCTGTAGTTACGTACAGTATGATCATTTTCAACATTAAGTTGACAATACTTTCTGCTTTCATTTCACCCTGACACAACCTTGTATAAGAAAATCTTATTTTGGTTTTCATAACTAAATTTTCTGCAACATTTTGAAGGTTAAATCACATGCAAGTTCAGTTCTTTTATAAGTTTCTTTGTTCCTAATTTGTGTTTATGACTCTTTTGTTGCAGTTTGAGCTTACGAGTAATGGTGATGGAGGAGGGCTGTCTCTAGCTCCTGGAGGAGACACACAGCAACATCAGTTTGGTTGGAACAACAGAAGGGGCAGTAGCACTAATCGTGTTAGTGGTGGCTGGGCAGCTTCAACTGCAGTTGCTGGATCACCCCAACTGTTCACAACCCTTGTAGCATCATTAGGATTCCCATCATCGTCCATAATAAACTCTCAGAGCTGGCTGCAGATGAATGACTTGCATTCTCTCATGAAAGAACTATCTTATTAGTTCAACTGCTTAGAGGGGAGGGATTGTTGAACTATGATCAAGAAATGTATTCCAGTTTGTTGGCATTGGAAACATTTTGGATTGTTCGTATATGTATAATGGAAAGTGGCACATTTACATTTGTAAAATTGAATTTGGATTGATGGAATTGGATCTTCATTTGTAAAATTGAATTTGGCTTTTTGGAATCAATTTTTTTTAATTAAAAAAACTTATTACGGTGTTTGTAAAATGCCGGCATAGGTTACCTATGCCAAAAACGCCGATAATAAGATTAAAAACTAGGCCTATGGTGGCGTTAAGAAAACGACGCAATAAATAACTTTTAACGGCGTTTTCAGAAAACGCCGGCAAAAATAGCCTATAGCAGCGCTTAGGAAACGCCACAATAAATAACTTTTAACCTGCGTTTTCTAAAAACGCCGAAAAAATAGCCTACAACGGCGTTTAGGAAATGTCGCAATAAATCACTTTTAACGGCGTTTTCAAATGCCGGCAAATGTGTCGTTGTAAGTCACCATTACTGTCATTTGCATTTAGTGCCGCGGTAACAATACGACACTACTTTTGCCAGCGTTTTCTGCGGCATTTTTGAAATGCCGGGGAAGATTTATAGCGGCACTTTTAGACTTACGACGGCGTTTTCAAAATGCCGCCGTAAGCCCTTTTTCTTGTAGTATTACTGAATTTTTTTGGTAATTCTCTGACACTCGACTTCTTTCATCTTCTCTACATATAGACATTATGCAGGGACGAGGACGAGGTCGCCTAGTAGATGCCAGGAGAGATAGAGTTCAGGTTCCAACTTAGCCACGAGCAGAGGTTATCGATCGACACCGCTTCGTTACACCATGGCGTAGTTTCTATATGAGGTATACTTCGGACACTGCAGTATTTAGTACGGGCGGTTACTACAGTTACGAGAGCTGAGGACATTCAAGATTAGGCAGAGGTTTGACATGATGCGATGGACACACTTATTTACTGAGAATTTACCAATGTATCAAGAGTCAGTGCGGCTGTTCTACAACAATCTCACATCGTTTGAGGAGGGCTTGGAAGGAGGTCATCTTCAGTTGGTGGTAGAGAGTCAGATCAGAGGGACACAGATCAGATTCACTACACGCACACTTGCGAAGATCTTCGAGGTACCTCACTACCCGCATGCATGTGCATGGGATACCCACGGGTGAGGAGCTAGGCAAACATCTACTTCTCTATGAGTTACATGAGATCTGTGCTACACTTTGGGATGATCATCGATGTTATCGTCCACGGATCAGTGGTGAGATGACTCCGTCAGCTAGGGTTATCGGCCGGATCGTGGGTAGGAACATTATATCGAGGGCAGGACATCATCATAAGGTGTCATTGATGGATGCCTTGGTCATTTATCGGATCTATATGGGATTTGAGATAGATTTGGCCTATATTATACAGAATGGCATGATCGAGATCGTCAAGCATCCGAGTACTAGGAACCTTTGCTTTGGGCGACTACTGACGCTCATCTTTAGGCACTTCAGGGTGAGACTGGATGACGAGGAGATGACGACTAGAGCCATGGGGCATCCTATTGGCACGAGGACCATTGGACTGATGCAGCTAGATCATGCTAAGAGATCACCAGGTCCAGAGGATGAGTCAGAGTCAGAGTACGAGGATGAAGATGTCCCAATGGATGAGGGTCAGGCTGGTCCAATCAAGGTTTAAAGTATCCCACGATACCATACGATACTAGCCGATACGTATCCATATTTGACCCAACCGATACGATACATCTCGATACGTCTCTCCATTGAAGTACACTAAAATACATTAGCCAGAGCGATACAATACTCGATATAGGGCGATACGTCTCTTAAAATCACCTGACCGATACGATACTCGATACCGATACTTTAAACCTTGGGTCCAAGTATAGATGATCAGGCTGGAGATGACACGGAGATGCGCGGGCTAGTCCAGATGATCCATGGGATTCCCGCACCACACTTCGAGGTCAGAGGTCCATCACATGCAGCTCCTGAGACATTTTACTTGTATGCTCAGATGCTTTCTATGACTTCCATGCTGGAGAGGACGGAGGTCAGGTAGGAGCAAATGTTCGGTATGCCTGAGAGGATGGAGTTGAGACAGGAGTAGATGCAGTCTTAGGTCACTCAGATTTTCGATGATGTCAGGGCACTTAGAGATCAGAGACAGTCTCCTAGATAGATAGAATGTACTAGGATTTCATTTTATGTTTATGATGTAACTCGTTGTAAAACTTTCTTAACTTAATGAAGTTTACTTTGTTTCACTTTATTATTGTGTATTATGCACTTTCCTTTTATTGCATTAAGTGATGTTTGTTAAATCATAATTATGGTGTATTATCCAACAAACAACTTATGCTTCATTAATTAAGTTTTTAGTCCGAGTTATCTATTATTCACATCTAAGAATACAAGAGTCACCTTTGGATCTATGACTTTGAAATGTTCCGTTATCATTTTCTGTGGTCGGGGTTTCACTTGAACTTCGGATTCAAACTTGTAAGAAACTTAAACATGAAAACTCATTCCTCTGGGCTTTGATTTTCTTTATATCAATATTGAGGGGCTGAAAAACATTAGACTCCTACATCATGATTTTGAAAGAATTGTAATAAGTTTATAAAGATTTGTCAGCCTATTGAAACTGGAATAATTTTTCATAAAAACTACAGATATGTGTCATATTATTGGTTTTAGAATATGTTTCTTGCAAATCATCCTATATTCCCTTGGCAATCTTGTGGAATATGACATTGGCCACTGTGTCAAATTCCTTACTATTCCATATCTGGGTCTTGTAGCATCATCTTTGGCCCAACTAGAGTTTGTTTTATTAGTCTCAGCAAGGGGGTCAGTCTTAACTTACCTTTTGCAATAATATAGACACGAACAACTAAAGACAACAATAGGCAGTTGGAACAAAATTTTAAGGTGATGGTCAAAGCATCAATGGTGTTGGGCCAACTGGTAATTCATTTATGCTAATCTGTAGCTTTCTATTGTTTTGTATTCATATTCTCTGCTGCTAATGATTTTGGCTTATGAACACTCATGTCGTCTCCTAAGGGTTCATTAGAATCAACAATACTCATGGTGGAATTGCTAGTTATGGTAGACATTCAAGGTAGAACTCATCAAAACCACAAGATAGAACTCACTCCAAAAAAACAACAACAACGAAAAGGAAAAAAAAAAAGAAAAAAGAAAAACAGTAGCAACCTACAACTTGGATAAGGAAAAAAAGAATTTAGTAGTATACATAATAAGGGAGTAGGTAGGGTAGTACATATAAAGTCGATCTAAGTTCCAGGGTCTTCGGTATATGTGGTAGGTTGAAAGATTAGTTACATGATAGACTAATAGGAAAAAAAAGAAAGAGAGAATATTACTTGCAGCTATGGGTGGTTGCGCAATAAGAAGAACAAGAGTAGAAAAAAAAAATTATAGAAGAGAACGATGGTGACAAAATTGGTTTAATTAAAAGAGCTTTGATAACATGTTAGAAATAAAACTCTTAAGAGTCAAACCAGTAACTGATTCAAAGGAGAAGACAAGGAATAAGAGAAAGAAGAAGAAGAAGAAAACTCAACTTGCTGCAGCCTGTGATTCTAGATCAATTTTCCATAATCACAGTTTCTTCTTATTTATTTCGAAGTCCAATTATAACTTGAGAGACAACTAACTTCGTCCTCTAGTAATGGAAACTGAATTACAACTGGAGGATAGAATAAAGTGACATTGAATCCTACTCGAAATAGAAAGAACAAAAAAGGAAGTATTAAAAATAGTAACAAACTAAAAATAAAATAAAAAATTGGTAAACACTAAAAATAGAAACTATGTAACTCTATTTTCATCAAAAATTATGCACCCAAGGGTTCTTCTTTTAAAATAGAAACTCAATAAATTAAGCACCAAGATTGCTGCCCCAAGTTTCACGCATCTAGGCAACAGCCACAAAACTTGTGTACCAATGTTGCAAAAATCTCAACAAGAAGCAATGGGTTAGTGTCTGCAACAAGTTCAACGTTCCATGGAGATATTTTGTTCGAATAGACTGCTTTAGTTAGCTGGTCTTCCCATTGAACCTACACAGAGGTAACAAAAGGAAAAAGATCAAAGAGTTACTTCTCACCCTTTATTCTAAAAAAATATAGTTACAACAAGCACAATTGGAAGAGAAAATAACCTTAAGACATCGCCACCTTGAACCAGGCCACCAGAGAGGATCCTCATCTTCTACGCCAACAATGGTGCCACCAAGTCTAGTTTGTCAATAGAAAAATTAAGAGTTTCCATTAAAAGAATTTGAGATGTTATAGGCATCTAAAAGATCCGCAGTGAAGTGGTTTTCTTGATCACCTCTGCTCAAGTTTGTCTTTTTCAGCTTCAGCCTTTATTTTGAACCTCATGCCAACTTCATAGGGGGCTTCAAGCGATGTCATACATCGGGCATAAGGTATTATGTATTCAGAATGAATTGTTCTACTGAAAACACAGATACAGGTATACTAGTTAGACAATTTGAGCTTCCACATAAAACAACTAAACTATCAAATCAAAGTCCAAGCATAGAACAATATTACTTACCTTGGTTGGTAACAGATAGTGAACCTAGTATGGTTGGACATGGCATGAAAAGCAGAGCCAAGTATACCTAGCTTCCTGCTGTATCTAAACACAACGGATGCAGGCACAATGTGCTCATCTTTGTGAAACCGGCGAACCCCTACACCAAGTTCTCCGGTTTCACTTCTGCAAAAGAGGCTTGTAACATGAATCCAGGCATATACTAACAAGGTAAGTGAAAATAAATTATCAAAACGTAAGCAAATGCCATGTGATCATTGAAGTAATCACGCAGATTGGTAAAGAACCTAATAAAAATAAAAGAATCCCCTGTGTAAAGCCTTTTGGCGCCTAAAAATGTACTCCAGCCAGTGGTTAACATGTGATGCTTTCGTTGTCCTACAATGAACAAAAACCATGCATTTTAGAAACTGCGGATGGAAGAGATAGAAGAGATAGAAGTCAATAAAAGCTAGGGTTTTAAAGAAGAGACATTGAACCATCTTTGCATAGACTAAGAAACCATTTGCCAAATAAACCATAATTTACAAATGAGAAACCAAACAAATTGGGTTGGCCAAAGGCCATAGCAGAGTATCAATATCAAAGCTTCAATCTATTAACATGGAGACTTGGTTAACAAATAAAAAAGGTAGGAATTTTAATGCAATACATACCACAAAAAACATGGGTGAAGCGCCACACCACCCCTTGTAAATCTTGTGTCACAAGATCTTGTGATGGGGTTTCAAGGGACATATCCTATGACAAGAACAGCATAAGATATTACTTAATGATTATTACCTAAAAGTACTGAAACAAAACACTCAAGAACAAAGGACTCTAGAGAGAAAGAATGTTGTTCCTTATGAAACTATGGAGATATGGGAGTACTGACCAGACGTGGAAGGCATTCCTCAGCATATTTCTTTGGAATGGTTAGTCCACCATGTACGCTTACATCAGATGCAGTCAATTTTTTGCAGAAAGAGTATATTCTGGTTCTTTGAGGTTGAGGACCAGCCACCACTTCTAGATTAGGTACCTTTTGTTGAAGGATCCATAATATTAACAACGTAAAACAATAGCGTAACAAATAAAACCAAACTGACACCAAACCAATTTCAGCAAAGCTGAAGGCAATACCTCCATTTCAGGAAGCAGTGTGATTTCTGCAAATAGATTATTCGTGTCTACTTCAACCTACAAAAGCATATAAATTTGGAGTAAGATCAAACTTGGATTTAACAGAAAAGATAAGCGCAAAAAATCTGATCCTATTATACGATACAAAAAAAATAAATAAAAAAAAATTTTAAAAACACATGCAGAAGCATGCACACACAGGTTTAAAACCCATTGTTGAAAACTCAAAACACGTTTTGGCAAGTGTCGCTTTTAAGTCTACTAAACAAGAGTCAAAATCTTGGTAGAGCCACACAAAAGGATACCATTCGCTGGATATGAACAACTTCGCATAGCATCATCGATGGTATGCTAAAGGTAGTACTTCCAAGAGCAGCGTCACGTTCAAGTTCATCGTTAATTGTGAATGCAGTAGCCTAAATGGAAACCAATGTTAGTACTTAGAATCAGATTATGTAGAAAGTAAATTAAATAAAAAATTTGCTATTTGGATAACAATCAAATTAACTATTCAAGTAAATCCTATTGATCAAATATTCGAAAGAAAGGACGATTGTAGGGAGGATCAAACATAACCTGTTCAAGATGTCCTTGGGGAAAGTAAAAGACCTTCTCCCCAATGCAAGGAATAGAGATGCTGAGGGCCGCACATTTGTCCCACAATGCATCACGAAAGTTACTTGCTTCAGCTGAGGTGAAAATATGAAATTACTGCATATGAGAAAATGCAAAACCAAAAAATAATTGAAGCAGGAAAAGACAATGCCGTTTTCTCAAATTTCACAAACAACACAGAAGTTCTCTGTCCTTGAACCCAAAAACAAAATATAACCAACTAGAGGAGGAGAGTAATATAGAAGATCCAACTGAACAATCAGAGAGACAGAACTTAATAAGATTGCAACATTAAATGATATCAATGGAGGGGAAGGAAAAAAAAGATATGATCCAAATGAAAAAATAACATTGAAGTCACCTTGGTTTGTATAAGTGATTATGGGATCGATCTCCTGCCCAATTATAGTAGAACCCATGCTTCTTTGTGTTGCCATTGCACCTAGGAGGTTAAGTAAATATAAAAGAGACTATTTTACGAGATGAGAGAACGGCCTTCCAAGCTTCTCAAATCACTTGGACCAACACACAAAAAGAGAGAGAGAGAGAGGCTTCACTCGTAATAATGATCAGATATCTCACAGAACACTTAGTATGGGACTTCCACCGTCGTCTGTACCTCTACCCTCACACCCAAGTGCCCCCTTTATACCTGAGGACTGCTACATCTCTTTCATTCTCACCTCATTCTTTCACTTTTATTTGCCGTTTATTAACAGTAACAGCAATCCATACTCTGTTAGTTCCACCGTTTATTGACGTCAATCCATATTTTGTTTGTTGAACCATTTATCACGGAAATCAACACCCTGTTCATTGAAAGCAATCCATCTTCAACGTTGTTAACAACATCGTAACAAGACTGACGGCATCTATCACGCCGTCAGGTATAACGCCGTCAAAACAATTACGAATCATTTATTGTTTATCTTTTAGATTTAATATTACTTTCCATTTTACGGAAATTAATTCATTCACACCAATAAGAAATCTGAATAGATCTTCTATCCCTAAAGCCGTTACAATCGTTGCATATTCAATTGAAATTAATTCATTCACACACACCCATAAGAAATCTAAAAATATTTTCTATCCCTGAAGCCATTACATCCATTGCATAATTCCTTGAAATTATTCATTCACATCCATAAGAAATCTAAATAGATTTTTATTCCTAAAGCCATAATGACTATTGCATATTCACTTTTCATTCATGCTATGGGTGTCAATTTTTAAACCAAACCGAGCAAGCCCATTATTACTCAAAATGGGGCATATTGGATAGGGTACGGGCTGAGGGATACAAAACCATGTGATACCGCGTTAACCCATTAGTGGTCTGGTAGACTACACTAAATCAAACAAACCATTACAAATGCCCAAACAGATATAATCCATTATATTTGGTGGACTCCATTCTTTGATTGTAAATTGCTCTTAGGCAAGAGTTGACTTTCTTTATTGAAGCCGTAAGAAAGCAGTTTTTAGTTGGCTCTTATTCTAGGCAAACGATATTTCAGAGAACTTGGTTTATTATCTTGTTTTTGGGTGGAGTATTAAACGGAAGGTCGGTCGTCCAAAAAGGGTGCAAAAAGAATTAATGGAGCAACAAAGGGGCAGTGGCACAAAAGGGTGCAGATTTGCATCTGCTGCTGTAGAAGAGATTCTTCAAGTTGATGAATTGCTGGTAAGGAAAGGAGCTTATTTTTCTTCTTTTGGTCAATCTAATAGGGGTGACAAAACTTCACAATAATTTTTTTAATTATGGTATTCTTCTAGAATATTAGAGGTGTTGGTAAGCTGCTTGGTAAGAGAGCATTGAAACTATTGTTGAAAATGAATCAACCATATGTTTTTTGTGTGTCTGATTTTGTTATTAAGCAGGTTGGAATATCACAGTACTTTCTTTAATTCTAGAAAAGACAAAATGTTGAATCTATTGTTGTTTCAGATTAAGGATTTAGACTGTCGCTTGGTAATCGCTTTGTTTGAACAACACATTTCAGTCGAGTTCAGTTGGCAAGCTATTCAATGTGAGTTGTAAGTGGTGCATGGAAAATGTCTCAGAGCGGACTGAAGGGATTCTGGCTAGACTTGTTACTGACAATACCATTGGCTGTTTTCGGGGATATAAATGCCACTTTAAATCTTCTGAAAAGAAGGGGACATGTATGTGTTTTTAAAACCATTTTGTACCTGTTTTCCTGTATTACTGGCCAAATGGTTAGCTTTGAGAAGAGTGAAGCTTTTTTTAGCAAGAATGTGGCCCGTCCTTTGCGTGATCGATTGCTTAACATTCTGAATTTGAAAGAAATGTCACCCACCTCTGTCTATTTAGGTACTAACCTGTTTAATTCTAGGGCTAGAACTAAGAATCTGGAGGGTTTAGTGCGCAAAGTTCAGTCTAGACTTGCTAGATGGAAAGCTAATTCCTTGTCTTTTGCTGGAAGAACAGTCTTGATTCAATCAGTCCTTCAAGCTCTTCCTATTTACCACATGCAATATTTCTTTGTTTCCAAAGACTATTTGCAGGAAACTGGACTCTATTTGTCAACGGTTTTGGCTTGGGCACACAGACTCAGGTAAGCACCTAACTCTGATTGCTTGGGATAAATGTTGTCGACCTAAAAACATGGGAGGTATTGGCCTCAAAAAATTAGAATTGGTCAATCAAGCTCTTCTTATCAAACAGGGTTGGAGATTGCTCAATGAATCAAACTCTTTGTGGGCGAAGTGCCTTAAGGCTAAATATTTTCCACATTTTTCTTTGTTTGACCCTAAAGTTCAGGAAAGAAGAGGTTCGTTGGTGTGGAATAGTATTCGGAAAGTGATTCCTGCACTTTCTAAATTGGTTAAAAGGAATGTGGGGAATGGTAGGTCAACTTCTTTATGGTTTGACCCTTGGGTGGTTCCTGCTTTTGCCCATCTTTTGATCGCACATCCCTTAGTGTGGCGATGCGAAAAGTCTCTGTGGCAGAGGCTATCATAGATCATGATTCGGTCCCTCTCCCTTTGGGATCAATTGGTGCATAGGAAAGGTTTCTTCTAGCCTCTATCCATCTCACTCAAGACAATGACTCGTGGCTGGCCGTTAATTCTAAGAATAATCAGTTGTCGACCAAGCAAGCTTATGTTTACTTATTTTGTCATAGTACTTCTGGTACCAGTCATAGGACTTCTAAATGGTGGAAATTCTTTTGGAAACTTCCGATACATCCTAAATTAAAAATTTTTCTTTTGGCGTGTTTTCCATGCAGGTATTCCGGTCAAGGAGCAATTGGCTAAGTGGACCATGGTTGATCCTTTATGTGTATTATGTGATAGCCATGGCAAATCAATTTGGCATCTCTTTGCAGTTTGCCAATGGACATGACGGGTTTGGGCCTCGGGACCTTTAGGTCTCCGGTTGGAGAATCTCCCTATAGCTGATTTGCGGGATTTTTGTGACTATATGCTTTCCCATAATATGTTGGATAATTCTACCCTAATTTGGTTTTTTTCTGTCTTTATTATTACTTGTTATGGTATATGGATCACTCGTAATGCTGTTCTGGCCAATCAAACTTCCCCACAACCTAATTAGGTTTCAAGATTTGTAAATAAATGGATCAAAGAACTTGGTCTTAGGCCGTTGGGTAATAGCCACTTGGATAAGTCTAATCTCACCCAGTACCCAGCTACCTGCTACTATATTGTCTTCCCTTCTGCCGAACTTGCGAATGATAATCTCCTACTATGTGCAGGACATACATCTGCTAACGGGGAGTGGTCTGGATGCTGTTGGGCCATTGTAGCGCGTGGAAGTTTACACCATTGTGTCATTGGAAGGTTCAGCTCACCAAACAGCTTGCAACTGGTTCTTCGGGGTCTTATTGAAGGCGTCGTCTTGGCTAACTCGATGGGTTGCCATATCACAAGGATCTGGTCCACAGTAGATGAACTTCCACAATTCATTCCTAAAGCTTGAATTCCATGGCCAATGGAGTTGATAGAGGACCTCTTTACATTAGCAAAGGCAATAAATCAAGTCCAGATTGAATCCTTTCAAATCCAAAGAGTAAAAAATTGGCTGTGTAACTTAGCCCAGACGACAATAGGCAAACCAATTATAGATACATGGGAAATTATACAGCCCCATGACTTATGTAAATGTACTCTATAATTTTTGGTTGTTTCTATCAACAAAAAAAAAAAAGAAAAAAAAAAAAAAGAAAAAAGAAAAGAGGGGGACATGCCGCTTCAATTTAGGTTCAGCTTTAGAGTACTAGGAGAAAGTTGACATGTGTAGTCTAATGGAAATTCTTTCCTTAGGATGGAAATTCATTTGGTCAAATTAGTGGCGTAGAGGTCATTTGCAGGCTGTCCCATACAGGGTTTTTGCAATGGAAAGTGGATGTAGATGTTTGGGGAGTGTGGCAGTAGGTGTTGACAGTGCAAGCCTCTGATCACCACTTTATTTTGCTCATATCAGAACCTGGTGAGAGACCCTTTCACATACCTTCTAACAAATTTTGGCTTGAGTCTGCACCTTCTTGAGGTTGTGGCTCCAAGAGTGAATCAGTGCAAGGAGAGCATATATATATATATATATATATATATATATATATATATATATTTGCTCAAAAACTTCGATGGCTGAATGGTGTTATGAAGGGTTGGGAAAGACAAGAATTTGCTAGTTTATTTTTATAAGTTATAAAGGCTGATAACCAATTGGAATTGGTCCATAGCAAATTGATGCCCAGGGCATGTGTGAAATCCCCTATGATCCTAACCCAGAAACTCGTATTGCGGGTCTAAGAACCCAGAACGCGAGACAACTGTGATCTAGATATCTAAATAGTTACCATGGGATTGAAACCTGAACCAAGGAACTGGATAATGAAGATGATGAACCTGGAGTTTTGCTAAGTTTTGGAAGAACTGACTAGAGTATTAATGGACTAGGAAAGTGGATCAAGAGTTCACAATTGGTACTTTTGGAAGGTCCCCAAGATTTGGTAAGAACCCCTTGGTGTGTGAGCTAAGTGATAAAGTAGGCGAGGCAGCTGCCCATGAAATTCACTTTCGGAGTAATTTTCCGGGATAGAGTTGAGTGGGTAGGGGTCTTCCCAGGTTACCCTACCTGGTTCCCACAAGTAAGAAAGGGGTATTTTTGGTATTTTGTGTTTTAGACCTTATTTAGTGCTAGATTTGACGTAAACATATTATTTTACTCCTACCCATTGGAGAACATCAGTCCATGTTGGAGAGATCATTTCGAAGAAGGTGAACATTGCAAAAATCGTTCGGAGAGTGATTCAAATTCTAACCAGGAATTCTAAGGTTAGTTAATTACCCTTTCCTTCTAAATTATCTCTTTTGATTTTTTATCAAATGAAAAACCTCATGGGAATATCAGTAATTATAGGGAACCTAAACCCTATTTTTATCTTGCGATTAGAGTGATTCTACAATGACTCTGTTATGCCGATTTTCTTCATGGATAGATTTCTGATGGATCTTATAAATTATGTTTCATTATATTGTTGTTTAGATTTGACTTTTAGATCACTTGTTATAGTCAAACTTTGTTTTTAGGAGTTTTTAGAAAGCCCCAGTCGTTCTGGAAGTAGCTTGAAACCCAATTTTGAAGTTGTTGGAGATCTTATCAATTTGCTATCTATGCACCGATAGGGGTCTCCAAGCAAGGGTGTCCCTATGTGACCCAACCTAGACTAAGCCTAGGTGACCCTACCCACTAGGGTCGATTGGCTGGGGTCTCCCCAGGCCGCCCTACCTAAGCAACCGTACCTCATGTTGTTTTATATTTTGTTTTTGATTTCAATGTTTGACTTCTTAGGTTAATTCTAACTTTAACCAATAATTAGTTAGGATAAATTGGATAGTGTTAAGCTGTCTTTGATTCCCTTTGAAAAATGTTACAATCTATTGATAGGTGAAGAATTCAACATGCATAATGAATGATATTCTAATTATATATGATAATTTCATTTGCTTTATATTCCGAAATTTCCTAAAGTCATGTTCTACTATTTCTTATTGAATTTTGGATGTGTTATCATTGAGTTTGGGAATATCACTGATATATATAGACTTGACCTATGGTTGTGGCATGCCTATCACCCTAGGAATCTTAGTATGGACATGTAGTTACACTCTTAGGATGTCTACCTGCATGGTTAGGAATGCCCCTAACATGTTATGACCTGTCAACATGGGAATGGAAGCCAAGTGACCCAGGGCAGCAATATTTGGTTGGTAGGTGCCCAAGATGACAAGATGAATGAGGGGATACAACATTTTCCTGGGCGCCATTCATTGATAGGGTTGCACATAATAAGGTTGGACTCATGGGTGCCCATGAAGGTGAGATGCATAAAGGGACACAAGAGCTTCCACCCCCACCCCCCATTAGGTGTGTATGAACAATAGTGTTTCGAGTGTGCAGTCCCAGTTGGTTGGTACCATAGGATACGACAACCCTAGACTTGGGAGGATACTAAACCAAGAAGACGAGATGTATGAGGGGAGGTAATTGGATCTTGAGTAGTATGTTAAAGTAGAAGACTATGCATTGGACTAGGTAATACCTTAGTACGCATTAATACTCATGTCAATGGTCATGGTGAGAGAGTGTGGCCCTAATCCCCAGCCATGGTTGATGAGAGATTACTATCCCTATACCTTGGTCAGGACGCTCAAGATTGGTGAGACTTCGTGAGAGGTCTACATGAGACTACCTAGAGGAGACTGGTGTTAACTACTCATTATAACAAAGATCATAAAACTAATAAAGATTAAATTTAGAGAGAGGGTTGTGGTCTTCTTCTTGCGCAATGAGAGAGAAATGAGAGCCAAGATCCGTGTTCGCCGTCTTCCTCGTTCTCTGTGGCTGGCTTCTCCTTTTATCCTGCACACAAAGAATTATGTCCTATCCTATTTATCCATCAATTCGATCTTTATTCGTTCAGATTTTGGGAAAATGCCAAACTAGAAAGTTGTATATATTTTTGTTATATTTCCATAGAATCTTGAATCACCACAATCCGATTCAGAAAAGAGAGATATGCCCAAAATACTCAATGTGGGTCTGTTTACACGATTTTCATATCTTTTACCAATTTTGTTCCTTGGACCTTCACCTATTTCCAATTTGGCTAAGATTCATGCTCTCTTTGCATTAATTGAGTTGGATCTCACCATTCATGATTTCTTGGGTAGCAAGATTGAATCCCATGATTTTATTTTAATTAAATCCTCCAATATCTAGTGTGCCAACTTTGCTCCACATTATCTGTAATGACCAAAATCACCTTATTCCTGAAAAAGACACAAGAATACTCAATTAGCTCTCTTTTAGTTAACTAAGTATGGAAATTAAATCAAATAAATAATGATAAATGCATGCTTATTAGGAGATCACCATACAAGAATGCATTTTTGATATCGAGCTGAAATAGAGGCCAGTCATGACTTACAGTTAAAGAAATTAGTACACGAACATAATCGAGTTTAGCCACAAGAGAAACGTCTTCAAATAGTCAACACCATATGTTTTTATATAGCCCTTGACCCCTAGATGAGCCTTGAACCTTTTAGCCATACCATCAGAGTGATACTTGACAATATACACCCACCGACAATGTACCACATCCTTCCCGGGGGTAAATCTACCACAGACCATATTTGACGAGATTGTAAAGTATCCATGGTAGCTTTCCAGCAAAAAATTTTAAGGGCCACTTTAGGGCAAGTTGGAATATGAGCGAAAGATAGGGAAACCACAAGATGATGAAAATTCACATAATGGGAAATGGGGTAAACAACATTGGAACGTAGAGTGCAAGTGTGTGTATCTTTATCCAAGGCAATTGTAAAGTCATACAAAGTCTGAAGAGGGTCTCCACTAGAAGAATATGCTAGTGAAGAGGGTGAAGATGGAACCATAATGGGACTGGTATCAGCATCAATTGGAGGAGAAACGCTAGTTTCACTATGAGGAATTGTACTATCCACAGTACAATCCACCCACATACACTTTCACTGATAATCTATAGAACAACATTGTCTATAAATGGAATGAGAGAAGCATCATCCAAAATAAAATTTTCAATATGGGGTATCATCAAAGTAATTCACCTCACCACTTACAAATTGTTTTGATGAATTGGATCACATCACTAAAACTCTTTTTGAGTACCTGAATTCCCAAGGAAATACACTTTATAGACCAAAGAAAAAGCTTATCCACAATATTGATATGGAATCAAAACAAACACAACCAAACACTTTAGGGGCTAGTAAAAATGGTTCCCCATTGGGAAAAACAATTGAAAAAGGAGATTGGTTAGAAGGCGAGGCCAAAGGCATTCAGTTGATCAAATGACACAGTCAAAACACTGTCACACCAGCAATTCTTTGGCATGTTGATATGAAATAAGAGAGCTTGTGCAACCTCCAAGAGGTGACGTTTCTTGCATTCAACCACCCCGTTTTATTTGGAAGTGAAGGAATAGCTGGTTTGGTGAATCATGCTAAGAGAATCACAAAAGCTCGATATATTGTTTTGCACATATTCTAAAGCATTATTGGATTGAAACACTTTAATAGGAAACGAAAATTGTGCCTTTATTTAATGTAGAATTTTTTTGAATATAGATAAGAACTCAATGCGATCCTTAAATGGTACAACGTGAGAACGGAAAATTGTCCACAAAAGTCGCAAAATACCAAAAACCATGGCTTTTACTAACTCTGTAAGGACCCCAAATATCATAATGAACTAAAGAAAATAAAGACTCACTGTGAGGGATAGAGCAAGGAGAATAGGTGGCACGATGATGCTTCTCTAACTCACACTGTGAAATCCCCTAGGATCATAACCTGAGAACTTGACTTGTAAGTCCAAGAACCCGAAGCTCTAGTAGAAGGCAGCTACCATCCAAATTCAAACCAATCTTTATATTGTGCTGTAGGTTATAATGAGCAAGCCGTACTGGAGTAATCTTCATTGTCAAATACGTTCGAGTTACTCACTATGGGAGACTACAAGGCTTACAATATCTCATGTGCATGTCTAAAGTGTTCATATGGTACTTAGCCCTTTTGATAAGAGATCAGTAGTCTTTAGAGATGCAAAAAATGTTTGAATGGAACATTTATCATATTGTCAGATTTACTGAGGGTTGTAACTAGATTCAACACCTTTTATTTCTAGACGCATTATTAGAGTGTTTTGATATCTTTTCTCTATCATTGTTCATTTAATGCATGGACTAATTTATTCTTGCTCATTGAATATGGTGTTGTGTGTAATATTATGTGATTGTGTTGCAACCTGATCTTGTGATCATGGATCACATCCACAAGTATTTAGGTGGGTTCAATACCGTCTAGGTGGGGTGTGACACACATGCCTCACAGTTAAACTTAGAGATAGACCTAAAAGAAGAAAATAAAATTTTTAACCTAGCTAAGGAAAGATGACCTAAGCAACAGTGCCACTAAATAGCATCTATCCCAACATCAAAAGAGTCACAATCGAGGCAGCATGCTTTGGATAGTAAAGTCCATTTCCCTTCACACCCTCCACCACTCACTCCTCATGTGAAGATTTTGAGAAACACAAGAGGTAGGAGTGAAGGTTACGAAACAATTTAAAGCTTCAGTCAATTGACTAACAGATAATAAGTTAAAAATGTAAATTTGCAACATGCATAACTAATGATAATGTAAGAGGGGTGTGGGAGACACACTTCTAGAACTTAAAAATAGGAGTGGAATTCCCATTAGCAATAACAATAGAAATATTCATAGTAAATTTAGAAAAAAGAACTAAAAAAGGATGCCTTATTGGTAATATGGGAAGAAGAACCCGAATTGATGATCCAAGGGGTGGATTTAGAAGTAAGTAATGTTGTGTTACCAGCATGAGAGAGGGTTATACAAAAGTACTAGTGGATGTGGAAGCAATAGTTTCGATATTTTGCACGCGACGAAGGATTTGGCTCACAATATCTCATAGAGTCTTAGGTAATTCCCTAGAAGAAGATCCAAAAACATTATTGTTAGATGTTATTGTTTTGGTGCCATCATCAGATACAACATGATTGGCAAGTTGCTTGGCCCATTTTTGCTTCCTATGATTAACCCAACAAACCTCTACCAAGTGACCAGTTTTACCACAATGAGTACCAAGGCGAGATGAATTATCAGATTGTTGGACATCATAGCTACTAGATGATCTGCTAACTCCCCCTAAAGCATGGCCACATCTCCTAACTGCTAGTATAGGTAAAAGTGACACTATTCCTAGGAGAACTATTTTTAGGCAAAGCAATTTGTTGGAGTCAAAAGTATGCATCATTAAGATCGAGGACATGCTCATCAACTAAGAGACGTCCTTTGATTACCTTTAGTTAAGGATTCAAACTTGTAAGAAACTTAAACATGAAAACTCATTCCTCTAGGCTTTGATTTTCTTTATATCAATATTGAGGGGCTGAAAAACATTCAACTCTTACATCAGGATTTTGAAAGAATTGTAAAAAGTTTATAGAGATTTGTCAGCCTAATGAAACTGGAATAATTTTTCATAAGAACTACAGATACGTGTCATATTATTGGCTTTGGAATATGTTTCTTGCAAATCATCCCATATTCCCTTGGCAATCTTGCGGAATATGACATTGGCCACTATGTCAACTTCCATACTATTCCATATCTAGATCTTGTAGCATCATCTTTGGCCCAATTAGAGTTGGTTTTATTATTCTCAGCAAGGGGGGTCAGTCTTAACTTACCTTTTGCAAGAATATAGACACGAACAACTAAAGACAACAATAAGTAGTTGGAACTAAATTTTAATTTGATAGAAATGATATGAACACTCACATCGTCTCCTAAGGGTTCGTTAGACTTAGCAATACTCATGGTGGAATTGCTAGTTATGGTGCAAGGTAGAACTCATCAAGACCACAAGATAAAACTCACCCCAAAAAAACAACAGCGAAGGGAGAAAAAAACAGTAGCAACCCAGAACTTGGATAAGGAAAAAAAGAATTCAGCAGTATACAAAATAAGGGAGTAGGTAGGGTAGTAAAGCTAAAGTTGCTCTAAGTTCCGGGGTCTTCAGTATATGTAGTAGGTTGAAAGATAAGTTACATGATAGACTAATAGGAAGAAGAAAAAAAAAAGAATTAGAAGAAGAAGAAGAAGAGAGCATATTACTTGCAGCTATCGGAGGTTGCGCAACTAGAAGAACATGAATAAAAAAAAATATAGAAGAGAACAACGGTGACAAAATTGGTTTAATTAAAAGAGCTCTAATAACATGTTAGAAATCAAACTCTTAAGAGTCAAACCAGTTACTGGATCAAAGGAGAAGACAAGAAGAAGACAAAGAAGTAGAAGAAAACTCAACTTGCGGCAGCCTGCGATTCTAGATCAACTTCCCATAATTACAGGTTCTTCTTATTATTTCAAAGTCCAATCATAATTTGAGAGACAACTAACTTTGTCATCTAGTAAAGGAAACTGAATTACAACTAGAGGATAGAATAAAGTGACATTGAATTCTGCCCAAAATAGAAAGAAGAAAAAAGGAAGTATTAAAAATAGTAACAAACTAAAAATAAATAAATAAATTTGGTAAACACTAAAAATAGAAACTATGTAACTCTACTTTCTTCAAAACTTATGCAACCAAGGTTCTTCTCTGAAAATAGAAGCTCAATAAATTAAGCACCAAGATTGCTGCCCCAAGTTTCACGCATCTAGGCAACATCCACAAAACTTGTGTACCAAGGTTGCGAAAATCTCAACAAGAAGCATTGGGTTAGTGTCTGCAACAAGTTCAACGTTCCACGGAGATATTTTGTTCGGATAGACTACTTTAGTTAGTTGGTCTTCCCATTGAACCTACATAGAGGCAACAAAAGGAGAAGGATCAAAGAGTTGTTTCTCACCCTTTGTTCTAAAAAATTATAGTTAGGGCAAGCACAATATGAAGAGAAAATAACCTTTAGACATCGCCACCTTGAACCAGGCCACCAGGAGAGGATCCTCATCTTCTACGCCAACAATGGTACCACCAAGTCTAGTTTGTCAATAGAAAAATTAAGAGTTTCAATTAAAAGAATTTGAGATGAAATAGGCATCTAAAAGATGCGGCGCGGTGAAGTCGTTTTCTTGATCACCTCTGCTCAAGTTTGTCCTTTTCAAATTCAACCTTCATTTTGAACCTCATGCCAACTTCATAGGGGGCTTCGAGCGATGTCATGCATCGGTCATAAGGTATTATGTATTCAGAATGAATTGTTCTATTGAAAACACAGATACAAGTATATTAGTTAGACAATTTGAGCTTCCACATAAAACAACTAAACTAACAAATCAAAGTCCAAGCATGGAACATTATTACTTACCTTGGTTGGTAATAGATAGTGAACCTAGTATGGCTGGACATGGCATGAAAAGCAGAGCCACGTATACCTAGCTTCTTGCTGTATCTAGACACAAGAGATACAGGCACAATGTGCTCACCTCTATGAACCCGGCGAACCCCTACACCAAGTTCTCCTGTTTCACTTCTGCAAAAGAGGCTTGTAACATGAATTCAACCATAAACTAGCAAGGTATGTGAAAAGAAATTATTAAAACCTAAGCAAATGCCATGTGATCATTGAAGTAATCACGCAGATTGGTAAAGAACCTGATAAAAATAAAAGAATCCCCTTTAAAAAGCCTTTTGGCGCCTACAAATGTACTCCAACCAGTGGTTAACATGTGACGCTTTGGTTGTCCTACAATGAACAAAAACCATGCATTTTAGAAACTGCAGATGGAAGAGACAGAAGTCAATAAAAGCTAGGGTTTTAAAGAAGAGCCATAGAACAATCCTTCCATAGAAGAAGAGCCATGGAACAATCCTTCCATAGAAGAAGAGCCATGGAACAATCCTTCCATAGACCAAGAAACCATTTGCCAAATAAACCATAATTTACAAATGGGAAACCAAACATTGGGTTCGACCAAAGGCCATAGCATAGTATCAGTAACAAAGCTTCAATCTATTAATAGGTAGACTTTTTTTGGTGAACTATTAATAGGTAGACTTGGTTAACAAATAAAAAAAGTAGGAATTTCAACGCAATACGTACCATAAAAAACATGGGTGAAGCGCCACACCACCCCTTGTAAATCTTGTGTCACAAGATCTTGTGATGGGTTTTCAAGGGACATATCCTACGACAAGAACAACATAAGATATTACTTAACCATTATTACCAAAAACCACTGGAACAAAACACTCAAGAACAAAGGACTCCAGAGAGAAAGAATGTTGTTCCTTATGAAACTATGGAGATATGCATTACCAAAAAAAAGAAAACTATGGAGATATGGGAGTACTGACCAGACGTGGAAGGCATTCCTCAGCATATTTCTTCGGAATGGATAATCCGCTGTGTACACTTATATCAGATGCAGTCAATTTTTTGCAAAAGGAATATATTCTGGTTCGTTGAGGTTGAGGACCAGCCACAACTTCTAGATTAGGTGCCTTGTGTTGAAAGATCCACAATATTAACAACGTAAGACAATAGCATAACAAATACAACCAAACTAACACTAAACCAATTTCAGCAAAGCCAAAGGCAATACCTCCGTTTTAGGAAGCAGCGTGATTTCTGCAAATAGATCATCAGTGTATACTTCAACCTACAAAATCATATAAATTTGGAGTAAGATCAAATTTGGATTTAATAGACAAGATACAAGCGCAAAAAAGTCTTATCCTATTATACGACATGAAAAAAAAAAAATTGATTATAATACATTTAAGAAAACCAATTTAAATTTTAAAAAGACATTCAGGAGTGTGCACACACAGGGTTAAAACTCATAACACGTTTTGACAAATTTCGCTTTTAAGTCTACTAAACAAGAGTCGAAATCCTGGTGAAGCCACACAAAAGGATACCATTCGCTGGATGTGAACAATTTCGCATAGCATCATCGATGGTACGCTTAAGGCAGTACTTTCAAGAGCAGTGTCAGGTTCAGGTTCAGGTTCTCCGTTAATTGTGAATGCAGTAACCTAAATGAAACCCAATGTTAGTACTTAGAATCAGATTACGTAGAAAGTAAATTAAATCAGAAATTTTCTATTTGGATAACAACCAAATTAACTATTGAAGTAAATCCTCTTGATCAAATATTTGAAAAAAAGAACAATTGTAGGGAGGAACATAACCTGTTCAATATGCCCTTGGGGAAAGTAAAAGACCTTCTCCCCAATGCAAGGAATAGAGATGCTGAGGGCAGCACATTTGTCCCACAATGCATCACGGAAGTTACTTGCTTCAGCTGTGGAGAAAATGTGAAATTACTGCATATAAGAAAATCGAAAACCAAAAAATAATTGAAGCAGGAAAAGACAAAGCCGTTTTCTCAAATTTCAAAAACACAAAGAAGTTCTTTGTCATTGGACCCAAAAACAAAACATAACCAACCAGAGAAAGAGAGTAATATAGAAGATCAACTGAACAATCATTAGAAAAAAAGAGATTAAATGACATCATTGGAGAGGGGAAAAAAGATATGATCCCAATTTAAAAATAACATTGAAGTCACCTTTGTTAGTATTAGTGATTCTGGGATCGATCCCCTGCCTAATTATAGTAGAACCCATGTTTCTTTCTGTTGCCATGACACAGGAGGTTAAGTAAATACAAAGGAGATTGATGTAGGAGATGAAAGAAGGGCCTTCCAAGCTTCTCAGCTCACTTGGACCAACACAACGAGAGAGAGACAGAGAGAGAGGCTTCACTTGTAATAATGATCAGATATCTCACAGAACACTCAGTATGGGACTTCGACCGTCGTCTGTACCTCTACTCTCACACCCAGGTCCCCCCTTTATACCTGAGGACTGCTACATCTCTTTCACTCTCACCTCATTCTTTCACTTTTATTTGCTGTTTATTAACAGTAACAGCAATCCATACTCTGTTAGTTCCACCGTTTATTGACGTCAATCCATATTCCGTTTGTTGCACCATTGATCACGGCAATCAACACCCTGTTCGTTGATAGCAATCCATCTTCGACGTTGTTAACAACATCGTAACAATACAGACAACTCTCACGTCGTCAGGTATAACGCCGTCAAAGCAATTACGAATCATTTATTGTTTACTTTTTAGAACTACTCGTATTTAATATTACTTTCCATTTTACGGAAATTAATTAATTCACACCCATAAGAAATCTGAATAGATTTTCTATCCCTGAACCCGTTACAATCGTTGCATATTCACTTGAAATTAATTCATTCACACACACCCATAAGAAATCTAAAAAGATTTTCTATCCCTGAAGCCGTTACAACTATTGCATATTCCCTTGAAATTATTCATTAACATCCATAAGAAATATAAATAGATTTTCTATCCTAAAGCCATAATGACCATTGCATATTCACTTTTCATTCATGCTAAGGGTGTCAATTTTTCAACGAACTGAGGAAGCCCATTATGGCTCAAAATGGGGCATATTGGATAGGGAGGCATAATTTTTAGATTGTAAATTGCTCTTAGGCAAGAGTTGACTTTCTTTATTGGAGCCGTAAGAGAGCAGTTTTTAGTTGGCTCTTATTCTAGGCAAACAATATTTCAACTTCGTTTATTATCTTGTTTTTGGGTGGAGTATTAAATGGAAGGTCAGTCGTCCAAAAAGGGATGCAAAAAAAATTAGTGGAGGAACACAAGGGGCATTGGCACAAAAAGGAGCAGATTTGCATTTGCTGCTATTGAAGAGATTCTTCAAGCTGACGAATTGCTGGTAAGAAAAGGAGCTTCTTTTTCTTCTTCTGGTCACTCTAATAGGGGTGACAAAACTACACGGTAAACTTTTTCAATGATTATGGTATTCTTTTAGAATATTAGAGGTGTTGGTAAGCTGCTTGGTAAGAGAGCATTGAAACTATTATTGAAAATGAATCAACCATATGTTTTGTGTGTGTCTGATTATTAAACAAGTTGGGATATCATCGTGATGAGGATAAAATAGTATGGTCCGCGTTTAACCACAGTCGGGTCATAGATTCCAGTCAGGAGCGGCTCGACCATGATCAAGATTGGTCTAAGGTTTGAGCTAGATAATTGCATAGGGACGAGGAAACCCTGCGGTTTTGGAGATAAGCATAATTCCATGGAATTTGGGATACGTGATTGAGTCATGAACAGCAACTACTACTATGCGAAGTGGGCAATCATGCTTATCATGGTAACTGACATTATCTGCGAAAGAGGGGTAAAACCCTAAGATCAAATGGTTATCAAGAGGAGACACGAACGAATCTAATGGTCAAGAATGACAGGTAAAACCTATTTAAAGAAGAAAGTTACCCACAGTGAAGGTATCTAAATTGTTTCCCTCACTATCGTATTCAATTCAAGCTCTACAATTTCATTAGAGTTTTGTGATCAGTTCCTTTACTGACTTAGCCTTCAGAGGTGGCTTGGTTGGGCCACATCTTACATTGTTTTGCATGTCATTCTTCAAGAATCTGAAAGCTGAGCAGATTTTGGATGCATCATTTAGCACCGTCTATGGAAAATGCTTCGAAAAGTCATGGTGGATACAAGATCTACCATGTTGAGGAATTAGAATACACATCCTCCTCCTCTAGGAGGAAAACCCCCTGAAGGAAATCGAGTTCCTGATGGAGGAATCCATGAAGAGGGAGGATTAGCTGGAGGTAAATTGTGAAACCCAACCCTAACCCTGACCCGGAAACCCTGTTGTTTGTAGGTCCAGCAACCCGAAGTAAGGCAAGAAGTCATCTTTGGGCCATTTCTGTAGAAGACTTGATGGCTGGATTGGAATCCTTGAGTGTGGATGTCAGTGTTCCATTCATGGAAATTGCACCCTGATGAAGATTGGATTAGTTGATGGATTTGGAGTGCTCTCTGTATTGGTTCGAAGGCATTTCTACCTACTAGGTATGTCACTTTAGGTGTGTCCAAAACCCCTTGCTGTTTGGACTTGATCTGAGCCTTCAATTCCCTGTTTTAAAGTTGTTGTTCTGATTGGTCGATGGACCAGGTCGACCAATCAATCGACCAATTGAGTCTGTTTTTGAAATTTAGGTCTGCCTTGCTGAGTTCTTTTGAACTCACTCCTTTTTGCAACATCTTTGTTAGACTTATCTGCAGGTATAGATGACTATGAGGGCCAGTATTACAAAGCACAAGTGGATGACACATACTACGCCCAAGGTGCTAGCTACGGTGAGTACGACGGTGAAGAATTCCATGGTGACAAAGTATCGTGTCAGGATTAGATGTACTCATGTGCTACTTCAGTGTTATCTAGATACTAAGACCTTTACTTTTAGAAGTGTTATCTACAGACTTGAAGAGACATTTGTTTAGTCTTTGATTACTTCTTTTCTATTCCCCTTATTTTGGGAACCGGTTGTAATCTTTCCTTTTAGTTTTGATCTACATTTCCGCTATGACTGTAGAGTGATTTTCCATTACACTTTACATTTGATTATTCTATTGGTATCATTATTTTTCCGCACTTTGATTATATATGTATTCTTTGAATCTTATCTTGATCTTTCAGTTAATATAGTATAACATTTATTTAGTCTTGTTCTTGATTATATTATTGTAAATGTGGGAGGTTGATTTCCTCGCTACTGATCTTCGGGGCTGTGGATCACACTCTCGGGTATGCCAGATAGGGTACCAACTAGGTGGATGTGACAAAGTGGCATCAGAGCCCATAGTTCAAGGATAATCCTAACCATAGGAAACAATAATGTAACATCTTTGAATCATAGATCCAGAAGTGACTCAAGTTTTTCTTAGAAGTGAATAATAGAGAACTTTTGACTAGAAACATAAATAATGAAGCATAATATGTTTGTTGAATAATGCACAATAATTTTGACTTGAACAAGCATAACTTAATGCATTAAAAGAAAAGTCATAATACATAATAAGAAAGTAAAACAAAATGGACTTCATTAAATTCAATGAAGTTCTTATAAAAGAGTTACATCAGTAAAAGCATAAAAGGAAATCCTAGTACAATCTATCTAGGAGACTATCTCTAATCTCTAAGCACTTTGACATCCTCCACAACCTGTGTCAGTTGAGCCTCCATCCTCTCCTATTTGACCTCTATCCTCTCCAAAATAGAAGTCATGGTAAGCATCTAAGCATACAAGTCTAGTGCCTCGGGAGCTGTATGAGAAGGACCTCCGATCTCAAAGTGTGGTGTGGTGCAACAATCTAATGATGACCTGAATCAGCCTCGTGCATCTCCGTATCGTCTCTTGCCTAGTCATCATTGTTTGGACCAGCATCCTCCTCATCCTTTGTATCCTGATCATCATCATCCTCATCCTTATCATCATCCTCGTCCTCAGATCTCACAGCATAACTAAGATGCATCTGTCTGATGTTCCTGCCTCCGATGTTATAACTCAGCTCTTGGGTATGCACCTCTGTGTCCTCCAAGCTCACCCCAAAGTGCCTGAAGACAAGTGTCAGAAGTCAACAAAAGCAAAGGTTCCACACTCCAGGATGCTCTATTATATCCATCATGGTATTCTGGATGATGAAGGATAAGTCGATCTCGAATCCCATATAGATGCAGTAGATCACCAAAGCCTCAATCACTGATACCCTATGTTGATGTCTCACTTTCAGTATGATGTTTCAGCCCACGATGCGACCAATGACTCTAGTAGCTGGTATCATCCTAGCACTGGTATGTGGACTGTAACACCCCAAGTCATCCCAAAGAGTAGCATAGATCTCATGAAGCTTGTATGGGAGAAGAAAAGAGTCTACCTCGACACCCATAGGTATCCATCTGCACTCATGTGGATAGTATGGTACCTAGAAGATGTGTGCTAGTACCTCTGTGGTGAATCTGATCCGTGTCTCCCAGACCTGACTCTCGATGATTAGCTAAAAATGACCCATAATTCTGCCCTCGTAGAAATAAGACATGTAGCTAAAGAATAGTCTCACTAACTCTGGATAAACCGGCAGATCCTTAGTGAAAAGATGTGTCCACTGCATAGTATCGAACCTCTGATGGATCGAGAATGTCCTGAGCTGTCATAACCGTAGTATGCGACCGTACTCTATACGGCAATGCTCGAAGTATGTCTCATACAAAACTTTGCTTGTGGCATGACGAATCAATCTCTACGGATGACCTCATCCTGTGGCTCAAGGAATGGTACTCGACCTCTACCCCTGCCTCTCCTACAACCTACGTGTCATCCTCGTGGTGGCATAATGTATGTATCTGTTAAGAAGACAAAGGAAATTTGATGTAAAAATTACTATATTTTTCGTTAATTATTCTCTTCTTCTTCTCTCTTTCTTTTAATTAACTTTTCCATGTATTGTTATTCTTACTTAAATATTCTAATAGAGAAAAAGAAAACAAAAAGCATTGAGGGAGGCAAATCGTTTTCTTCAAATTTTATGCCTTCTACAATTTTTGTTTTCTATTTTTTTTTTCAATGAAAATTTCCACGATTTTTGTTTTCTATTTTTTTGAAATGAAATCTTTATCACTTATTGTTTCCCAATTTAAAAATTAAAAAAAAAAATCCTCATTAGTCTTTTAGTTGCCTTAAAATCTAAATTTTTATACAAATTTTTTTTTTACAAGAACTTCGAATAACTTTGTTTAAAAATATAATTTAATTACTTTTATTTTCTTATTACCTTAAATTTTTGAAGAAAAAGTTTTCTTCAAAATTTTATACCATTTCCACGATTTTAGCTTCTTTTTTTTTTTTTTTAAACTAAATTCTAATCACATTTATTGTTTCCCAATTAAAAAAAAAAAGGATAATTACTGCTGCCCCTTGTACTTTGATTTTATTACTATTTTATCCCCTATACTTTTTAAAATTACTATTCCAACCTTACTTATTTGCTCTTTTTCCAAGTTATAATACTACTCTTAATAGGAAAGAATTTAACTTTAATTTAACTTTTCTTTTTTAAAAAGAAGCCACCAAATAAAGGAAAGATGTGATTTTTTTTTCTCTAAAAATAAATCACCAAATAAAGGAAAGATGTAATTAAATAGAAACTAAAATATTAAGAAATATCAAATTTAATTCAAAGCTGAAAATTGAAAATCATTTAATATATGCTGACCATTATGTATGTTACCAAATTTTCTATCAATTAGATCTTATATGCTAATTTGTTTGTAAAACTTCCATCATGGTGATTATGAAAAATTTAAGTGGAATGTGAAAGTTTCAACAATCATAAATATGTGGTCCCACCAAATCCAAAACTAATTCTAAAATATAAGATTTTAAGGATATAATTGACATGCAATATAGTTTCTATAAATGAGGGTAATGCCATTTTTTTTTTACTTTTTAATTTTAAGGGCAAAATGAACATTTCATATTTGATGTTAACAGCCACTTAACACCTTTAGAAGTGAGGGGGGCAATAGTAATTTCACATAGAAGGGGGTTTGATTAGTAATAAAACCAAAGTATAAGGGAGCAATAGTAATTATCCCCAAAAAAATCTTCATTGGTATTTTAGTTCAATTTTCTCTTAAAAGATATTTTCCTAAATTTTATCTAATTTTTTTGAATTTCGTTTCCTTTTTTATGCTATCAAAATCTATAATTTTTTTCCATAAGGGGACTTTTGATTAACATTACAAGCGTTGGTAGCGTTTCCCACCAGAATCTTGGTGAACAAGTCGAGCCAAATTCGGGGGAAGATCGATAGGGCACAAGTGAGTGTGAGGTTCATCCGGGCCAGCTTGCACACACCATGATTTACATCCTTAGGGGAGCTTTATATTAATACCGCCGAGTGGGTGCGAACCCCAAGACCTCCCCTAAGGAAGTTGGGTCTTTAACAACTTTAACATACCACCTTTGGCACATAATATTACATTTAGCTCAATGCGTATAACATTAGAATCCTCACATTTCCCTGCTATAGCGAATTGGACTTGGCCATTAGGATTTCTTCCAATCACACCAAATCTGGCACAGGTTCCCACAACTGAACCATCGCAATTTATTGAGATCCAATTATCTGGAGGTTTAGTCCACTTATGCATTGAGATGGAACCATGCTTGAATTTAGCCTGAATTTTCCATCGACGGAAGAAGTCGCTACTATGAGCGGTATCTTCCACAAATTCTTTGGCGTGCATGAATCGATGACTTGTGTCAGAGATGATCCAAGCTAGGAGGGAGGGAGCATAAATGTTGTTGCCTCTGAATAGCTTGTGATTTCTAGCTTGCCAGATCCGGTAGATTTTGAGAGAAAATCCCAAAATATCATATCACAATTATTAACAAAATAAAAAAATAAAGCATAGAAACAAATTTTAAGAGGGAAAATAACTTGAAAAAAAAAAATTGATAGAAATCCCAAAGTATCCTACTACAATTATAAGCAAAATTAGAAAACCAAACATGGAAATGAATTTTAAGAGGAAAAAATTACTTGAATTAAGTCTCCAAAGAAATTCTGGAGGACTTCTATCATTAACATAATTGTGAGAGTTAATCTTTCCTTTTTTTTTTTTGGAAACCTTATCCGGATTTGATTTTACAGATTTAAGAAAAAGAAAAAGAAAATTCTAAAATTGATTTGTATGGAACTAAAAAAAAAAAAAAAAAAAAAAAAAGGATACTACAATTATTAGAAAAATTAGAAAAGAAAATATCGAAAGCAATTGTAAAAGGGGAAACTTGAAAGGTGATTTGATAGAAATCCCAAAATATCTTCTACCATTTTTTTTTTTTTTTGCCAACCCCGGTTTATAAACCGGTGGTTTGATTCGCGTCACACACTTGGCTGTGGTGGCTGAGTCTCCCAGCAGGGATTTTTTGCATCCACAAGGATTCGATACCGGAACCTTGCTTAAGCGAACCAAGCTGCTTACCACTTGGACCAACCCCCGTTGGTTTCTACCGTTAATATGAACGATCGTGAGTAAGAATACTCTTTCCTGTTTGATATTTGATTTTACAAATTAAAAAAATAAATAAAAATATAATGGGTACCCAAAATTTGTGTGGAAAAAATAAAAATTATTTGAAAACTAATACACAAAATATGGTATTTGATAAAAAAAACAAATGATAGAATGGTCATAGATAAAATTTGCGACAAAAGAGGAGTACATACGTTTATATAATAGTATGATTAGTTGTGGTTAAAGTCTATAGTAACTGCTTTTATCTGCTTGTGAGCCTTGAAAGGGAATGGAGAGTAAATGGATGATCATAGGACCTCTGTTCTAGCTAACTTTGAATATTGCAAATTGTTTGCTTTATCAAAAATGTGACAATTCAGGTTGCACCTGGAAAGAAATTTTGAAAGTGGCACATCCACCTGCACATTGCATTCATTTCAGCTTAAAACTAGTTCACCTTATGCAGAAAAAAGCTTTATCAAATGGCTGAAGTTTAATGTTTGAAGGTTTCATGGCTGATATTACAAAGCAAGTAAAGAATATGGTGGACTATTTAGAATGCTCATAAATTTCCCTGTGAAGCAAAAGTGGATAAATGAGCTTCTAGGTGGCAGGGTCTGTAATGCAAACCTATAAAAGCTAATAGTAATTTCTCTTCGGGATAATATTATTGCCTCTTTATACTTTGGTTTTATTATTAATCAAATCTCATTCTTTATGAAATCACTATTGCCCCCCTCACTTCTAACGGTGTTAAGTGACTATTAACATCAAATATGAAATGTCCATTTTTCCCTTCATTAAAATTAAGAAGTCAAAAATATGACATTACCCTCATTTATACTATATTAAATGTCAATTATATCCTTAAAATCTTATATTTTAAAATTAGTTTGGATTTGGTGAGACCACATACTTATGGTTGTTGAAACTCTCACATTCTACTTAAATTTTTCATAATCAAAATGATGGAAGTTTTACAAACAAATGAGCATATAAGATGCTAATTGATAGAAAATTTGATAACATGCATAATGGTTAGCATATATTATGTGATTTTCAATTTCCAACTTTGAATTAAATTTGACATTTCTTAATATTTTAGTTTCTATTTTAAATTTTTTTAGTTACATCCTTCCTTTATTTGGTGATTTCCTTTTTAGAGAAGAAGAATCACATCTTTCCTTTATTCAGTAGTTTCTTTTTAAAAAAGAAAAGTTAATTTAAAGTTATTTTTTTCCCATAGTTAATTAAGGGTAGTATTATAACTTGATAAAAGAGTAAATAAGTAAAAAGATATTACAGGGTTACTTTTGGAATTTTGAAAAATTATATAGATGCCACATGATTAGTAAACTAATAGAGCTTAACGGTAAGGGGTATTAGTAATTGTAGACAGTTAAAGGTTGGATCAACAATTTTAAAAAGAACAAGAGATAAAATAGTAATAAAATCAAAGTACAAAGGGACAACAGTAATTATCCCTTTCTCTATTTTTTTTTTTTTTTTTTTTACTTTATTTGGGGGATATTCACTATGATCTAATGAAAAGACGATCTCACTGTGTCTGAAAATTGCAGCCCAAGCTAACTTAAGAGACTACTTCACTGCATCTTGCTATGCAGATTTACTTTAGCTAATGGATTATTCATTGAAAGAAGAAGAAAATGATCAGAGATAGTGGTTTAATCCTCCAAAAGAAAATTCCACATTGGGGGTTGGCTATAGATTAGCTGATGGCACACCAATCAAGTCATTCCCTGCAGATCTAACTGTTCTTGAGCAAATAAAAGTAAATTTTTAAGACTAAATACTAGTATGGAGGTGCTTATTTAGCCTCTCATTGTTCTGTAAATTGGCTTCTTTCTCATTGTTCAGATCTAACTGTTCTTGATGGATTTTGTCTGCGTTTATGCATATGCATGTTGATTATGAAGTGTCACCAAGTTTCACCTTGGTGACAAGATGATATCTCAAAAGTTAGAAGATACATTGATTTTCCAATCGCAGCCCGCCATTATGTGGAAAGGATTGAAGAACTAGTTGGTGTACCAATCCATTATATTGGGGTTGGACCTAGCTGTGATGATCTCATACTTAAGTGATTCTTTAAATTTTCTTTCCACGCAGATGACCATGGACATAAGACTGATTGGAATAATTTTTAAGAAAAATAAATTTGAGACCTTTTTTTTGTTTATATACCCAGTTTTGTTCTGTTTCTAAAGGTAGTAATTGCACTCTACCTGTAACCCCTTAACCATAGATATGATATTTTATTGGGTAAATATCACTTGCCTCCCTTCTTAGCAGGACAAATAGCACTTACATTCCCTCTTACTTGGATAATATCACTTAATTCCCCTCTTACCTAGCAAATATATCAAATACCTCCCCTTTGTTAACTTTTTCGGTTAAATTTAACGTTTATCATTAAATATTTTTCTAAAATCCCAAACTACCCTTGGCTAAAAATATTTTTCTAGTTTAAACCCTAAATTACCGTAATCACCCTAGCAGTTAAAATTCTAAATTGCCCTCAATTAAAATAATTGTTATAAACCAAAATACCATAGTTAAAATTTAAATTGTCTTTAATTATTAAAAGCCCAACATACCCTTCTGATAATTCGGTATTAAAATTGCATTTTGATATGAAGCAGTACATGTTTTTTTAGTTGTTTGATAAAATAAAATAAAATACAATAAAATAAAATAAAGGTATGTTGGGGCTTTAATAATCAAAGATAATTCGGGTTTTAAGTATGGTATTTTGATTTTTAATAATTATTTGAATCGAGGATAATTTAATATTTTAGCAGCTAAGGTGATTGAGGTAATTTAGGATTTAAATTAAAAGAACATTTTCAACGAAAAGTATTTTAGGATTTGTAGAAAAATATTTAACAGTAAAAATTAAATTTAATCGAGAAAGTTGACAGAGGGGAGGTGTTTAATATATATGCTAGGTAAGAGGGGATGTAAGTGATATTATCCAAGTAAGAGGGGGTGTAAGTATTATTTGTCCAGCTAAGAGGGGTGGTAAGTGATATTTACCCTATTTTATTTCATAGGCATTCAATTCTTTTAAGTTGGAACAACATACATGATATCTTTGACCTTATTTTTGTATTATCTTCTTATAAAAAGGTTGATGAAAATATTAATATTCGAAACCCAAATGGTGAATTGAAAAATTGAAACATGGAAAATCTCAACTAGGCAGTGTTTGGCATGCCTTTTTTATACATCTCCATGCATGTTACAGAGTGACCTCGTTGGGGAAAATCCAACTGAACCCAACACTCTGCGGCTGCTTCTTATTGGCAATCTGATCAGCTCGTTCTTGTAGCTTCCGAAGCCTAGGTGCCAACCTACACACGAAATCCTGTGCTTGTTGAGCAGAACTGTTCAAACCCTCCAGCTTCTCCAAATCCAGCTGCAACCCAACACTCTGCAATTGACATTCAGTTTGATTCTTTTGCGAATTACGTAAGACAAACTGGACCACAGTCAAGTCAGCTGGGACTAAGTACCTGCAATTTTCTTCCAGGTTATCTCAAAAATATAATACCAATTGGCAATTGCAATGATATTAAAACCAATAGTGCAATTCAAAATATCTGGTAATAGTTGCATTCATTTCATTTCAGGTTGTTAAACATCAAAACAAATGCCACCAATTAAACAATTTAAAAAAACAAAAAACAAGACTTAAGAAGAAGCAAAACCTTGTCAGGCACAATCAGCTTGCTGTTTAGCAAGACACCAAACAGCAATCCCTTCACACTTCATTCAACCCAGAAAAACAGCTAATATTTTCTGAGACTAAGATGAAAATCAAAAAATGGCTCCAGGGTATTGTTGTCAGCCCTTTTAGCTCGACTATGCACAGACCTGGTCATCCACTTCAACGATGATAACATCAAAGTTGGCATTGAAGGGCCGTAAGGCTTTGTTTCTCATGTAAAAACCATATAGAAGGAAAATTTCTGCAAAATCAGTACAAAGTATAATTACTCAAATGCTCTTTATCCACTGATTTCACCAGCAAACACACTTCGGCAGAGAGTGATACGGGAAACTTATACCTAACGGGTATAACCCGACTCAACCAGGCACAACCCAGATGACCGGGTGTTACCCGGTCATAGGAATAAATCCAGACGGGTCATCTCACCAGCACCTATATCAACGGGCTACGCCCGAATGGGGCTCTGTAGTCAATCGGGACATGACCGATTGTGTTGGCCAAAGCGTACATCACGCTCAACAAATAAGGCAGTCTCTCCCTGTTGAGAAAGTCAACTCCACCGGTATCCTGCTGTGCCCAATAACGGAAAGGCATAATCCTCGGGGATACGACGGCTCTTGTCGGGCGGACTTACCAAAAACACATAAGGTAAGTAACACTGTATAAGTTAAGGGACGCACTCCCTTGGTAAGCAACCAATACACTCTGAGTATAATCTTGTGTAGCTTTTGCACGAGACCTCACTCTGTTCATTATCTAACTTTGCCATCGGAGGCGGCTGCCCGGCACACAAGCCGGCCCGCATCTAACCTTTCTTGCAGGACTCATCGTCCCGGATACGAGAGGAGGCTCAGTCGGATCCAAAAGTATAATTGATCCGCATCAGAGAGGATGATAGAATTTACAAAAGATGCAGATTAGACATTATTTTCAATCATTACCTAGTCTTGTTGGAAATGGAAACCCAGAAACCTTCTAGACACTTTAAATTTTCATCAAATACTCAAACAAATTAGTGTAAAAGGATTTCTAAACTTTGCAGTGATGACTGATGATGTAGGTACCAAGACATATCCCAAGGGGAAAGTAAACCAAGACCCAAGGGAAACCCCATGCCCCTAAGTTGCTACCCAGCAGCACAATGAACAATTTAGGAATCAATGTTCAGAAAACACCGGATGCTCTCACACTTAAGACCCTTTAACGGCACCATGCCGTTTCACTAAAAATTGCCAGTTATGAAACCTAAATCTACTCTTTTCCTTCGAATTTCAAAAGCTTATATCATAGCATCTGATCTCTACCTCTCATGCTCTCACTGGCCACAAACCCATTACAGCTTTGAGCTTCTATATCTCTATTCTCACTTCTTGGGACCCAAATCCCTCAGAAAGTTTACCTGTGAAGCTTTCATTTCTCTCGTAGATGTGTTCTATCTTCTACTAAACATCTGCTTGAAGTTCATTTTGTCATTTGCTTCAAGTGGATTCTGTTTTCTTAGTCTACTAGCTTCATTCGAACGAAAATTTGGGTTTTACTGGAGTTATTCTGGAGTCCTAATCGATATTCTGACTTTCCTGTAGATTTTTCCTATTTGATTGTCTCCAGGGAGAATGGATTCTCTTCCAAATGCCATTGTGCAATATATTCTGTCTCACATGAACAATGTACGGGATATGGCCATCAGTTCTTGTGTTTCTAAACACTGGAAGGAATCAATTCCCTATATACGAAACCCTTACTGTCCTTGGAACTCCTTGGACAACAGCAACGAAGAAGACCGAGATTTAATTCTAGACAGATGATCTCATCCATTGTAAGTTTAGAAGAACTTATTGTTTACTATCTTTCTCTCTCTCCCTCTTTCTCTCGTTCGTAGGCAGGAATGGAGTAGAAGAACGAAAAACAGTCTCATTGTGAAACCCAGCCCTGACCCTAATCCGGAAACTTTGTTATTTGTAGGTCCAGTGACCCGAAGTAAGGCAAGATGTCATCTTTGGGCCATTTCTGTTGAAGACTTGATGGCTGGATTGGAATCCATGAGTGTTGATGCCAGTGTTCCAAGGGTGGAAACTGCACCCTGATGAAGATTGGATTAGTTGATGGTCTTGGAGTGGTCTCTGTATTGATTCAAAGGCATTTCTAACTCCTAGGTATGTCACTCTAGGTGTGTGCAAAACCCCTTGATGTTTGGACTTGATCTGAGCCTTCAAATCCACATTTTGAAGTTGCTGTCTTGATTGGTCGACTCATTGGTCGATTGGACCAATCTACCAATTGGTTCTGAATTTACTAATTTGGTCCTGTCTCTTCTATTTAAGTCTAATCTCGGGAATACTCCGCCTCATCTGCCTCCTAAGCCTCTGGAACGAGTTAGAACCCTAATCTAATATATTCCCTTGCATTCTTTGGTGATCTCTCACAAAGACTTGAAGAATTCTTCATCCTCCTACAGCAAAGGTATGATTTCACTCACTCTTTCTTCTATCTTTGATTTTCTTTCTTTAATTCTGTTCTTCATTGAGATCAGGAAGAAGATGATGCACTCTTGCAACCATCTATTCCATGATCTCATCATGTTCTTTAAGATCCATGATCATCATCATGATCTTAACCTCAGCCAGTGGAATCTTCGAAACCCTAACCCTAATCCTTTGAAACCCTAACCTGTGTGATCATCTAGAGAACTTTTGGTAACCTCCCTTGTGAAGGGAAACCTCTTGGGTGACATTGTGTTAACCTAAACTTAATCATCTATATTTTCCTGTTTTGATAGTTAACAATTTATCTTCTCTCATCCAGAGCTCTCAACTTTTTTTCCGAGGGGAACCAAAAAGGGTGAAACCCTAATTTTCTGGGATCAAACCAAGAACCCCTAGTTTGATCAAGTTAACCCAATCAATGTGTTTTCCTTACTATATCTATAATCTTCATATCCTAGTTCTTTTATCTATGATTATAATATTTTTCCCTCATAATCTATGTTTAACCTAGTAGGTTAACCTTTTTGTTCCTAGGTTACAACTTGGGAACTTGATTTGATTTATGAATTGATATCCTCTATACCCTAGAATACTACCATGATAATTTCCCTCTGATTTGTACCCTTTTGAACCATCAAATTCGGTTCTTGATTCTCAAAATTCGGATTCTTGTAGGCCACTGTCTCCATTGGTCGACTCATTGGTCGACTGGTCCAGCAGACCAATCAATCGACCAATGAGTATAGCAACCTCATTCTTGGTCTGTTTCGATTGATTTATGATCTTTTCCTTTATGCATCTTTCCTAACATGTTGTATGCACTTGTTTAGGACTGTCTTCTCAGGTTTAGTCAAGATCATACTTGATTCTTTAAGTTCCTATCCAAGTTAGAAGGTAAGGACAGTTGATTCCTTAGCTGCATTGATTGCTTGTTCTCTGGTTTCTACATTATGAAACTATGAGATTACCTACTGTTGTTGTACTTTAATTCTGATCTCCTATTGTGGGAACAGTAGCACTTGTTTATATTGTCTTTTTATTATTCATGATATATGTATTACTTATTATTGCCTAATCTGATTTTTGTTTTTACATTCTCTTGTATATGATGAACTCCTGGTTGTGTATGTCATGACTGTTCTGAGAACGTGTTTACTTAAGTTTGGTTTGGGATTGCGGAGTATCCTTTTGATGCTTCTGTCCTTGGACATCGGAGGGAATAGTATGGGATGTTCTCCGAAGATGCCCATCGACGCTTTCCCGAATCATTGGTTGTCACACCTAGGGATGTCTAGCAGTGTTTGGCTAGGATATACCCCTGTTATATCAGACCCGATTCTGAAGGGTATTGAGACTGAACGACCCGTGGTAGCAATGGGGATTCACGGGCGCTCAAGACCGGTGAGTTATATCCGTGAGAGGACGGGAATCACATTGTGGGGGCCATTTATTGGAGGGTTGCATATGGCTAGACTTGGGCTCATGCGCGCTCGAGACCGGTGAGTTATATCCGTGAGAGGACATAAGAGCTTCCCGTTTACCATATGTGGATAACCAATAGGGTTGATGAGTCCGGTGAGTAATATCCGTGACTCTAGTGTGAAGGATACCAGAAAGGATCCCGAGAGGGGAGGAATGGAAGTATCTGGAACTGACTTGATATAACTGACTAGATGACTTGCATTGGGCTAGGCTTTTCCCTGACATGCGCCGGTACTTATGCCAAATGGTTGTGAGAGAGTGTGTTGACTTAACCCCCTACCATGGTTTGTCCGAGAGGGATGCCCGGACCCACTACCAACAGGAGCTGTATGCGTGACCTACCCAAAGAAGTATGGTGCTATGACTTAAAGCATGTCTACCATAGAGACCAGCATACATAGAGTTTAGATGCATTCATACTTTATCTGTTTCATACTGCATTGCATCATGTTATGTTTTGCCACATGTTATCTATGATGTTATGGATTAACTACCTTACTGAGTTTCTTCGAAACTCATTCCTTTTTGTATATTCTTTGTTTAGATTATCCTGCAGGTACAGATTATTATGACGAACATTACAATGAAGCGGAAGCCGATGAAGCGTATTACACGCAAGGTGCTGGCGACGATCAAGATTACTCTGATGATCCCCCGGCGGATCAAGCTGCGTACTACGTTTGAAGGCAACATAGAGTTAGAACAGATTCGTTGGATTGACGAAGTCCATACTTATGAAGACGTTATCTATAGACTAGAAGACGCTTGATCTTATTTTATTTCTTAATACATTTGTTTCAGTTGTATTTCCTTTTAGACTTTCATATTGCGTTCCACTATATTGGTGGAGTGAGTTTCGCCTCACTTTACTCCTTTTGATATCTTTTGGATATCTGGTATCTTTTCCGCACTCTGATTATACTGATTATTCATTATTGTTTTGAACCTTTGTTTATAATATTAAACCTTAATTATTTCCCGTTTATTATTATGTTATTGTATATGTGGGAGGATGATTTCCTCGATACTTGATCTTCGGGGCTGTGGATCACACTCTCGGGTATGCCAGTTAGGGTACCGGCTGGGAGGATGTGACACTCATTTTCCCCCGATTTGGCATTTTGAAATGAGTTCGGTCCTTTAAAATCGGTTGGTTTGTGATGTGGAGAAAATATGATCGAACTTGGTTCATACTTGGTTTGACCTTCGACTCCGGTCGGGACGAAAGGAATCGAATCACTTCCGAGCGAGCCGGATCCAGAATATAGCTTGCTGAGGAAGAAAACTAAACCAACAACAAGCACGCCCTAATCCGACTTATGGATTAGGTTAATTACCCTAATGATGGCAGACACAACTTGGCGGCTGTCACTTAGCACTATTGAAGGGATAATCATCAGATAACCATAAGGTTATCTCAGGAGTCCTCTACTAGTTCAAACTAGTAGAATTCTATTGCTCAACAGATCTAACTGTTAGAATCAAACGACTATCCGAAGAAGGCTCAAATACATCCAACGAAGAAGATTTGAAGGTACACTCAATATAAACATCACTCACCTACAAGGTAGAGGAGAGATCCAGATCCATACACACACATTTGGACGTAAACACTCAGATGCTTATGTTCTAAATTGTATTCCAGTCATTCATTCCTTAGCTCTGCGCTTCTAGTAGAGTCGTTTGTGATTAAGTTCATCGACTGACTTAGCCTTCGGAGGTGGACTCCCGACCCCAGCGGTCGGGCCACATCTGACACTTTCATTTTGCAGGTCATTCTAAGGAGATCTAAGGGCTGAGCAGATTTTGGACGCATCATTTGGCGCCGTCTGTGTGAAACGACTCAGAAAGCTATGGTGACTAGATCAGCAGCAGCAGCCGCTACACAACGCGATACTGGTGTCCGAATCCCTGGAGAAAATAATCCATATATTCCTCAGGGAAGATTACCACCTCTCGAAGTAGATGGCGGTCAGGGGGGAAATAATCCTCCAAAGACACTCTAGAATCAATTGGATCAAGTGAAGATCCAACTTTTGGAAGTAAGTCAAGCACTCCGCGTGCTAACCAGACGAGTGGTATTACCACAAGAACCTGATCATCGTGACGCAGGAAGGCATGTATTGCCACGGGATCAGAGATTGACTGAAGATCAGAATATCGGTCAGAACTTTCGTGAAGGTGACCGAGTGCCTAGGACAATCGATGATTTACCTAGGCGAGACGATCGGTTTGACAGACCACAAGAAAGTACAACTGATTCGAATACAAGGTTGGTTACGGGAGTGAGAACTCACTCACCAACTGTTAGATGAGTTGTTCGTGATGAGCGAGCTGTTCAGTAACGAGTAGGCTTTTCGTGATGAACGGGCTGTTCGTGATGATCGAATAGTTCGGGATGATCGTTTTGTTCGAGGTCATGATCGTATTGCAGAGGATCATTCAACTCATATTGGTCAGGAATTGGCCAATATTAATCAGAAGGTGTGACAATTGGCTAGAGGAAGGATAACTGATGATATCTATTCAGTTATTCGAAAGACCCCTTTTGCCGAGCCAATTGCGGGATACCAGTTTCCTCACAATTTCCGCTTGCCAACTTTTTCCACATTTGATGGCTCTGGAGATCCTACGGCCCACATCGGTTATTATCAGCAAACTATGGCAGTTGCAGGTAATTCTGATGAAATTCTCTGCAGGGTTTTTGGTTCATCTTTAACTGGAGCGGCACAAAAATGGTTTTCGAACCTTCCATCGGGAAGGATCGTGAATTTTGATGAGTTGGCGCGCAAATTCGTAGGGCAATTCCAGAGTGGAATCCAGATCAAAAAGACCGAGGAAACCTTGTTTACTATAAGACAAGGGAAGAGCGAATCGATCCGAGAATATCTGAAAAGATTCAATAGAGTTACAATGGAGATAGAGAATCTAGATGAGCAAGTAGCTAAAACTGCTTTGTTCACTGGACTCACTAACCTAAGACTCCTGGAGTTATTACTTCAGGATATGCCTACAACTTATGCTGAGTTGGTACAGAGATGCCAAAATCAAGCTGAAGTCACGAAAATCTTAGATGCACACCAGGGGGACAATAAAGCCTCCACCAAAGAACAAAAGGCTCCTGAGAACAGGCAGAAGCCAAAGCAGAATGTTCGTGATCGAGTTGGAAAGCCTCAGTCATGGCGGCAGAGATCTCCAGGAAAAAGTGAGTATACTCTATTAAAACTCCTCGGGCTGATATTTTGAATATCATTAAGAAGCGGAATATTTTGAAGTGGCCTCCAAAGATTCCTTTAAAACCTGGAGAGCAACAGGATCGAGAAAAATATTGTCGTTTCCACAAGGATTACGGTCATTATACCAATGATTGTCGTCATTTGAAGGCGGATATTGAGAGATTAATATCTCAGGGACATTTGTCCAATTTTGTTAACAAGAGAAGAGAGGAGCAACGTGAAGCGGGCCCCAAGAGGAACCGTTTGGTTAGTCCAGAACAATCAAAGGAGGCTCCGAAGTCTAGAAAAGGTAAGGAGGTGATTGATGCTACTCGATCACCGATCCTTACAATATTCGGAGGCCCCAAACCCGAATCACTCCGGAGGTTGAAAACAAAATCTAAATTTGTTGGAACTAGAGAAACGCAGAAGCGTAAGAGGCCGAATGGTGAAGATTCTATCACCTTTGACGAAGAAGATGAGAGAGGCGTTTGTTTACCTCATGATGATGCCATAGTCATCAAGGTAGAAATGATGCGCCTAGAAGTACATAGAGTTTTAGTTGATACAGGGTCTGCTACGGACCTAATATCTTATGAGGTGTATCAGAAGCTTAAGGTGGATAAGCACTTGATGGAGCCATGCCCACACATTTATATGGCTTTGCAGGATCGTTTGCAATAGCAGAGGGATCTGTCCAGTTGGACCTATCGATTTGGAGTTTTCCCAAGGAAGCTACTGTCCGAATAAATTTTTGGTGGTTCGGGAACTTCCAGCTTACAATGTTATCCTCGGAGCGGCAATCTTTGTCCAAGCTAGGTGCTATTGTTTCTACGAAGCACCTGAAGATAAAATTCCCGACTGAGATGGGAATTGGTCAAGTTTCATCGACCCAGAGGATCTCTCGGCAATGCTATGTTGCCTATTTGAAGGACAAGGAGGGCCCAAGGAAGGTGACTGCCCTACCAATAGAAGTACGGGATGATCGGGAAGAAGCGGAAATCCAAAGGCCCAAGCCGGTAGAAAAGCTAGAGCAAATCCAGTTGTTTACTGATAATACAGAAAGATGAGAAGACAGTCCTAAACAAGTGCACACAACATGTTAGGAAAGATGCATAAAGGAAAAGATCATAAATCAATCGAAACAGACCAAGATTGAGGTTGCTGTTCTCATTGGTCGATTGATTGGTCTGCTGGACCAGTCGACCAATGAGTCGACCAATGCAGACAGTGGCCTGCAACAATCCGAATTTTGAGAATCCAGAACCGAATTCGATGGTTCAAAAGGGTACAAATCAGAGGGGAATTATCATGGTAGTATGCTAGGGTATAGAGGATATCAAATCATAAATCAAAACAAGTTCTCAAGTTACAACCTAGAAATCATGAGGTTAACCTAATTAGGTTGAACATAGGTTAGGAGGGAAAAAAAAATAGAAAAATTAAAGATAATGAACTAGGATAAAGAAAGAATTCAGATCTAGTAAAGAAAACATAATAATTGGGTTAACATGATCAACAAGGGGGTTCCTGGGTTTGATCCAAGAAAATTAGGGTTTCACCCTTTTGGCTCCCTGGACAAATAATTGTGAGATCTGGATGAACAAAGACAAATCAAAACAGGAAAATATAGATGATTAAGTTTTAGGTTAACACAATGTCACCCAAAAAGGATTTCCCTTTCACAAGGTAGGTTACCAAAAGTTCTCCAGACAATCACACAAGTTAGGGTTTCAAAGAATTAGGGTTAGGTTTTCAAAAATTCAACAGGCAGGGTTTAAGATCATGATGATGATCATAAGTCTTAAAGAATATGGTGAGATCAGAGAATTGATGATTACAAGAATGCTTCATCATCTTTCTGATCTCAATGAAGAACAGAATTAAAAGAAAGAAAATCAGAGATTGAAGACAGAGTGAGTGAAATCATACCTTTGCCGTAGGAAGATGAAGAATTCTTCAAGTCTTTGCAAGAAATCACCAAAGAATGCAAGGGAATGGGTTAGATTAGGGTTCTAATTCGTTCCAGAGGCTTAGGAGGCAGAGGAGGCGGAGTATTCCCGAGATTAGACTTAAATAGAAGAGACAGGATTCAAATTTCAAAAACAGAATCAATTGGACGATTGATTGGTTGATTGATCCTATCGACCAATGAGTCGACCAATCAAGACAACAACTTCAAAACAGGGAATTGAAGGCTCAGATCAAGTCCAAACATCAAGGGGTTTTGCACACACCTAGAGTGACATACCTAGGAGTTAGAAATGCCTTCGAATCAATACAGAGACCACTCCAAGAACATCAACTAATCCAATCTTCATCCGGGTGCAGTTTCCACCATTGGGACACTGGCATCAACACTCATGGATTCCAATCCAGCCATCAAGTCTTCAACAGAAATGTCCTAAAGATGACTTCTTGCCTTACTTCGGGTTACTGAACCTACAAATAACAAAGTTTCCGGATTAGGGTCAAGGCTGGGTTTCACATTAGTACTCCTATTAGATTTGTAGTTTGACTAGACGAAGTAAGTAGAATCGTGTCCTATAACTATAGATGGTAGAACTTGGAACCCAACATGGGGGTTTTAGACAAGAATGAATGATTTTGGAATTCCAAGTTGGGGAAATAGATCTTTTGAAAGTATCACCTATGAAAGGTGTAATGAGATTTGTAACAACCCCCATATTTCTAACCCGAGATCCGTATTCCAGGTCCGAGAACCCGAAGGTCTAGTTGGGTGAACTTGTGGAGTGTCCAGATTGAAGCCCATGATCCATACCTTGGACCCATGGATCTGGATCCTTTATCTGAAGAGCCTGCCTTGGTTAGATTTTGGAATTTTGAAAGTCAGGTGTTGTTCAGAGATGTCCGGAATTAAGGTAAGATCTTCCCCATCTCTTCTTTAGGGCTAGGTTGGCCTTGAGTATCAACCCCCTAGCAAAAGCACCCTTGTATGGAAAATTACATGGGGGCAGTTACTAGTGGCGGTCGATCAAACCAAGCGACCACCTGGAGCGACCGCCCTGTCTGTTTTCGGGGATTTTGCCCTATTTTGCCCCCTGACTTCTATAAAAGGCAACCTTCGTCTAATTAACGAATACTTTATTCGTGGTTGCTTATTTGGGAGGTTAGACGGCTGTGGGGAAGATCCGAAAGAGTCTCTGGAGTGCTGGCAGTGACTTGGAAGATCAGTTCTTTCCTTCTCTGACTCTCTGGCGTGAGGTATTGAATTAATCCTTTGTTCTTTACTCTCTTTGTCCGTTAAATTAGTATTAACCCTTTTCCCTCGTCTTTGTGATTACCCCCTTGTATATTTTAACTCTCTTTTTAATCTACTTGAGATGGAATAACCCTAAACGAAACCCTGTTTCCGTGAGAAGGTTAATCCAGTCAAGGGGAGGATTATGGGTAATCTATTGATGGTAATGGTTAGTTTTCCCTCACCCTTTTGGCTTAGGGAGTGTTTGATTCGAGACTTAGGTCAAGATTACTCGAAATCTGGATTGAAATTGAGTAATCAGAAGCCTGAGTTTCGGATTGAAACTCACTGTTTTTGGGGAGGTCACTAGTGGCGGTCGCTTAACCTAAGCGACTAGCCCAAGCGACCGGTTGGTAAACAGAGACCAAATGGTTTTTGGTTCTGATTCAAATTGATTCATTTAACTTATGATGTTATTGTAACCCTATATATAGGTAACCACTATTTGAAAGAAAAGTCATATAATTGTTATCGGATTTCATTTTACGGACAATCTTATTTTATGTAGGTAAGGACAATTCATCTCATCTCTTGAATAGACTTATAATATGTGAATCTAGTGTATATTTGAAATCATATTTCTTTATATATGCTGCTGTTTATATGTCTTATATAGAAATCATATTACTTTATTTTTGTTTGTCTTACTTATATACATATTGTGTTGATGTTGGATGTTATGGATTGATGGTAGTTGGTATATGGTTCTGATAGATGAGGTATCTATTTTGGGATATCTTAGCTAGGGATATCAGGAGGCTGTGGAATGGGACACATGCCTGCTGATGTCTCCAGCATTGTCTTTACTATTTGATGGCATTATTTAGGTAGAGTCTAGATTGCATGGTTAGGTACCCCACATGCTACTACCCTTTCGGTAGGGGGATTGAAACCGAATGACCCGTGATGACAGTGATGTGACTCGGTGGTCCACTGTTAGTCATATAAGTGGTAGGGTTGCATATGTTAGGGTTGGGCTCATGGATGTCCAAGGATCGGACCGGGTGTCGTGAGGAATCATGAGAGCATCCGCCCCAATAATATGTGGATGACCATAGGGTTAAGGAGTGGAGTCCAATAGAGGTATCCAGTCCGTGAGGATTCTCTCTCCTAGGTTGCGAAGGATCTTGAACCGAGTTGGTTGGTGCCATAGGGGATGTATCTGGACTTCATGTAGACATGTAACCAATATGACCTTGCATTGGATTAGAAACCCCGACATGCGCCAGTACTCATTACCAACGGTCGTGGTAAGAGAGTGTTGACTTAACCCCCGACCATGGAATTGAGAGCCAGGTGTGGACTTTCCCTTTTTCCCAGGATCCCTACAGAGGTAGCCAATCCTTGCCGGATCAGAGTGATGAGAGTTACCCAGAGGAGGGCTTGTGTATAACTTAAAGCATGTCAACCATTAGAGACCTGCATAGTTAGAAATCATAGTATCATTCATATTTTTCATTCATTTATATTATTCATGTATCTTGGCATTATTGGATATATTGATGGGATGTTGATTGTTTCTTCTTGAGTTCTTTAGAACTCACGTCTTTATTTTGTATTGTTTATTAGCCTCACGGAAGAAGGAACTTTACAGGAAGATGGACTGGTTTCCTATGAAGGAACCATCCCGTATGAAGAAGATGTGGCACCGTCAGTGGGAGATGGAAATAGCATGTGCGGGAGCTCTTGTAGCTGCATGGAGTGCGCTTATCGCACCTATTGATGATCAAAGGCGGAGGGTGGTCAGAAAGTTTGCTCGGCGAATAGAGTTGAATTGGAGAACACCTTACCTTGAGATCCATGAAAAACATTTTTTAGATTTAGAAAAGGAAACTGGGAAGAAATTGATATAACCTTTTTGTTTACTTCCGCTGAAACCTTTATTCCTTTTATTCATTATTTCTTTCCTTTATTTATTGAGATTGGAGTATTTTGGACTCTTGTAATTCATTTAATTCAGTTATTGAATAGTCTTTGCTCTTGATTATCTTTATTTGTCTTAAATATTGTTGATAGACTAAAACCTTGGATCTTGTGACGGATCGCACCCACGGGTTGTCGGGCGGGTAACCGAGACCGACGGGTGGGGTGTGACAGAGTGGTATCAGAGCCTTGGTTTTACGAAGTCAATAATATTTAATACAAGTGTTAGATGAGCAATCTGAGTCATAGATCCAGAAGTGACTCAAAAGAATTAGAGTGAATAATAGAACATCTTTCGTTAGAAACAAACCGAGAAAGTAAGTGAATCTTCTTTTGAATAACTTACTATAAGTCAAGTGAAATACATTCTCACATTGTAATTATCAAGAAAGTGCATAAGAGACAATAATACAAGTGCAATAAACATAACTGTATTTCATTAATAAGATAAAGCTTTACATAACTTGGAGCGTACTCTACGCTTTACAAAATGTTAGGAAATGAACATGTGCTGAATAAAAACTACAATAAACATATCTAAACCCTAAAGTCAGTACTGAATCAAAATGAATCAAAACCTAAACCTATCTACTGTTGTGGTGGTGGTGGTGGAGCTAGTCTCATCTGGCGGAGTATGTCAAGGCACTCTGCTATCTGGCCCCTCATCTCTACCTGCCCCTGCTCGAACTGGTCCATCCGAGTGAACAGACCTCTAGCCCAAGGTGGTGCGACCTCCGAAGTATCCTGAGTCCCGGATGTGCCTCCTGTCTCGAACTGGGAAGGTGGTGGCGAGTCTGCATGATCCTCATCATCAGCCTCTACATCCATGTCCTCCGGCTCGGCTGGCATCTCTGGTGAGTTTGGTCCGCCCAGTAAGTGCATCTGAGCGACCAACCTTTGACCTATCGTACAGCCATGCCCAACTGGGACAGCCTCCTCTCCCTCGAAGTCGACCCCGAAGTGCTCGAAGATCCCGCGTCGAAGTCGCCCGTATCCAAGGTTTGCTCCCCTCGGATGTGTCACTCGATAGATCATGGCATTTTGGATTATGTAAGCCAAGTCTATCTAGTAGCGGGTGTACACTGAGAAGGTCATCATAGCCTGCATAAGTGAAATCTCACTCTGATGACCTGCCTTAGGCAGCAAGTTCCGTGCTATGATCCTGGAGATGATCCTGCATGAGGGATACAGCTCGGTCACTGACTCTACCCCACTGCACTCATGTGGGCAAATGCTCGAGAAGACGAGAGCTCTCTCCTCCCAGTGAATGACATCGTTTGACTCAGCCCCCGCCTCGAACCATCTCCTGTCGCCGTGGATGTATGGCACGTCTAGGATGTGAGCCAGCTCCTCTGTGGTGAAGCGTATGTCTGTAGTCTTCACCCGGCTCTCTATCACTAGCCTAGTGTCGTGCTCTCCATCCATCTCTCTGTGGAAGGTCAGGTTGCTGTAGAATAACCTGACTAGCTTGGGATAGGCATCCTCGTTCAAAAACAAGGTACCTCTCCTAGCCCACAGCCGCAAATCTACTCTCGATCTGGAACTGTGCTACCTCTGAAGTCACCACTGGTCGACCATGCTCGATCGGACGCTGACTGAAGTGGCCAAAGTACAGCTCCTGTGCCTCCAGTGATCTAAAGTAGTCTGGATGGACTGGGTCATGTGCGTCACCTCTACCTCGACCACGACCTCGGCCGCGAATGGGTACTCTCCTACCTCCGCGGGCAGCCATCTAGTGAGAAAATCTGTTTTTAGGTGAAAAAGATGCAAAATGAGAAGCCATGAGATGTCTAGTAATTACCTATTAGTGTAAAAATGCATAGTGAACAGTAGATCTATGCCAAGACATGTTATGAGAAGTAAAAGAAACATTTTTGCACAAAAGAAAACCTAAAAATAGTTGCACATTGTAGTTCTATCATGCAAACCATAGAAATGAAGGGTTTTATGAGAAGATTACCTGTGTAGTGTGTATGCGTCGCGTGGGAAGTAGATCCAAAGCCAACGGAGTCTCCAAAATACTTTCCTAACCCTTTGCACGAAATCCCCAGAGCCCAAAATGTGTTTTGAGAAGTGTAGAAGTGAAATGAGACCCAAAAACCGTATTTGAAGCGTTGTTGTCGCGCGTATTTTGGGGCGGTCGCTACTGGCGGTCGATTGATTTGAGCGACCGGCCCAAGTGACCGGTCCAGTTACTGTTGCACAGATTTTTGGATTTTGGCTCTGTTTTGTTGATTTTTGGAATTTGTGCTTGTTGCTGCTTCTGTTTGTGAATGTTGGCCATGTTGTGGAGTTATTTTGACTTGTGAAAATTTTCTGGACTTGATCATTGAGTGTTGCTAATCTTTGGAATTCTTTCGTAGAATGGTTCAATTAAGGAATCGTGCTGTTAATGGTCAAGATGAAGAAGAAGGTGGTGAGAATCAGAACCGTGTTGAGATACCTACAGTAAACACTGGAACTGAGCCTCCCCGAGTTGAAATTCCTCCCACTGGTGGAAATCCTCCGCAAGCACCGCAAGTAGTCTCTATTCAGGATGTGATGAACATTCTGGGAAATATGATGCATCAGCAGCAGAATCAATTTACTACTATGATGCAAGGTTTTGCGACTACTCAGCAGAATGCCCAGTCAGCTCTTAATCCTAATGGAGCTAGTACTTCTGCAACTGGTACTTTTGTGGACGGTTTTGCCCCTGGTCCGCATGCAAGGTTGATGGAGCATTTCTTGAAGCTTCAGATCCCTGCTTTTACTGGTATTTCGTCGGATACATTGTTCCCTAACAAGTGGATCCGAGAGATGGAAAAAGCTTTTCGCAACCTCCGTTGCAATGAAGCTTAGAAGATTCTATGTGCGAAACAGACTGCAGCATGAAGCAGATGCATGGTGGAATGCTACCAGACCTATTTTGGAAGCTTCGCACCCGGTTCTTACTTGGGAAATTTTCAAGGATGCATTTTGCAAGAATTACTTTCCTGAGTCTGTGAGAGATGCTAAGGAAGCTGAGTTCATGGCACTCACGCAAGGACCTAGTACTGTTCTGGAGTACCAGAAGAAGTTTGAAGAATTGTTCTACTTTGCCCTTGATGCTTTCAAAGGTGACCGTGAGAAGGCAAAGAAGTTCTTCAAAGGTTTGAGGCCGTCATTGAAGACTTACTTGGCAATTCATCCGATCGTGGATTATGCTGAGATGGTATAGAATGCGAAGAAGGTAGAAGATAAGAGAGAATTATCTACTCCAGCGTTCTGTTTCGAACAGGAATCATTTGGGTGACCGTAACTGGAGATTCTCTAGGCCTGCTCCTTATACTGCCCCTTCGTTCAGCCTAGAGGAGCTAGTTTCAGTTTTAGCTACGCTTCGAGCTATGGTTCTAGTGGTGCACCGGGTCCTGTTTTAGCTGCGTCCTGTTGCAGGTAGTCAGGGTACTGGACCGATCTATGCTAACCCTCGTCCAGTGGTTAATAACTAGAGACCTGCATATCCTTCTTCAGCAGCTCCTGTGAGTGGTAGGGATTTGATCTGCTTTAACTGTGGAAAGGAGGGTCATTATTCTCGTAACTGCACTCAGAAGCCGAATTCTCAGGTGTCAGCTTTGAAGCCTGTTTCGAGTGTTCCCACTGGTAAAGTGTTCAGTGTTGTTGGTTCAGAATTTGAGACAAATCACGATGTTGTGACAGGTATTATTTCAGTATCATCTACCTCTGCTTTCGTATTATTTGATACTGGTGCATCGCATTCATTCATAGCATCTTCTTTTGTGAGTCGTATTCATGTTACACTTGCGAAGTTGGAAAGAGGACTAGTAATTAGTACTCCTACCAGATCTGTTGTTAGATTAGATGAAGTGGTTGAATCTTGTCCCGCTGTTATTGTTGGTAGAACCCTTGAAGCCCGTTTGATCAAGTTGGACATGTTTGATTTTGATGTGATATTTGGAATGGATTGGTTATCTAAGTATGGTGCAGTTATCCTTTGCTCGGAAAGGAAGGTACTATTTCATCCTATGGATGATAGTCCGTTTTAGTATCAAAGTAATCAAGAGAAGTTGAGCAAGAAGATAGTGGCTGCGACTGTGAAAGTCAGGCGGTTGTCTGATATTGAAGTTGTCAGGGACTTTCCTGATGTTTTCCCTGATGATTTGTCTGGTTTGCCTCCAGAGAGGGAGTTAGAGTTTTCAATTGATCTAATTCCTGGAGCAGCTCCTGTGTCGAAAGCTCCGTATCGGATGGCTCCGACTAAGTTGAAGGAACTTCAGACCCAATTAAATGATTTGTCAAGCAAAGGGTTTATCCAACCCAGTGTTTCGCCTTGGGGAGCCCCGGTGTTGTTTGTGAAGAAGAAGGACGGTAGTATGCGAATGTGCATAGACTATCGGGAATTGAACAAGTTGACGATTAAAAATAAATATCCTCTCCCTAGGATCGACGACTTGTTTGATCAGTTGAAAGGTGCCTCTGTGTTCTCGAAGATCGATTTGAGATCTGGGTATCATCAGTTAAGAGTGAAGTCCAGTGATGTCTGCAGGACTGCATTTAGGACTAGATATGGGCATTATGAATTCCGAGTTATGCCATTTGGTCTTACTAATGCTCCGGCAGCGTTCATGGATTTGATGAACCGAGTATTTCAGGATGTCTTAGATAAGTTTATCATTTTATTTATTGATGACATTCTGATTTATTCAAAGAGCGAAGAAGAACATGTTGGGCATTTGAGTTTTGCTTTGCAGCGTTTGAGAGAGAAGAAGTTGTTTGCCAAGTTCAGCAAATGTGACTTTTGGTTACCTAAAGTTATGTTCTTAGGTCACATTGTTTCTGCTGACGGTATTAAGGTTGACCCTGCAAAGGTTCAAGCTGTGGCTGATTGGGATCGACCTAAGTCAGTCCACGAGATTCGAAGTTTTCTTGGTATGGCGGGATATTATAGGCGCTTCATTGAGAATTTCTCCAAAATTTCAGCACCTATGACAAAGCTTACCAGAAAAGGAGTCAAGTTTGAGTGGAAGGAAGCCTGTGAAGAGAGTTTCCAAGAACTCAAGAAAAGGTTAACTAACGCTCCTGTGTTGACGATACCAGATGACTCTGGAGGTTTGACAGTGTATACCGATGCCTCTAAAGTTGGTTTGGGTTGCGTTTTGATGCGGCATGGGAAGGTGGTAGCTTATGCTTCTAGGCAGTTGAAGAACTACGAGCATAATTATCCTACTCATGACTTGGAATTGGCAGCTGTGGTTTTTGCTCTGAAGATTTGGCGTCACTATCTTTATGGTGAAAAGATATCGATTTTCATCGACCACAAGAGTCTCAAGTATTTCTTTACTCGAAGGAGTTGAATATGAGACAGAGAAGATGGCTAGAACTGGTGAAGGACTATGATTGTGATATTCAGTATCATCCAGGAAAAGCTAATGTGGTTGTTGATGCCTTAAGTAGAAAGAGTAATCGAGGAAGTGTGGTTCTGATGTGTCTCAGTAAGCCCTTATTGTTCTCCGTTGTAAGATTTGGACTTGAGATTTTGTCAGAAAGTTCTGGTGCTATTTTGGCAGCTGTGTCAGTTCGACCAAGTTTGAGGGACCAAATTGTTGCTCTACAATCGACTGATCCGGAATTGAAGAAGAAGATTGACTTGATCACTTCAAAGACTAAGGACGTGGAAGATTTCTCCCTAGCCTTTGATGGTGCTCTTGTTTTTAGAGGAAGAGTTTGTGTTCCTGCTGTGGAAGACCTCAGAAGCGAAATCTTGACCGATGCTCATCAGTCCATCTTTACTATTCATCCCGGAAGCGTGAAGATGTACCATGATATGAAAGGGTATTTTTGGTGGTTTGGCATGAAGAATGATGTGGAAGATTTCATTGCTAAGTGTGGGACTTGTCAATGTGTGAAAGTTGTCCGGCAGCCTTCGTCTGGCTTTCTGCAACCTCTTCCAGTACCTAGTTGGAAGTGGGAAGACATTGCTATGGATTTTGTCACTGGTCTGCCCCGATCTGGAAAAGGGAATGACTCGGTGTGGGTGGTAGTGGACCGATTAACCAAATCGGCACACTTCATTTCAATGAAGATCACCTATTCTATGGATAAGTTGGCCCGACTCTATGTTGATAATGTGGTGAGACTGCATGGTGTTCCTGTTAGCATTGTGTCAGATAGAGACCCGAGGTTTACGTCGCGTTTCTGGAATAGTCTGCAGAAAGCTCTGGGTACTCAGCTGAATTTGAGTACTGCTCATCATCCTCAGATCGATGGCCAATCGGAAAGGACCATACAGATTTTGGAAGATATGCTTAGAGCGTGTGTCATAGATATGAGTGGTAATTGGGATGACCACCTAGCCTTGGTGGAGTTTGCTTATAATAACAGTTATCAGTCTACTATTGAAATGGCCCCGTTTAAAGCTCTGTATGGAAAGACTTGTAGAACTCCTCTGTATTGGGATGAAGTTGGGGAAAGGCGTGTTCTTGGCCCTGATCTAATCGAAACCACCGGCACCATGGTGGATATGATTAGAGAAAGGATCAAAACTGCTCAATCTCGACAAAAGTCTTATGCGGATAAAAGAAGGTCTGACCTTGAGTTTCAAGTTGGTGAGCGTGCGTTTTTGAAAGTTTCGCCGATGAAAGGAGTCATGCGTTTCAATGTTAAAGGAAAGCTCAGCCCTAGGTATATTGGTCCCTTTGACATTATTGAAAAGGTTGGACCAGTAGCTTATCGGTTGGCTCTGCCCCCGTCTCTTGCTGGTGTGCATGATGTATTCCATGTATCTATGCTAAGGCAATGCTTGACAAGTGCAGAGCAGTTGCTCCAGCATGAACCGGAAGGTTTGAGTGCGGATTTGACGTATGATGAAGAACCGGCTGAGATTTTGGATCGGAAGGACAAGCAGTTGAGAAATCGGACTATACCTTTGGTGAAGATCAGATGGAAGAATCACTCTTTTGAGGAAGCATCTTGGGAGAAAGAAGATGAGATGCGGTCCAAGTATCCTCACCTTTTTGGACCTTTAGGTACGTTGTAATTTCGGGGACGAAATTTCTTTTAAGGAGGGAGGAATGTAACAACCCCCATATTTCTAACCCGAGATCCGTATTCCAGGTCCGAGAACCCGAAGGTCTAGTCGGGTGAACTTGTGGAGTGTCCAGATTGAAGCCCATGATCCATACCCTGGACCCATGGATCTGGATCCTTTATCTGAAGAGCCTGCCTTGGTTGGATTTTGGAATTCTGAAAGTCAGGTGTTGTTCAGAGATGTCCGGAATGAAGGTAAGATCTCCCCCATCTCTTCTTTAGGGCTAGGTTGGCCTTGGGTATCAACCCCCTAGCAAAAGCACCCTTGTATGGCAAATTACATGGGGGCGGTTACTAGTGGCGGTCGATCAAACCAAGCGACCGCCTGGAGCGACCGCCCGGTCTGTTTTCGGGGATTTTGCCCTATTTTGCCCCCTGACTTCTATAAAAGGCAACCTTCGTCTAATTAACGAATACTTTATTCGTGGTTGCTTATTTGGGAGGTTAGACGGCTGCGGGGAAGATCCGAAAGAGTCTCTGGAGTGCTGGCAGTGACTTGGAAGATCAGTTCTTTCCTTCTCTGACTCTCTGGCGTGAGGTATTGAATTAATCCTTTGTTCTTTACTCTCTTTGTCCGTTAAATTAGTATTAACCCTTTTCCCTTGTCTTTGTGATTACCCCCTTGGATATTTTAACTCTCTTTTTAATCTACTTGAGATGGAATAACCGTAAACGAAACCCTGTTTCCGTGAGAAGGTTAATCCAGTCAAGGGGAGGGTTATGGGTAATCTATTGATGGTAATGGTTAGTTTTCCCTCACCCTTTTGGCTTAGGGAGTGTTTGATTCGAGACTTAGGTCAAGATTACTCGAAATCCGGATTGAAATTGAGTAATCAGAAGCCTGAGTTTCGGATTGAAACTCACTGTTTTTGGGGCGTCACTAGTGGCGGTCGCTCAACCTAAGCGACCGGCTGGTAAACAGAGACCAAATGGTTTTTGGTTCTGATTCAAATTGATTCATTTAACTTATATGTTATTGTAACCCTGTATATAGGTAACCACTGTTTGAAAGAAAAGTCATATAATTGTTATCGGATTTCATTTTACGGACAATCTTATTATATGCAGGTAAGGACAATTCATCTCATCTCTTGAATAGACTTATAATATGTGAATCTAGTGTATATTTGAAATCATATTTCTTTATATATGTTGTTGTTTATATTTCTTATATAGAAATCATATTACTTTACTGCTGTTTGTCTTACTTATATACATATTGTGTTGATTTTGGATGTTATGGATTGATGGTAGTTGGTATATGGTTCTGATGGATGAGGTATCTATTTTGGGATATCTTAGCTAGGGATATCAGGAGGCTGTGGAATGGGACACATGCCTGCTGATGTCTCCAGCATTGTCTTTACTATTTGATGGCATTATTTAGGTAGAGTCTAGATTGCATGGTTAGGTACCCCACATGCTACTACCCTTTCGGTAGGGGGATTGAAACCGAGTGACCCGTGATGACAGTGATGTGACTTGGTGGTCCACTGTTAGTCATATAAATGGTAGGGTTGCATATGTTAGGGTTGGGCTCATGGATGTCCAAGGATCGGACCGGGTGTCGTGAGGAATCATGAGAGCATCCGCCCCAATAATATGTGGATGACCATAGGGTTAAGGAGTGGAGTCCAACAGAGGTATCCAGTCCGTGAGGATTCTCTCTCCTAGGTTGCGAAGGATACTGAACCGAGTTGGTTGGTGCCATAGGGGATGTATCTGGACTTCATGTAGACATGTAACCAATATGACCTTGCATTGGATTAGAAACCCCGACATGCGCCAGTACTCATTACCAACGGTCGTGGTAAGAGAGTGTTGTCTTAACCCCCAGCCATGGAATTGAGAGCCAAGTGTGGACTTTCCCTTTTTCCCAGGATCCCTACAGAGGTAGCCAGTCCTTGCCGGATCAGAGTGATGAGACTTCCCAGAGGAGGGCTGGTGTATAACTTAAAGCATGTCAACCATTAGAGACATGCATAGTTAGAAATCATAGTATCATTCATATTTTTCATTCATTTATATTATTCATGTATCTTGGCCTTATTGGATATATTGATGAGATGTTGATTGTTTCTTACTGAGTTCTCTAGAACTCACGTCTTTATTTTGTAATGTTTATTAGCTTGCACAGAAGAAGGAGCTTTACAGGAAGATGGACTGGTTTCCTATGAAGGAACCATCCCGTATGAAGAAGATGTGGCACTGTAAGTGGGAGATGGAAATAGCATGTGCGGGAGCTCCTGTAGCTGCATGGAGTGCGCTTATCGCACCTATTGATGATCAAAGGCGGAGGGTGGTCAGAAAGTTTTCTCGGTGAATAGAGTTGAATTGGAGAACACCTTACCTTGAGATCCATGAAAAACACTTTTTAGATTTAGAAAAGGAAACTGGGAAGAAATTGATATAACCTTTTTGTTTACTTCCGCTGAAACCTTTATTCCATTTTATTCATTATTTCTTTCCTTTATTTATTGAGATTGGAGTATTTTGGACTCTGTAATTCATTTTAATTTTGTTATTGAATAGTCTTTGCTCTTGATTATCTTTATTTGTCTTAAAATTGTTGATAGACTAAAACCTTGGGTCTTGTGGCGGGGGGCGGCCCGGGGGTGGGGGGGGGGGGGGGGGGGGGGGGGGGGGGGGGGGGGGGGGGTACAATAAAAAAAAAAAGAAGGGTGGGGGGGGGTGGGATGGGGGTAGCGGAGGGTTGTGGGGGCTTGGTTGGGCTCGGGGGGTTTGGGGTGGGGTGGGGGGGGTGTGTTTTGTTGGTTGGTGGTGGGGGTGTGGGGGGAAGAATGGGGCACAAACAAAAAGGAAGGTCTAGGTGTAGATCTTTCCTATAATGAAGAATCAACCAAGATCTTGAATAAGAAAGACAAATAGTTTCGGAATAGGACCATACCTTTGGTAAAGATTAGGTGGAAGAACCATACCCCTAAAGAAGCTTCTTCAGAGAAAGAAGACAAGATGAGAAAGAAGTATCCCTATCTCTTGGGAAACCTAGGTATGCTTCCAATTTCGAGGATAAATTTTCTTTTAAGGGGGAGAAGGATGTGAAATCCCTCAAAACCCTAACCTGAAAATCCATATTGTGGGTCTGAAAACCCAGAGTGCGGGAAAAGGCAACTATGAGCCATCCAAGTAGAGACCATTGAATTGGACTTCGAACAAATGGAATTAGATGGAGATGATTCTGATTTGGGAATTCTGTCAAAATTGGAAGAATATCTAACTCGGACATTGATGGACTTGGTAGATGGATCAAGATACGGTGATGACACGTGTAGAAGGTCTCGAAAAATCAGTTAGGACTCTTCTATAGCATCGAAAAGGACCTAAGGCAGAGCTACGACATTCAAGGCCTTAATTTCACTCTTGGAAAGAAAAAAAAACCAAGGGTGGGTTGCCAGCCTTGGTCACCCCAAGCAACCCATCCAGTTTCGGGGAAAAAGGGTATTTTGGGAAAAAGTGATTTTGAAGCCCTATTTAATGATTTTTCGTTGTAAAATGTATCATTATGTTCTAAATCCGTCAGAGAATGTCAAAGCTCCTCAAGAGAACCCTCCCCAAGGTGAAGGAAGGTGTGGAGAGCATCCGTCAAGGTTTCCGAACGCTATTTCGCTTTCTTAAAGGTTAGTATTCATCTTTTTTGTTCTAGTTCTCTTCTATGATTGATTCCTCCCACTGCCAAGACCTAGTTGGAGGCTGCTACTTGCTGTAACAACCTAATTTTTTTTTTTATCCTCTTTACCCTAGAATGAATCCCCATTCACTCTGGCTCATCCTTGAATCTTGCGGTTAGATTTCGGAGAAGATCTAATATATGTTCATTAGATTTTCATTCTTTTTGCTTTGTTTGATCTTTAAACTATGAATGAACATGTTCTAGTATGATTTCAGAATTTTTTAAGTAATTTCAAAGTAGTTTAGAACCCAAATGGGAAGCTTTCTGTTGATTTGAACCAAATCTGTCCATACATAGAAGGCTGGTTGATTGGTTTGGTTGCCCCGAGCGACCCACCCATGCTTTGGCATATTTCATGTCTGGCTTGATTGTGCTAGTTGCCCTAGGCAACCCGCCCGACGAACCCTCCCACTGCCAAGTTGGTCGTTTGTTTCTCTTTGCAACATCATACCTCTAGGGTTGTTTCTAAATTTGAGCTAACATGTTAATAGGACTTTTTGGGAAGCGTGAACATACTCTTTGACCTATATTTAAAAAGGTTACAAATCGATAGCAAGGTGAGGATGTTCACTTGCACATAACCATTGTTACATTCTTGATTGTTATGAAACATGCTTATATGATTACGTGTTGTTGTTTAGGGTTTAGGAATGATTAATATGACTCTGAAACTTCAGTATACATGCGATTAATAATGTTCATGATATATGGATCATCATGTGACTATATGGACTTAGATTGACTTGTGAATTGAGAATGTGATTGAATCTATCTTGTAATGTGAATGTAAGTTGTGAATGTGAATTAGGGAATACCATTCGGGTGTTTTTTTCTTGGGAAATCAGTGAAGGTGGTATGGGACACAATCCTATGATGCCCCTCGGAAATTTTCACGACTACTGGATGCCATAACTAGGAAGTCTAATGGAGTTTGGTTAGGTACCCCGTCATATCACACTCTATCAGTGGGGTATTGATGCCAAGTGCCTCGTGGCAGCGGTATTTGGTTGGTGGGTGTTTGCAAAATAAAATAACTGCAAGCGCACAGTATTGTGTAGCTAACGGGTTGATCTCAGGGAGATATGCCACCTAGAATTCAACTTCTTAATGGTAATGCGAGAGTGGAATGATTCAATTTTGTTAACTAATTAATTAAACTAAACCAACGATGCTAATTCATAAATCTAATGCAATCAAACTAAAACGAAAAATAAAGCAAACATAACCAACACATAAATAAAAGGCAGGAAAAAAATGCAAACAATAAAAATAAAAGGGAAGTGATCCGAGTGTCAACTCTGGATTGAGGGAAGGGGAGTACAATAATAAGGACTTTGACCGTGGAACCTTTGCCATAGCTTATAGTCCACCGATCAAGGAAAAGGATATTAAAGAGAAAAAAAAAGAGAGAAAAATCCAGAAAGTAAATAACAAAGCAATAAACAAAGCAATAAAAGGAAACCTTAAGCAAAGAGAGGCACGACTTTAGGCATCTTTGATCAAGGACCCAGGGGGAAGGGAGAACAGTAAGTAAGTGCTGAAAAATATATCCTAAATTAAGAATATGGAGAGGTAGATAGAAGCGGGAATGGAGGGGGGGGGGGGGAAAGAAAATTATTGAAGAATGTTACTTATTTGTATCTTCCAAAAAAAAAACTTGAATAAACGATTCGAATCTCAACCAACCGTAACAACCAGATCTAGATTATTCTAGATCTGCAATTTCTAGACCCAGAGAGAAAGTGAATCCTCAAACTTGAAACTTGAATTTAAACTTGAAATTGCATTGATAAAACTAAAGGGATTACACTTGCATAAAATAAATTACACTTCTTCAATCTTCCTTGCAAAACATTAAAACTTAAACATTCAATCTAGAATTAAAACCCACAAATTAATCAAAGAACTAGAGAAAACCTAGAGCAAGCTAAAGTGAATAGAAAGTGCAAAAAATAAACTAAAGAGAAAATAAAGTGTAAACTAGACCTAAGAGGGAGGTAATATTTATAGGAGAAGGAGAATAATTTACAAACAAGAAAATAAAATAATAACACATAATAATAATAATAATACTAATAATAATAATAAGAGTAAAATAGAAAAAGAAAAACAAATAAAGAAAGAGCAAAATTCGTTAGAAATAGAGAGAGAGAGAGAGAGAGAGAGAGAGAGAGAGAGAGAGAGAGAAAGAGAATAAGTGGACAATTAAATAAAAAAAAATTGATTTCACGTGGAGAAAAAGTGGAAGAAAGAAAGAAAAAGTAGAAGAAGGAAAGAAGGAAGAAAAATCCATATTTTTAGAAAAACGATTTTGGGTTAATTAAGGAAAAAGAATAAAATAAAATAGTGAAAAGAATAGAAAGTGGGAAGAGAGAGAGAGAGAAAAAAAAACTAATTAGAGAAATAAATAAAATCTTCTAAAAAGAATAGAAAATCCTAGTCTTTGACTACTTGTGGGCCCCATACAATTCTTTCAATTACAATAAAGAAAAATAAAATAAAAACCCTAATCTAATTTTACAAGATATTTTGGAGTTGGTCCATAATCACATCTTTAGTCCATCATGCTCCAAATCAGGCCCACTTTAGCACTTGAGAATTTGAACGGACCTCTTGACGTGTAAAATTGCATGTTTAATACCCAAAACTCCAGATATTCGCTAAAGTCCTAGAAATTCATAAAATCTACAAAAACAACATAAAACCCTAGGTAGCTCCACTCAAAGTGTGTAAAATGCATGCTTTATGCCCTAAGATTTCACACATAAATGTGCTCATTAGTGGGCACCCAAGAATGCAAGAAGAATGAGAGGACACAACATTGTCGTGGGAGTTATTCATTGGTAGGATTGCATATAATAGGCTTGGGCTCATGGGCGCCCAAGAAGGGGAGAAGCATGAGGGGACACGAGAGCTTCCTGCTCATTATATGTGGATAACCAATAGGGTTAATGGAAGGCATAGTCCGAGAATGAAATGTTGACTTTAGATAGGAAAGGATACTAATTCAAGAAGGCGAGAAGCATGAGGGGAGGTATTTGGACCTAGTATGATGTGACTAAGTAGATGACTTGCATTGAGTTAGGTTTATCCTTGACATGTGCCAGTTCTCTTGCCAATGGTGTGGTGACCTAAACCCTAGCCATGCTGATAGTATGAGAAGGATGCCTTGACCCCTTACCCCAGATCTCAAGATCGGTAACCAATCTGCGAGAGATTAGAGTGATGAGACCTACCAAGAGGAGGCTAGTGTTCTATCTTAATGCATGTTTTCCATTAGAGACTAGTGTGAAATCCTGCAAAACCCTAACCTAGAAATTCGTTTATAGGTTCGAAAACCCGGAGAACAGGTAGAAGGCAACTATGGGCCATCCAAGTTGAGACCATTGGATTAGACTCCAAACCAATGGTAGTAGATGGAGATGATACCAAGTTGGGAGTTTTGTTAGAATTGGGAAGAAGATCTAACTCAGACGTTGACGGATTGGGTAGATGGATCAAGAATACAATGATGAAACTTGTAGAAGGTCCGGAAAAATCATGTAAGACTCTTTTATAGCATAGAAAGGGACTCAAGGAGGAGACAAGGCATTCAGGGCCTCAATTCCACTATTGGAACAAAAGTACCAAGGGTGGGTCCTCAGAATACCACAAGAAAGAGTCCCCTTGGAAAGAAAGAGATTGACAGGCACCATATCAATCACGAATAATGGCTAGAAGGGATGTGACGTCGGGCATACCCAAGCGGATCCTCTTTAGGAGAGTGAGAGGGATGAAATCAAAGAGGATGGAAGAGGGTTGGCGGACGGCTTTGGTCACCCCAGGCAACCCACCCAGCTTCGGGGAAAAAAAGGGTATTTTGGAAAGAAAAAAAAGATATTTTGAAGCCTATTCAATGATTTTTCATTCTAAAACGTGTCATTATGTTCTAAAGCCATAAAAAAATGTCAAAACTCCTCAAGAGAACCCTTTTCAAGGTGAAGGAAGGTGTTGAAAATATTGGTCAACGTTTTCGACCATCGTTTCGCTTTCTTAAAGGTTAGTATTCATCTTCTTCATTCTAGTTCTCTCCTTTTGATTGATTCCTCCTACTGCCAAGACCTAGAAGAAGGTTTCTACTTTCTGTAATTACCTGATTCTTCTATCCTCTTTACTCTAGAGTGAATCCCCATTCACTTTGGCTCAGCTGTGAATCTTGTGGCTAGATTTCGGAGAAGACCTAATATAAGAATCGTTAGGTTTTCATTCTTTTTTCTATTTTTGATCTCTACACTAAGTTAGATAATGTTCCAATAAGATTTCAGAATTTTCTAAATAATTTTAGAGTAGTTTAGAATCCAAATGGGAAGTTTCCTGCCGATTTGAGCCAAATCTATCCGTACACGGAGATTTGGTTGATTGCTTTGGTTTCCCCGGGCGACCCACCCATGCTCTGGCAATTTTCATTGTTGGGTTGATTGCTTTGGTTGCCCCAAGCAACCCACCAATTGCCAAGTTGGTTGGTTGTTTGTTTATCTTTTCAACACCATACCTCTAGGGTTATTTCTAGTTTTAAACCAACAAGTTAATAGGACTTTTTAGGAAGTGTCAACGCACTCTTTGACCTACCTACAAGGTTACAAATTGATAGAAAGGTGAGGACGTTCACTTGCACATAACCATTGTTACATTCTTGATTGTTATGGAACTTGCTTATATGACTACATGTTGTTGTTTTAGGGTTTAGGAATGATTATTATGACTCCAAATTTTCAGAATATAGATGATTAGTGATGTTATTGATTTATGATCAACATGTGACTGTATGGACTTAGAATGACTTGTGACTTAAGAATGTGATTGAATCCATCTTGTGATGCGAATGTAGGTTGTTTTGTGAATTGGGGAATACCATTTGGGTGTCTCTATCTTGGGACATCAGTGAAGGTGGTATGGAACACAATCCTATGATGCCCCTTGGTGCTTTTCACCATCACTGGATGTCATAACTATTGTGTTTGGTTAGAAACCCCATCACATCACACCCTATCAGAGTGGGTATTGATGCCAAGTGACCCATGGCAACATGTGGGGTAGTGGGCGCTCAGAACCATTAGCCAACCCATGAGAGGACACAACCACTTGTGAGGGGTCATTCATTGGTAGGGTTGCATATAATAGATTTGGGCTCATGGGGGCTCAAGACTGGTAGCCAACCCTGGGAGGACATGAAAGCTTCTCGTCCATTATTTGTGGATGACCAATAGGGTTAAGAGTCAGTGTAGTCCGACTTGGTTGGTGCCATAGGATACAATGACTCTAGTAGGGAAGGATACCGAACCTTGATTGTTAGATGCACGAGGGGAAGTATCTGAACCTAGGTTGATGTGACTAAGTAGATGACTTGCATTGGGCTAGGTATAACCCTGACATGCGCTAGTACTCATACCAATGGTGGTGAGAGAGCGGTGACCTAAACCTTAGCCATGGTGATAGTTCGAGAAGGATGCGTTGATCCCTTACCCGGGATCTCAAGACCGGTAACAAACCCTTGAGAGATCAGAGTGACGAGACCTACCTAGAGGAGGCTGGTGTTCTATCTTAATGTGTGTCTGCCATTAAAGACTAGCATCTATTAGAGTATAGTTGCATTCTTGCATTTTATATCATATCATATTGTATGATGTAATGTATTGGTTTGGACTGTGATTTTGGTTATTTGTTTGTGAACTACTCGCTGAGTTCTTTTGAGCTCTCCCTTCGGGGACAATGTTGTTTTAGACTTTCTTGTAGATACAGATGTTACCGAAATCTAAGAATACGAGACACTAACAATCGATCTGTACGATGTACAATATGGCAACTATGACGTTCACAGTGAAGAATGTTCATGTCTCAATTATGTGTACTAGAATTAGCTCGACTCATGAGCTGATCTCTCCTTTCTCGATACAAAGATTTTTTTATTTTAAGAACTATCTTTTTTAGCTTCTAGGGTCTATTTCTTAGTTCAAGATCCCTCTTACTAACTGGAATCAAAGAATTAGTAGATCTGTTCCGCCCAAAATGGGAATGGGTACTTAAGGATTTGTACCTAATGTAACACTTAGGATAATTTTGACTTTCCTTTATTCTTTTCAGTTGTTTATTTTAGATTGGACATTACTTCTGCACTCTGATTTCTATTTTGAGATCCTTCTGAGATCCTTAACACTTGATTTTATTCTTTATTAATATTAATACATTGATTTATTCTTGCTCATGATTGGACTATTGTGTGGAATGGTTGGTGATTGTCTAAGACCTGATTATTGGAGCTGTAGATCACACCTCCGGGTATTTGGGTAAATGGGTACTGACTGGGGGGATGTGACAACTAGCATTTGTTAGAGTATAGTTGCATATTTGTATTTTTTTTTCCTCATGTCATATTGCACCATGTGATGTATTGATTTGGACTATGATATTGATTATTTGTTTGTGAACTACTCGCTAAGTTCTTTTGAGCTCACCCTTCAGAGAAAATGTTGTTTTAGATGATTATGCAAGTGAAGAACAGATCTTGAGCTTTGGTTTGGAGACACTTCCCATATATTATCTAGCGGAGGAAACAATGGGAGTTGACTGTGGCTCATGATAAGATTCATGTACTGGTATGGAGCACTATTATGGCCCCGATCAACAATGATAGGAGATACCTTATTCTCCGATGGGACTAAAAGCAAGAAATTAATCCTAAGTTGTAAGTGTACAAGAAATCAGAGAAGAAGGCGAAACACTAGAGTACTTTGGATATTTTGACTTTCTTTATTCTATAAAGTTGTTTACGTTAGATTTGACATCACTTCCGCACTTTGATTGTGTTTTGAGATCCTTGATACTTGATTTATTTCTTCATTAATATCATTACATTGATTTATTTTTGCTTATGATTTGACTATTGTGTGGAATGGCTGGTGATTGACAGAGACCTGATATGTGGGGCTGGGATCACATCCCAGGGTATTCAGGTAAATGGATACCAGATGGGTGGATGTGACAAAGTGACCCATGGCAGCAATGTTGGGGTGGTGGGCGCTTAAGACCGGTAACCAACTCATGAGAGGACACAACTACATTGTGGGGGCCATTCATTAATAGGCTTAGGCTCATGCATGGGAGCTCAAGACCAGTAACCAACCTGTGAGGGGACATGAGAGCTTGCCCATTATATACGGATGACCAATAAGGTTAAGAGAAGGCGTTGTCCGATGACTGCGCTCAAGTGTTCCAGATGACTTGCGTTGGGCTAAGTGTTCCTACTCAAGGCAATCCGGATGGTGGTGAGAGAGTGATGACCTAAGCTAAAGTGTAAAGTGACTTTACCCCTTACCTGGGATTCCAGTAGAGGTAACCAGACCTTGAGGGATCAAAGTGACAAGACCTACCTAGAGGAGGCTGGTGTTATATCTTAATGCGTATATACCCAGATAGAGACTTGCATTGGTTAGAGTATAGGAACATTATTACATCGCATTTGCATAATCATGACACTTCATACCATGTCAACATATTATTATTTTTTTTTTTTGTATGAATGAAGGATATACATATTTATTTGAATTACTCACTGAGTTCTTCGAAACTCATTCCTCATGTCTTTTTGGTTTTAGACGTATTCAAAGGTGAAGAAGAGACCTTGAGTTCGTGTTCGGATATATTTCCCTTTGATTACACAACTAAGGAAGAATTGAGAACTGACTGTGGCTCGTGGTATGATCCAAGTACCAGTGTAGATGCCTAACACCAATCAACAATAACAAGAGACGCCTAACACGCCATTGGGATATACAAGTGTATAAATGCTTGGAGAAGAAGGCGAAGTAGTAGAAGAAATAGACTTCATTTTGAATTATTCTTTTTCAGTTTATCTTTCTTTAGAGGATTAGTTTTTATTAGATTTGACTTCGCTTCCGCTTAAGTTGATTTGAGATCCTTCTAATATTCCCCGATTACATTGTTACATTTTACCTTTAATATTGAATACTTAATTTATTCTTGCTCATGATTGTGTTATTATGTAGATTGGTGTGTGATTTGACTTGAAACTGGATCTTGTGATTGTGGATCACTCCCTCGGGTATTTGGGTGGATGGATACCGGCTAGGTGGATGTGACCTGCTGGTGATGTGGTTTTTAACGAGGTGTAGGAAGAAGATGGAGGGGCTAGGTCACTTAAGTGAATGAGTGGTCATTTTAGTAATTTGACAATACGAGAGGTATTTTGGTCAGTTGACTAAAAATTTGGAAAGTTAATAATGGGTAACTTGGAATTTTAAAAAATGTGAATTTTGGGCAATTTGAAAATTTTTCCACTTAAGTGGGTAGTCAAGAATTTAGGCCCAACTGAAGTGGCGCCATGAAAAACACTCTTAATACAATCTTTATAATGGAACCAATAATGGACCTAGAGTTCTTTTTGTTTGCGTTATTGAAGGGTGGTGTCATTTCGATACAAAGTTAGTAAGTTAAGGGGAAGGTGGTGGCTGAACGGCCGTATAAATTGCTTGGTTGAATACTCCAAGAAATCCTACCATTAAATTTGATAAGATTAAATCTGAATCATCCATCATAAGTGGTTCAGATTTAATTCGATAAATTTAATGGTAATATTTATTTACATAGCCGTTCATCTATGTTTATGCCTTAAGTTAACACTTTGTCAGTCAAATTAACCACGTATTGATGACAAAAGAAAAAAATTTAATAACATACTCATTAATGAGCAAAATTTAAATCCAACTTCAAACTTAATATGCTCTCACATTACACCAAAAATATAATTACAGGAAAACAAAAAAGGCATTATAACACACACACAAATAAAAACCCAACAACAACAACTTAACTATTTCAAACAATTTCTTCCTTCTTACAATGAGAGTTAAAAAAACACAACTTTCAAAATCATGATGGCTTGAAGTATAAATTTTTGGGCTTGTGCAGATCACAAGCTCAATAGCGAGAATCGGTTGGAGGGTATGGCCTCATTTGATAATGGATAAAAAACAGTTTGTGGTGTTTCTTATTCCGAGAAACAAAAAAAAATCAGTAAAAAACCATTGGATAAGATTGTTTAGTTTTAGGTGTGTTTTAAAACTTAGAATAGAAAAATATGAAGTATTTCCCTTGAAGTAAAATGTGTTTATAATTTATGAATTTCTGTGTGAAGAATCAGTTTTGACACAGTTGTATCTAATAGCTGAAGCAAAAGTTGGGCTTGGACTTGGTTTAAGTGAAACTATCTTAGAAAGGGGCATTTATGAAGTTTGGCATTCTTAACTTAAGAACTATACTGGAACCCTATTGATACTGTTTTCACTTCTTTTTTTGGTAGAAATATTGCTTTCACTTCCAGAAGCAACTTTTATGCCTATAAAAGTGTCTCTGCTTCTTGAAACACTCAAAACTATTTCTATGTTTTACTAAGCAAAAACACTTGGTGGGTTATAAAACTGTCCTATCCTTCCACAAGTCTTAAGAACCCTAGACATGAAGCTTTCCTCCTTCATATATCTATGGTTACTATGTAAGAAGACATGGACATCATTCCAATTTGATATTTCCCTAGGAGAAGAATAAAAGCAAAATATTTGCCTTTAGCTCCCTCCCGAAATCTTCATGTCTATCTTTCGGACAGGGGGCCTCATCAACCTAGTCACCAAGGATTGGCCACCCCTAGGCCCTTGCAATAGGAAGAGGGGGGGGGGGGGGGTGGGGTGGGGGGCAACCCCCACAATCTTGCCCCCCCCTTTTTCTTTGTCCCTCTCGAGGAGCCGCCCCCCCCCCCTCCCCAACCCCCCCCCCCCCCCCCTCCCCCCCACCTTTAGGTTTCCAATCCTTTCTAATCAAAATATTTTTTTTTTTTAATTTATTTCCTCCCTTTCCTTTTTTTCCCCCCCCTTCTCCCCCCCCCCCCCTCTTCTCCTTTTGTCTTGTTTTGGTTTTTTAATTTGGTTATTTGTATTAAAATAAAATTAAAATTCATTTTTTTTCTTTTTAAATATAAAATTTATTCTTGGGTTTTGGGGGCCACATTCCCCCCCCCCTCGGGAGAGAGGCACCCCCTCGGGAGAGATGCACCCCCCTCGGGAGAGATGCACCTCCCTCGGGTTGGTGCATCTCTTCCCTCATAAAGGGTCCCGAGTGCCTCACTCGGGACAAATGCACCTCTCTTGGTTATCTGATTTCTTCCTTGAAGAAGGTCCCGAGGGCCTCATTCGGGAGAGACACCTCCCATGTGGGATGGCTCACCTCATCCCTGAAGAAGGTCCCGAGGGCCTCATTCGAGAGAGACACCTCCCTCTTGGGCAGGTTCATTTATTCGTTGGAGAAGTGCCACACTTGGGAAAAATATCCAACTCTAGCATTTCTCAGAAGACTCTCTTGACTAAGTCAAGAAGAGTTAGTTACGCATAAACACTCAGCATATCTATTCCAAGAATTGGGGAGGTGAGTCAGCATAACAGCGTTATCAGGTGCGACAAAGAAGGAGCCGTTATTCCACTACTCCACTCACTCCTCAACTATCGATCCGGAATCTAAGGAATCGCCGCCTCCAGGTAACTTCTATATAAACCTACCTCCAACATGGAGAAAGGTAACGAGAACTTTCATCTAAGTACTTACTCATTACGTTCTTGAGAACTCTCTCAAGAACCATCATTGTTACCTAGGCTGATTTGAGCGTCGGAGGCGGTTCCCCGGCCAAAACTAGGTTGGACCGTTCTTGCTTTCTTTGTGTGTGCAGGCATCTCAGTTATTCCAACTTGGTTGGAGAGCTCTTAAGGTGGTTATCTCAATATCCGGCTCTCGAAGAAGTTCTAGACGCAACAATTTGGCGCCGTCTGTGGGAAACGTCACAAAAAGTCATGACGAGACGTACCACACCTCAGGTGACAAGTTCTCAAATTCTCACTCGAGCGAGAGAAAGGGAGACAGAAAACGGACGTGTTGAAGAACAAACTCTCCCTTCTCTAGATCGACAAATTCCTATTCCAGAGGAAGGTCAAGAAGGAGTTCCGGAGAATCCCCCGTTAACTATTCCAACTCCATTTGGAGAAGGCGGTTCGAGTCAACCTCCAATTCCAGGGACAGTGGCCGATTTGCAGAATATGCAAAGAGAAGTCCAACAGCAAATGTTGGAACTCCAAGGATTTGTTCGAGGCTTAGTCCATCAGATCGGGGTACCATCCGGACCCCCCAGAAATTCCCAAGAGGGACGAAGACGTGAAGCCGTCCGTCAGATTCGGGATAGGCAACGTCCGGTGAATGAAGAAAGGAGAAATCCCAGAATACCAAGAAGGCCAGCCGAACGAGTTGGAGAAAGATCTCAAGGAGTGCATATTGAAGAGCCACGTCCCCGAGAGGATCGGTCGAGGGGAAGTGTGTTCCACCGTTTGGCTGGGCTTAGACAAACTCAAGATTTACCTAGAAAAGGGCGCAGAAATGAAGGCGTTCGGGAGCAAGAAGGAGAAAGCCACGGAAGAGGCCATTCTAGATCTAATAACCCGAGAGGGTCGGTTAGTCAATATGGATCTTCTCATGGACCAACTTCCCAATATTCTGATCTCGGAAGTGTTCGGTCTCCGCAAGAGCGTCAAGAGGCGCATGGTCTCGGGAGAAGATTAGATGCTATGGAGAGACGGCTTGATGATCGGGACCTCGATGACGACTATGATGTGGTTGATAGAGAACCCTTCTCAGAAGAAGTCATGAGAGCACCTCTTCCACCGAACTTTATCATGCCGACATTCACTCCCTATGAAGGTAAGTCCAATCCTCGAGAACATATTAGTTATTTTAAATCGGTCATGGCTGTTATTGGCCGAGAAGATGAGCTATTATGCCGAACTTTCCCGGCATCTCTCAAAGGCCCGGCGATAAAATGGTTTTCTAGCCTACCGCCAAGATCCATCCAAAACTTTCAAGAACTCGGGAGAAAATTTATTGCCCGATTCCGAAGTTGCATCGGGAGTAAGAAGACAACAAATAGCCTTTTTGCCATCAGGTAGAAATCAAATGAGTCCGTTCGGGACTATCTTCTCAGATTCGATAAAGTGGCTATTGAAGTTGAAGAATTGGATGATACAGTAGCATACAATGCGCTATGGAGTGGAATAACCCAAAGACGTTTGCTCGAGGTATTGCTTCAAGATAAGCCGAGGACTTATGGAGCACTTCTCAAGAAATGCCAAAAACAAGCAACGGTTGCAGAAGTTATCGAAGCCCGGGAAGAGTCTACGAGAGGCGTAAAGGAAAAGAAGAATTATGGAGAGAGAGGTCAGAATTCAAACGCTCGGGCAAGAGATGACAAAAAGGGAGTTTGGAAAGAAAGACTCGCCAATGGAGACTTTACACCTCTTAATACTAAGAGGTCAGAAATTCTATTACATATCAGAAATAACGACAACTTGAAGTGGCCGGGCAAGATAAGAGCCCGACCCGAAGATAGGAATATGACAAAGTATTGCCGTTTCCACAAAGACTACGGTCACCATACGGATGAGTGCAGAAATCTAAAGATCGAGAAGCTCATCCAGGCAGGGCAACTTGAAAAATATCTTCAGAAGAAGCGACAAGATCGAGAGAAGTCCCCACCTAGATCAACTAAAAGACTCAGATCCAAAAGTCCCGAGAGGGCAGATAAGAATCCCGAGAAGAAACCCGACACTCGGGAGTTTTCCCCCATTTACATTGTTTTGGGAAATCCGACGGAAGAATCCATCAAGAAGGCGAAGCAAAAGGCACGGTTCGTTGGATCGATGCAATTGCCAAGAAAACGAAGAAATGACTTATGCCCAGATCCAATAACCTTCACCGACGAAGATCTCAAGGGCGTCACTTCTCCTCACGACAATGCTATAGATATCAAAGTGAAATTGGCAAATCGAGAAGTTCACCGAGTTCTTGTGGACACGGGATCTTCCGCCGACTTACTATCTTATGAAGCATTTAAGAAATTGAAGTTTGAGGACGAGATGATGACTCCATGCGGGACTCACTTATATGGGTTCGCCGGGTCGTCCGCCATATCCGAAGGGACTATCCAATTGGATCTAAGGATCGGGACCTCCCCTCGAGATGCAGTCGTCCAAGCAACATTCATGGTGGTTCGGGACCTTTCAGCTTACAACGTTTTACTCGGGAGGCCAACTCTTAACGCCTTAGGGGCGGTGGTTTCTCCAACACATATGAAGTTGAAGTTTCCAACCACAGCGAGAGTCGGGGAGTGCTCTTCTGATCAGCGACTCTCCAGGCAATGTTATGTGAATTATCTTAAGAAAGTCAAAAAAGCCGAGAGATCGGGCAATACAATGAGTATTGAAATTCGGGATGACCGGGATGAAGAAGCTATGCAGAGAGCCGAACCAGTTGAAAAGCTTGAGCGAATTCAACTTCATCCGGATCTTCCCGAGAGAGGGACTATGATCGGGTCCGAACAACCTACGGAATTCAAGGAAGAGCTCACCGAGTTTCTCCAAAACAACCTAGATGTATTCGCGTGGTCGGCCGAAGACATGCCCGGAATAGATCGAAGAGTTGCAGAACATAGCTTATGGATAAGGGACGATGCAATTCCAATGATCCAAAAAAGAAGGAATTTTTCGCTCGAGAAACATGCTGCCATCAGGACCGAAGTGGAGAAACTAGAGCAATCGGGTTTTATAAAACCCATAGAATGCCCAACTTGGTTGGCGAATGTAGTCATGGTGAAGAAAACCAAAGGCAAATGGAGAATGTGTACAGATTACACAGACTTGAATAAAGTATGCCCAAAGGATTGCTATCCACTTCCTCGGATCGACCTTTTGATCGACGCTACAGCAGGACATGAAGTATTGAGCTTCATGGACGCTTATTCAGGATATAATCAAATTATGATGAATCCCAAGGACGAGAAGGATACGGCCTTCATGACGGATCGAGAAAGTTACTTTTATAAAGTAATGCCATTCGGGTTGAAGAACGCTGGGGCCACTTATCAGAGAATGGTAAACAAAGTCTTCAAAGACCAAATAGGAAAATAGGAAGAAATATGGAAGTATATGTGGATGATATGCTCATAAAGAGTATCATCCGAAGAAGTCATCTAGAAGATCTTGAAGAAGTTTTTGATACTTTGAGAACATACCAGATGAGGCTAAATCCGGAGAAATGTGCTTTCGGAGTTTCTTCCGGAAGATTCCTTGGGTTTATGGTATCCCAAAGAGGAATTGAGGCAAACCCGGAGAAAATCAAAGCCTTGCTCGAGATGGAGTCACCAAGGACGGTTAGAGACATCCAATGTCTAACCGGAAGAGTAGCAGCCTTAAACAGATTTATCTCACGATCGGGCGAGAAATGCTTGCCTTTCTTCAAAGCTCTTAAAGAGCTCGGGAAGGCAAAGGATACCTTATGGACCGATGAATGTCAGCAAGCGTTCGAGAAATTGAAGGAGAAGCTCGAGACTCCACCCCTCTTAGCCCGACCTTCAATGGGAGAACAATTATTCACATACTTAGCCATTTCTCCAGCGGCAGTAAGCGCGGTCTTAGTAAAAGAAGAAGGTACTTCACAAAACCCTATCTATTTCATAAGTCATGTTTTAATAGATGCCGAGACACGATATCCGGATGTAGATAAACAAGCCTTAGCACTTGTAATCGCATCTCGGAAACTCAGACCATACTTCCAAGTTCATCCAATTGTAGTCTTGACCAACTTCCCGTTAAAGAAGATACTACAGAAACCAGACTTAGTCGGAAGAATGGTCACATGGGCTATTGAGTTGAGCGAGTATCAAATTGAGTATAGAACTCGTCCAGCCATAAAGGGACAAGTTCTGGCTGACTTCATTCTTGAGAATAGCATGCCTAGTTCGAGAGTAAAAAATTCACCCGGTCCAGAGTTATGGACTTTACATGTTGACGGCTCGAGCAACTCTTCGGGGAGTGGAGCAGGACTAATGCTTATCAGCCCGGATGGATTCACTATTCATTATGCTTTAAGATTCAACTTTAAAGCCTCTAATAATGAGGCCGAGTATGAAGCCCTACTAGCAGGACTAAGACTTGCCCGAGCCCTAAGAGTCCGAGAATTGGAAGTCCGAAGCGACTCGCAGTTAATCGTGAATCAAGTTCGTGGCATGTACGAGGCAAAGGAAACAAGAATGGCAAATTACTTAGCCAAACTTGATGATTGTCGCCATTATTTCGATCATCTTGAGATAAAGCAAATTCCGAGAAAGGAAAATGAAATAGCAAATGAGTTATCCAAGTTGGCTTTATCCAAATATTCGACCTTAGGCTCAGCTGTTTATATTGAACAGTTAGAAATTCCTAGCATTCGGGAGGCCGAGGCGATGGATATTGAAGAAGAGCTTAGTTGGATGAGCCCAATTATAGCATATTTGAAGAATGATATCCTCCCGGAAGATGTCAAGGAAGCTAAGGCAATTAAAAATCAAGCAGCGAAGTTCACCATTATTGAAGAACAGCTTTATAAAAGATCAGTCACACAGCCTCTTCTAAAGTGTGTTGGCCCTTCTCAAGCCCAATATGCCTTAGCCGAGGTACACGAAGGAATATGTGGAGCACATATGGGAGGTCGGGCTTTGGCCCATAAAATAATACGCCAAGGCCTTTACTGGCCGAATATTTAAAAAGATGCCGTGGACTATGTCAGAAAATGCAAGCAATGTCAACTTCATGCATCTGTTCCGAAGACTTCGGCTGTCCCTCTTACATCTGTCTCCAGTCTGATTCCCTTCGCCATGTGGGGAATGGATCTGGTGGGAAAGCTCCCTAAGGCCGCCAACAATAGAGAATATTTGGTCGTGGCAATCGACTATTTCACTAAGTGGGTGGAAGCTGAACCTCTCTCGTCCATTACTGAGAAACAAATGGAGAAGTTCTTTCAAGAAAGAATCATCTACAGATTTGGAATCCCAAAGATCCTTGTGACTGACAATGGAAAGCAATTTATCGGAGCCGGCTTCAAGAATTTTTGTGAAAGATATCACATCGAGCATAGAACATCATCCGTGGCGTATCCGCAGAGCAATGGGCAAGTTGAAATAACCAATCGGACGCTGTTGGATGGAATAAAAAAGCGCTTGGAGACAAGTCGAACCAAATGGGTGGAAGAATTACCAAGCGTCCTTTGGTCATATCGCACCACGGTTAGAACTCCTACGGGAGAAACACCTTTTCGGCTAGCCTATGGCACAGAAGCACTTGTCCCGGTGGAGGTATTGGCAGAATCAAAGAGATATACTGACTTCAATGAAGAAGCAAACGAAGAAGGCTTGAAGAGTAATCTTGATCTAATAGATGAAGTACGGAGCATGTCAGAATACCGGAATCAAAGATATCAAAACCGAGTAGCTGGATACTTCAATGCTCGGGTAAAAAATAGAAGACATCGTACGGGTGACTTAGTGCTCCGCAAAGTTGCGGCTTCAGACCCAAGAAACCAAGGCAAGCTCTCACCCACATGGGAAGGCCCTTATCTCGGCGAACAAGAGACGAAACCAGGAACCTACAAGCTAAAAAGCCTGGCCACGGGCGAGACAATTGATCGAACTTGGAATTCCATGAACCTTCGGAAATTCTATCAATAGAATTAATCCAAATATGTAACATTTGCAGGTAAAGTCGAAAGACCATTTGATTTTCAATAAATCCACGTCTTCATTGTCAACATCTATCTCTTTGAATTATTCAACGGCGTTACACTCGGGACCTCGCTCGGGTAGCCACTCGGGATTTTCCCCCACCTCTTATGAAAGTCCAAGTGAGACTCTCATGAGATGGAATTATTCAATGGCGTTACACTCGGGACCTTGCTCGGGTAGCCACTCGGGAGTTTTCCCCACCTCTCATGAAAGTCCAAGTGAGACTCTCATGAGATGGAATTATTCAATGGCGTTACACTCGGGACCTCGCTCGGGTAGCCACTTGGGAGTTTTCCCCACCTCTCATGAAAGTCCAAGTGAGACTCTCATGAGATGGAATTATTCAATGGCGTTACACTCGGGACCTCGCTCGGGTAGCCACACGGGAGTTTTCCCCACCTCTCATGAAAGTCCAAGTGAGACTCTCATGAGATGGAATTATTCAATGGCGTTACACTCGGGACCTCGCTCGGGTAGCCACTCGGGAGTTTTCCCCACCTCTCATGAAAGTCCAAGTGAGACTCTCATGAGATGGAATTATTCAACGGCGTTACACTCGGGACCTCACTCGGGTAGCCACTCGGGAGTTTTCCCCACCTCTTATGAAAGTCCAAGTGAGACTCTCATGAGATGGAATTATTCAATGGCGTTACACTCGGGACCTCACTCGGGTAGCCACTCGGGAGTTTTCCCCACCTCTCATGAAAGTCCAAGTGAGACTCTCATGAGATGGAATTATTCAATGGCGTTACACTCGGGACCTGCGCGCTCGTGGGTAGCCACTCGGGAGTTTTCCCCACCTCTCATGAAAGTCCAAATGAGACTCTCATGAGATGGAATTATTCAATGGCGTTACACTCGGGACCTCGCTCGGGTAGCCACTCGGGAGTTTTCCCCACCTCTCATGAAAGTCCAAGTGAGACTGTCATGAGATGGAATTATTCAATGGCGTTACACTCGGGACCTCGCTCGGGTAGCCACTCGGGAGTTTTCCCCACCTCTTACGAAAATCCAAGTGAGACTCTCATGAGATGGAATTTTATCCATGAGATACATTTCTCTCCAAGACCTTCATTCGGGACCATATTCGGGACCATTTGTAATAAAGGCTCGGGAGAAATCAAAACATCGTCAACCCTAAGGCATTACGCTAAGGGAGAAGACACACGAGACCAGTCAACAGAGAAGCTTAATGCCTCAGTTTGAATAAAACAACAAGTTAAGCTACTATTCAAAACATTTGGCCACAAGGACCAATATTACAGAGAAAGCGCAAAGTTGCGCAAAATTCAACGTTGTTTATAAAATTCCGAAAGTTTCTCAGAAACGGAAGGAAGAAAAGGTTGAAGTTTTTCAATTCTCAAGAGGACTCTCTAATTCGGGTGGATTGTCTTCACCAAGCCCGTCGCCACCAGGAGCTTCCTTCTCAAGACTCTCTCCAGAGCCCACCGCTTGATCTTCATCAACATAGAGAAAAGGGTCGGGAGGGCTGAAGGGTTCTTGGCATTTAACCCCTTTCAGGTACGGCTCTTTCAAGAGTCTCATAAACCCTATCGTCTAGCATTCCGCCTAATTCCTTCGGGTTAGGAATATCGACCCGTCGGAGAACAGCAGTGAAAGCGTCATTAAGCCCGAGGCGGTAGGTAGAAGCAGAGAGAGCCACCTGGAGATTCTTGAACTGAGAAGTGCCGAGGTAAGAAGTGATGATCTCTTTCTGGACCACCTCGGGCACCTCATCGGCACTGACAGGGAGTTTACCAGCTCGGACTTCTTCGCGAAGTTGCATGGCAATGGACTCCATCTCAGCTTTCTCGCGCCTTAACTTCTCCATTTCTTGAAGGGCCTCTTCCAAATTTTCCTTGGCCTCGGAGAGTTCCCCCTTGAGAGCCGCCTTGCTTCGGGATATCTCCTTTAGCTTCAAGCTCCTTTCTTCGTCACATTTCTTCAAAGACCTGACAGTCTTAATAGACTCAGAAAGGTCTGCAGCGGTGCGTTCCTGATCTTCCTTCAACTCTCGAAGCTGATCTCTCAGATGCTCGGAACGAATCATGCACTCGCCCATGTAATGCGCCCCTCCAGAGAAGAACCTGGAGAAAATACGGAATACCATGTTAAAGAAATCACTTGGAGAACTATGAGGGACTAAGGACGGAGAAATACCTGTAGGCGTTGGCATAGAATTTGTCATCCGAAAGATCCTTCAGATGCTTTCAGTCCGAAGGGATCATCCCCTCAAGAAGCCAAGATGCGCGGCGTTGGAGTCCCCCAAGACCGGTGTCGGAGGAGGTCAGATCCCAGCCGGGAATGAAGACAGGGGACTTTTGGGAGCCCTCTTCAACGGCCTTCTCACTCTCCCGAGCCCTCTTCAAGGGCCTTCCCGAGCGGCTTGAAGGAGATGCCTGGGGAATACTTATCTTAGGAGGCCCTCCTCCCAAAGAGATACTCTTCCTTGCAGTCTTCTTGCCCGGAGGCTTGGACGAACCAGGAGCGCCGAGAGCTTGGACGACGGGACCCGTGTCCATGGCACCACCTTTCTTCGCTGGCTTTCGGGCGAAAGCCTCTTTGACATTCCCAGTTGTCAGTGCCCGAAGAGCGTCGATGTCCAATTTGCAAGACACTGCGACAACAAACGAAGAAAGTCAGAAAGTGCGAAGATAAGAAAAATATATAAAATTGAAGAATATCAATGAAGAAGGGGCTCACCCGGAGAAAAGCCCCACAACTGAAGAGCAGACGGATACTCAGGTAAATATCCGTGAACTGCGGCTGAATCTCCGCCAACTTGGATGATCTTTTCTAAAGCCGCTTCTTCGGCGGCGGATAACTCAATGAGATTATTGAGTCCTTTAAGATCAGACTTAGATTTCTTCACAAAAGAAGTTGGGAATGGCGGCGGAACTGGGGGCTGGCAGAAGAAAAAGTGATGCCTCCACCCTTTGGTGGAGGTAGGCATAGACCTCGGCAAAATGATGTTGCTTGACCAATCCACAGCGTCGGTTGCCCGACGAAGAAGAGAGAGCCAACCCCCTTTTGATTGACTCTTAACTTCGAAGAAACGCAGAAGAAGGGGGAATGTTGGTTCGACTCCAACATTGTGACAAAAACCAACAAAGCAGGAAACACTTCTCCAACTATTTGGAATAAGGTTGGAGGGAGAAATTCCGTAATGGATGAGAAGGTCTTCAAAAATTTTCTGAATTGGAAGGCGAAGACCTCCTAAGAAAGAATCATAATAAAGGGAGAAGGCCCCGTTCGGGGGCTCTCCAACCCGACTAGAAGAAGACGGGAGCTGAAAGAGATAGTCCTTTGGAATTTCACAGAAATCCCTTTGTCACATCCTCCCAGCCGGTACCCTATCTGGCATACCCGAGAGTGTGATCCACAGCCCGAAGATCAGGTATCGAGTAATCAACCTCCCACATAAACAATAACAAAATCATGAACAATCATAATAAAAGCGCGGAAGATAAACCATAGATCCAATAAGGAAATGATGAATCATAAATAAATCAGAATACTAGATATAATCAGAGTGTCAAAACAGATAAGTAAAGTGAGGCAAAAATCCCACTCTACAACCAGCGGAAAAGTAGCTCTAAAAGAGAATAAACTAAACAAAATTTAATCCCAGTAGCAAGTATAATGGGTAACTAAATTGTTCTCCACTTTATAGACAACATCCTTATAAGTGTAAATCTCATAAATGGCACAAAGACGCTTCCACTCAATGGTCGGACTAAGCATCGTACGGAGCATAACCACTCGCGGGATCTTCAGTGTAATTGTGGTAACCGCAATCACCTTCCTGGAGATATGCCTCTTCGCCTTGCGCTTCTTCATAGGGACCGTCATATTATTCAGTACCTGCAGAATAGTCTAACAAACATTGTACAATAAAGGAATGAGTTTCAAAGAAACTCGAAGAAGGCGATTAAATCCATAATAACATAAATGGCAGGATTTCGAACAAACATAAATGCAATATGATATGAGACAAGCAATGAATGAATGAATCTAACTCTATGTATGCTGGTCTCTATTGGCAGACATGCTTTAAGTCATAGCACCGTACTTCTTTAGGAAGGTCTCAATCACTCATCATCAGTTGGTAATGGGTCCGGCATCCCTCGGGACATTCCATGGCTGGGGGTTAAGTCACCACTCTCTCACATCACCATTGGTCTAAGTACCGGCGCATGTCGGGGTAAAACCTAGCCAAATGCAAGTCTTCTACTTAGTTACATCAAGTCGGATCCAGATACGTCCATTCCTCGTCCCCGACGATCCTTTCCGGTATCCTTCACACTAGAGTCCTCATAGTCCCTGACTACGGACTCATCAACCCTATTGATCATCCACATATGGTAAACGGGAAGCTCTCACGTCCTCTCACGGGTTGGTTACCGGTCTTAAGCGCCCGTGAGCCCAAGTCTAACCATATGCAACCCTACCAATAAATGGCCCCCACAATGTGATTCCTGTCCTCTCACGGGTTGGTTACCGGTCTTGAGCGCCCATGAATCCCCATTGCTACCACGGGTCGTTTGGTCTCAATACCCCTCCGATTAGGGTCTGACATAACAGGACATCCTAGCCAAACACTACTAGACAATCCTAGATATGTCATCCAACAGTTTAGGAAGGTGTCCAGAGGGCATCTCCGGAAACATCCCATAATATTCCCGTAGTAGTCCAAAGACAGAAGTGTCAAAAGGACACCTCTCCTTTCCAAACCATACTTAAGCATACACATGCATCAATTCAGATCATCACATATATGGTAACTTCATATATGGAAAGAAATCAATAATTACAATCACTTTGTATATAATTGGTAAGTAAATCATACATGAATCAATTTAAGCAATGCTACTGTAATCAAGGTTATGCAACAGTAGTATATCATTGTAAGAATCTAATTAAGGAAACATATCAATGATATTCAAATATAGAAACTAGATTCATGCTATCTATGTAATTAAGGAAATAACCATCCTTACCTTTTATAACTCGCAAAGGAATCCTAAGAAATCAAGTAAGATCTTGGCAAACTTGAGAAGAAGGTCCTAAACAAGTGTATACAACATATTAGGAAAGATCCCTAACAGAAAAGATACCAAAACATCCAACACGGACCAATTCTGGAGTTGCTTTGTACTCATTGGTCGAGTGGATTGGTCGATCGGGTCAGTCGACCAATCGATCGACCAATGCGAGACGATAAGCCTAAAAAAAACAGAGTTTTAAGATATGAAATCCGAATTTGGTGGTTCAAAAGGGTACTAATCAAGGGGTAAACTACATCAGTAGTATCCTAACATATAGGGGACCTCAAAACACTAATCCAATCAAGCCATCAAGATCCAAATTAGGAAACAAAAAGTTACCATAATTAGATCAACCATGGATCTTGATGAATTCAAAATAGAAATCAAAGACAAGAACAATAGGAGGAGGGATCATTGCTTCAGGTAAAGGTATCATGAAAAGCATACTTAGATCTTCAAGGAAATAGGCTTAAAAGCATAAATCTAAATAAGGAAACAAAACCTACCATATATGTAACTATCATGATTCATGAAGAACACATAGTATGGTAGAAGAGAACAACTAGAGATTGATAGATCATGGATCATGAAAAGAAAACACAGCAATTAACTACTAACATGATCAATATAGAAGATCCAAGGAGATCAGAATTCAAATCAGAAGTTTAACAAAGATTAGATCATGGTTTGATCATGATTCCTTCAAAAGCTTGCAATGATCATGGTTAAGATCATTGTTCTAGCCTTTAATCCTTAGGATGATCATGCAGCATCTCCTCTACTGTCTTAACTCAAAAAGGAAAGAAAATGCGAGATAGAGGAGAAGAAGAGAGTGTAGACATACCTTTTGATGAAAAGGAAGAGTTTTGACGAAGATCCGTCAAGAAAATCACCAAGGATGCAAGGGAGATGACTTGCAGAGGTCTTTGGTTCGTTCCAAAGAGTTTGGAGGCAGCAAATACGAAGTAGACTCGAGATTGGACTTAAATAGAGCAAGCAAAACCTAATTGCCAAAGACAGCACTCATTGGTCGAGTGGATTGGTCGACTGGTCCAGTCGACCAATCAGTCGACCAATGCTGACAGCAATTCCAAAACAGGGAATTGAAGACCCAGATCAAATCCAATCCTAAAGGGGTTTTGCACACATGTCAAGTGACTTACCTAATAGGTAGAAATGCCTTCAAACCATGATAGAGAGCACTCCAAGTCCATCAACTAATCCGATCTTCATCAAGATTCAGGTTTCCATAAATAGAACTTCATCATCAACTTTCATGGATTCAAAGCCGGACACCAAGTCCTCCACTGGGATGGCCCAAAGCTGACTTCTTACTTTACTTCGGGTCATCGGACCTACAAATAACAAGGTTTCCGGGTCAAGGTTAGGGCTGGGTTTTACATTCTCCCCCCCTTAAAGAAATTTCATCCTCGAAATCGAAAGCGTACCTGTGCTTCCAAAGAGGTAAGGAAACTTCTCCCTCATGTCTTCTTCCTTCTCCCAAGAAGCTTCTTCAGGGGTATGGTTCTTCCACCGAATCTTCACCAAAGGGATGGTGCGATTCACAGCTGCTTGTCCTTCCTATCCAAGATTTCGGCCGGTTCTTCATCATAGGTCAAATCAGCACTAAGTCCTTCAGGTGCTTGCTGCAAAATGTGTTCTGGATTCTCTATGTATTTTCGGAGCATCGAAATATGAAACACATTGTGAACACCAGCAAGAGGCGGAGGTAATGCTAATCGATACGCAACAGGTCCAACCTTTTCCAAAATCTCAAAAGGTCCAATGTAACGAGGGCTAAGCTTTCCCTTAACATTGAATCTCATCACACCCTTCATTGGTGAAACCTTCAGAAATACTTTCTCTCCAACTTGAAATTCCAAATCGGTCCTTCTCTTATCAGCATAAGATTTCTGTCTTGACTGTGCAGACTTAATCCTTCCTCTTATCATATCTACCATAGCACTCGTAGCTTCAATCATTTCAGGACCTAAGACTTTTCTTTCACCTGTCTCAGTCCAATACAAAGGTGTCCTACAAGTACTTCCATACAAAGCCTTGAATGGAGCCATGCCTATTGTTGCTTGATAACTGTTGTTATAGGAAAACCCAACCAAAGCTAGGTGTTCATCCCAATTACCACCCATATCCACCACACAAGATCTGAGCATGTCTTCCAATGTCTGAATTGTCCGCTTAGATTGTCCATCGATCGTGGATGATGAGCTGTACTCAAGTTCAATTGGGTTCCCAAGGCCTTCCGCAAACTATTCCAAAACCTTGAGGTGAACCTAGGATCACGATCCGAAACAATACTCAATGGCACACCATGCAGACAAACCACATTATCCACATAAAGCCTTGCTAGCTTATCCAAAGTATGAGTGATCTTCATAGGAATGAAGTGGGCTGATTTGGTCAACCTATCAACAATCACCCACACAGTGTCATTGCCTTTACTTGTCCGAGGCAAGCTAGTCACAAAGTCCATGGAGATATCCTCCCACTTCCAACTAGGAATAGGAAGAGGTTGAAGTAATCCAGATGGAGGTTGTCGAACGGCTTTCACACGTTGGCAAGTCTCACACTTGGCAACAAAATCATCAACATCAGCCTTCGAGACCAATCCACCAAAAATGTTCCTTCAAGTCCTTGTACATCTTGGTGCTTCCCGGGTGTATAGTAAAGACTCGGTGGTGTGCTTCCTTCAATATTTCTTTCTTAATTCCTTCGTTTGCAGGCACGCACAGTCTTCCTCTAAACAACAAAGCACCATCCATGGATATACCAAAGTCGGGGTCCGACTCGAGATTCGAAGAAATCTTCTCAACTTTGATCAAAAGCTCTTGATCGAACTCTGCAGAGCAACAATCTTATCTCTAAGACCAGATCTTGCCGTCATGGCGAAAAGAATAAAATCAGAATTCTCGGGGACGATTTCCAAATCAAAACTCTCAATAGAAGACCACAATGGTAAACTCAAAGCATTCAAATCCAAAGTCTTCTTCTCGGTTCTTCCTACTAAGAGCATCAGCAACAATGTTTGCTTTCCCAGGGTGATACTGAATATCACAATCATAATCGGAGACTAGTTCCAACCATCTCCTTTGTCTCATGTTCAACTCCTTTTGGGTAAAGAAGTATTTCAAACTCTTATGATCCGTGAAAATGGCAATCTTCTCACCGTAGAGGGAATGTCTCCAAATCTTCAAAGCAAAGACAACAGCGGCAAGTTCTAGATCGTGAGTGGGGTAATTCCACTCATAATCTTTCAATTGCCGAGAAGCATAGGCTACGACCTTGCCATGTTGCATCAGATACGCAACCCAATCCAATCTTTGACGCATCGGTATAAAATCGTCATACCACCGGAACTATCGGTATAGTCAAAACCGGGGCACTTGTCAATCTATCTTTCAACTCTTGGAAATTCTTCTCGCAAGCGTCAGACCAAACAAACTTTTCTTCTTTCTTGGTCAACTTAGTCATAGGAGCAGCCAACCGAGAAAAGTTCTCAATAAGCCTTCTGTAGTAACCCGCCAATCCAAGAAAACTTCTTATTTCCGTTACTGACTTCGGTCTTTCCCAATCAGCCACAGCTTGAACCTTTTCAGGATCGACACGAATACCTTCGGCTGAAACTACATGACCAAGGAATACCACTCTCTTAAGCCAGAAATCACACTTGTTAAACTTAGCGAACAACTTCTTTTCTCGCAACCTTTGCAAAGTGAAGCTTAGATGACTCGCATGCTCTTCTTCACTCTTCGAATAGATCAAGATGTCATCAATGAAAACAATCACAAACTTATCAAGCACATCGTGAAATACTCGGTTCATGAGGTCCATGAACACCGCAGGAGCATTGGTCAATCCGAAGGGCATGACTCTAAACTCGTAGTGACCATACCGCGTTCGGAAAGCTGTCTTGAAGATATCACTAGACTTCACTTTCAATTGGTGATATCCGGACCTTAAGTCAATCTTTGAGAACACAACTGCACCCTTCAACTGATCGAAGAGATCATCAATTCTGGGCAGCGGATATCTATTCTTGATAGTCAGCTTATTCAACTCACGGTAGTCGATGCACAAGCGCATACTACCGTCTTTCTTCTTGACAAACAAGACCGGAGCTCCCCAAGGTGACACACTAGGCTGTACAAAACCTCTATCAATGAGCTCATTCAACTGATTTTGCAACTCTTTCAACTCAGTAGGAGCCATCCTATACGGAGCTTTAGATACCGGAGCGGCACCAGGGACGAGATCAATAGAAAACTCGACATCCCTGTCTGGAGGCACTCCCGATAGATCATCAGGGAAGACATCAACAAAGTCACGGCACAACCCCGACTTCATCGACTCTTTTCTCCACTTTACCCTTGCCTTCGGATGAAGCATCATCCACTAGGGCATAGACTTGCATCGGTGCGGACAAGACCTTCTTACAAACCCTTCTCTTTTCCCCCTGAAATTCCAAGACCGGACTTCCACAAATATGGAACTGAATCTTCTTTGAGGAACAAAGGAACACAGCTTTGTGGGCTGTTAACCAATCGATTCCCAAAATAATATCGAAGTCCTTCATGTCAAGAATTACAAAATTGGCTTCCAAGTTCTTCTCACCAATCAACACAGGACATTTAGATAACCCCTTATCTAGTTTCACAACAGGACCAGTAGGTGTACTAATCAATAAACAACTAGACAACTTCTCAGGGATTAGGTTAGTCTTCTTGATGAATGCAGATGACATGAACGAATGAGATGCACCCGTATCAAATAAGACAAATGCAGAAATAGAAGCAACTAACAATGTACCTGAAATCACTTCATGGCTTGGATCCCGCCAAGACGGAAATACTGAAAACTCTACCGGAGGGAGGAGCAGGAGCACTCTTCACCACTGGAGCAGGCTGCTAGGGGTGCCGCTTCGGACAGTGCACGAGCGAAATGACCAGCTTGCTTGCAGTAGAAGCAAACAGGATTGCTGGATCCAACAGGGGTGGCTGCAACAGAGGGCTTCTGAACAAAAGGCCTTGCACTTGCACTTGCACTTGCACTTGCACTTGCACTTGCACTTGCTGGTGGTCGGTTTCCGCCATACTATCTAAACTGGCCAGGCTGCTGAAAACCCGTGTTCTGACCTACACTCTTAGGCTGACAGGTAGGAGTGGGGTAGGGTGTAGGTCTCACAAAACGACGGTCATTACGATCCACCAAACCAGAATTCCTTGATCGCCGGGGCTTTTGCACACGAGCACTTTCCTTCTCTCGTTTCTTCCAACTTCTTCGAGTTCTCGCACCACTTGAGCATAGCTCACTATAGGCCGGATCGTGAGGTAAGCTTTAATGGCAGTGGCGCAGTCCTTTGAAGAACTTCTTTGCTTTGGCGAGGTCATCCTTCAGAGAATCTGGAGCAAAGAAATGAAGCTCCTCGAACTTCTGTTGGTACTCCAACACAGACAGAGATCCTTGTGTAAGAATCATGAACTCAGCTTCCTTCGCATCTTTTACCGCCTCGGGAAAGTAATTCATACAAAAAGCCTCTTTGAACAACTCCCAAGTTACAACTCCAGCATGCAAACCTTCCAAAATAGGCCGAGTGGAGATCCACCATGCATCGCCTTCTTGTTGCAACTTCGTTCAAAGAACAGATCTTTCGAGCTTCCGAGCATTGCAGATGTCGGAAAGCCTTCTCCAACTCACGAAGCCACTTGTTAGGAAACAAGGGGTCCTTGGTAACTCCAAGTGAAAGTGGGTACTTGCATCTTCGGAAAACTCTCCATCAAAGTAGTATGAGGAGTTCCAAGCTAAACCTCTCGCATTCGGGACTGCGGCATGAGGATTCACATTAGCACCAGCTCGGGTCTCATTATGCAGAGTCATGAAACCCACCAACATCCGGTTGAACCGAGCCGCTTGTCGCTGCATCATATTGCCCATAATATTGGCAATATCTCGGAAACTTCCAACATTCGGGGCACCAGGTATCTCATGGGTACCCTGATCAACATTAGGTATCTCACCACCTCCATGAGGTATTTCACCACCTCCATGAGGTATTTCACCACCTCCTTGACCACTGGATTCACCACGCCCACTTCTCAGAGTAACCATTCTGCAAAACCGAGAACATCAAAATACCGAATTTCGAAGTTTTAACATAAACCACAAGTCCAAATGATTTGAAAACTTAAATCATGCTTAAATATATCCATATAGTCATCAAACAATAATCCATAAGGCAAAAATCACATTTTCCAAAAATTCAACAGCAAAAGAGGTCTCTGTGACCATTGGTCGAGTGATTGGTCGACTGACCCAGTCGACCAATGAGTCGACCAATGTGCATATGTAATGCGAAAATTCGCATTATAAGCCTCATTTCCACATTCCAACCTCATTCTAACTTCTTCCAAAGGTGAGAGAGCTCTAGGGAAAGTCTCCAAAAGTTCTCACAAGTGTTCTTGAGGTGTTTTGGTGCTTCAACAACAACACAACAACACACAATCATCACAAACAAGGTAAATCTCTTATTCTTTCTTCCATTTTCATCTTCTCATGCTTGCATTTCAATCAAAACCATGCTTTGCTTGTATCCAATGCTAGAAATCATGCTTAGGAATGCTTAGAAACATATTCCCTAGGTTTTAAACACAATGCCATGCATAGACAACAAGTTTTAACATATTGGTGTTCATCTCGCAATGTTTTCATACCGAAATCCTTATCTTTAGAAAAATTTCGTTTTCTCTCAAACCGCTTGAAATTTTCGCACGAGATCAAATGCTACATGCTCAAGATGACATTGTAGATAGGTCCATACAATTTGATTTAACCAATTTCAACTTTTCAAAAATCCAATTTTGACCTAAATTGCAAAATCCCCAAATTTCCTTCTTGCTGAATTTTTCGCTTTAATCCAAGTTTTCGATCGATTTTCATCAAACAAACTTCATAGACATGAAATTCCAAGTATTGCGCACATGCTAGTATGTTCAAATCAAATTTCCCCCAAATTTGAAATTTTCCAAAAAATTACGAAAATACCCTTTTTGGCTCAAATCTTAGGGTAGCACTAACTGGAATTGTCTCTTGTTTCTTTCACAGATACACACTATGCAGAGGGGAGGGCGAGGACGAGGTAGAGGTCGTGGTCGCATTGTAGGTGCTCTTAGGGGCAGAGGTCAGGTTCCTTCAGAGCCTAGACAGGAGGTTAGGAGACCGGACATGTTTGACACACCTCGTGCCGAGTTCCCGTACGAGGCCTACTTCGCCATCGCAATATCGAGATGGGATGTCTACTTCACTTACGCCAGCTCGGAGCCTTTAGGATTTGGCAGAGATTCGACACATTGCAGGTGGACTCATCTCTTCACCGAGGATCCGCCGGTATACCCGGAACTAGTGAGGTTGTTCTTCAAGCAACCTTACCTACACAGAGGAGGCTCGAGGCCAAGGACATCCACTTAGACTTGTCCTAAGGAGCAGGGTCTTCCGGACTCGGATTCGCTTCTCCACCCGGGCACCGGCCGAGATCTTGCGAGGTTCCTTACTATCCACAACAAGGTGTGTGTGGATACCCGCAGGAGCAGATCCGGACAGCCATCCGATGTCGTACGAGCTCGCGAGATATGCTCTACGCTATGGGATAGTCGTCGATGCTTCACTCCGTGGACCAGCGGACGGATGACGGATTCTCGCACGGATTATCGGTCGCATAGTCGGCCGAAACATTATGCCGAAAGCCGAACATCACCATCGGGTCACGGTGATGGAGGCCTTAGTCATCTACCGCATCTACATGGGCTTCGAGATCGATCTCTCCTACATCATTCAAGTAGGTCATGCCGGACTTAGTTCTGCGGCCTAGCATGCGGAACCTTTGCTACGGGAGGCTACCGACCTTGATCTTCGGGCATTTCGGGGTGAGCTTCGAGGATACACCAGTGGACACCGGTTCACAGTGGATACTCTATTGGGACTCGGACCATTCGTCGGATGAGACCGCAGCAGCCGAGAGATCTCCCGGTCCGGAGGGTGAGGATGATGAGGAGTCGGAGGATGAGGATCAGGGGTCGGAGGATGGAGGAGAGGATATCGGTCCCGATAGTGATGATCAGGCCGGAGATGATGCAGATATGCACGAGGCCGAGCCGGTGCATCACGAGTTTCCTTCATCACACTTCGAGGCAGGTGGCCCTTCACATGCAGTTCCAGAGACTTCAGATCTTGGGGCACAGATGAGATCGATGACTTCCATGCTAGAGAGGATGGAGGTCAGATAGGAGCAGATGTATGAGAGGATGGAGTCACGACAGGATAGGATAGAGCATCAGGTGACTCAGCTAGCGGAGGAGTTCAGAGCATACAGAGATCAGAGAAGACCACCTAGATAGACTGTACCCTATGATTTCCATTTATGCATTTCAGATGTAATCGTTGTAAAAACTTTTGAAATTAATGAAGTTCATTTTGTTTCACTTAATTATTGTATATTATGCACCTTTCTTTTCCTTGCATTAGTGACATTTGTTCAAGTATAATTATGGTATGTTATTCGGAAATATTCTGTTATGCCTCAAAGGTTAAGTTTCTAATTCAGTGTTCTATTATTCACTTCTAGGAGTAGAAGAGTCATTTCAGATCAATGACTCAGGAATGTTCAGTTATTGTCTTTTGTGGTTAGGATCTCCTCGAACCTTGGGCTCTGATACCAATCTGTCACATCCTCCCAGCCGGTACCCTATCTGGCATACCCAAGAGTGTGATCCACAGCCCGAAGATCAGGTATCGAGTAATCAACCTCCCACATAAACAATAACAAAATCATGAACAATCATAATAAAAGCGCGGAAGATAAACCATAGATCCAATAAGGAAAGGATGAATCATAAATAAATCAGAATATTAGATATAATCAGAGTGTCAAAATAGATAAGTAAAGTGAGGCAAAAATCCCACTCTACAACCAGCGGAAAAGTAGCTCTAAAAGAGAATAAACTAGACAAAATCTAATCCCAGTAGCAAGTATAATGGGTAACTAAATTGTTCTCCACTTTATAGACAACATCCTTATAAGTGTAAATCTCATAAATGGCACAAAGACGCTTCCACTCAATGGTCGGACTAAGCATCGTACGGAGCATAACCACTCGCGGGATCTTCAGTGTAATTGTGGTAACCGCAATCACCTTCCTAGAGATATGCCTCTTTGCCTTGCGCTTCTTCATAGGGACCGTCATAATATTCAGTACCTGCAGAATAGTCTAACAAACATTGTACAATAAAGGAATGAGTTTCAAAGAAACTCAAGAAGGCAGTTAAATCCATAATAACATAAATGGCAGGATTTCAGAACAAACATAAATGCAACATGATATGAGACAAGCAATGAATGAATGAATCTAACTCTATGTATGCTGGTCTCTATTGGCAGACATGCTTTAAGTCATAGCACCGTACTTCTTTAGGAAGGTCTCAATCACTCATCATCAGTTAGTAATGGGTCCGGCATCCCTCGGGACATTCCATGGCTGGGGGTTAAGTCACCACTCTCTCACATCACCATTGGTCTAAGTACCGGCGCATGTCAGGGTAAAACCTAGCCAAATGCAAGTCTTCTACTTAGTTACATCAAGTCAGATCCAGATACGTCCATTCCTCGTCCCTGACGATCCTTTCCGGTATCCTTCACACTAGAGTCCTCATAGTCCCTGACTACGGACTCATCAACCCTATTGATCATCCACATATGGTAAACGGGAAGCTCTCACGTCCTCTCACGGGTTGGTTACCGGTCTTAAGCGCCCGTGAGCCCAAGTCTAACCATATGCAACCCTACCAATAAATGCCCCCACAATGTGATTCCTGTCCTCTCACAGGTTGGTTACCGGTCTTGAGCGCCCATGAATCCCCATTGCTACCACGGGTCGTTCGGTCTCAATACCCCTCCGATTAGGGTCTCACATAACAGGACATCCTAGCCAAACACTACTAGACAATCCTAGATATGTCATCCAACAGTTTAGGAAGGTGTCCAGAGGGCATCTCCGGAAACATCCCATAATATTCCCGTAGTAGTCCAAGGACAGAAGTGTCAAAAGGACACCTCTCCTTTCCAAACCATACTTAAGCATACACATGCATCAATTCAGATCATCACATATATGGTAATTGGTAAGTAAATCATACATGAATCAATTTAAGCAATGCTACTATAATCAAGGTTATGCAACAGTAGTATATCATTGTAAGAATCTAATTAAGGAAACATATCAATGATATTCAAATATAGAAACTAGATTCATGCTATCTATGTAATTAAGGAAATAACCATCCTTACCTTTTATAACTCGCAAAGGAATCCTAAGAAATCAAGTAAGATCTTGGCAAACTTGAGAAGAAGGTCCTAAACAAGTGTATACAACATATTAGGAAAGATCCCTAACAGAAAAGATACCAAAACATCCAACACAGACCAATTCTGGAGTTGTTGTACTCATTGGTCGAGTGGATTGGTCGACTGGTCCAGTCGACCAATCAATCGACCAATGTAGACAGTAGCCTAAAAAAAACAGAGTTTTAAGATATGAAATCCGAATTTGGTGGTTCAAAAGGGTACTAATCAAGGGGTAAACTACATCAGTAGTATCCTAACATATAGGGGACCTCAAAACACTAATCCAATCAAGCCATCAAGATCCAAATTAGGAAACAAAAAGTTACCATAATTAGATCAACCATGGATCTTGATGAATTCAAAATAGAAATCAAAGACAAGAACAATAGCAGGAGGGATCATTGCTTCAGGTAAAGGTATCATGAAAAGCATACTTAGATCTTCAAGGAAATAGGCTTAAAAGCATAAATCTAAATAAGGAAACAAAACCTACCATATATGTAACTATCATGATTCATGAAGAACACATAGTATGGTAGAAGAGAACAACTAGAGATTGATAGATCATGCATCATGAAAAGAAAACACAGCAATTAACTACTAACATGATCAATATAGAAGATCCAAGGAGGTCAGAATTCAAATCAGAAGTTTAACAAAGATTAGATCATGGTTTGATCATGATTCCTTCAAAAGCTTGCAATGATCATGGTTAAGATCATTGTTCTAGCCTTTAATCCTTAGGATGATCATGAGAGACAAGTCCAGAGATGTTTGCAACAGAGAATGCAACATCTCCCCTACTGTCTTAACTCAAAAAGGAAAGAAAATAAGAGAGAGAGGAGAAGAAGAGAGTGTAGACATACCTTTTGATGAAAAGGAAGAGTTTTGACGAAGATCCGTCAAGAAAATCACCAAGGATGCAAGGGAGATGACTTGCAGAGGTCTTTGGTTCGTTCCAAAGAGTTTGGAGGCAGCAAATACGAAGTAGACTCGAGATTGGACTTAAATAGAGCAAGCAAAACCTAATTGCCAAAGACAGCACTCATTGGTCGAGTGGATTGGTCGACTGGTCCAGTCGACCAATCAGTCGACCAATGCTGACAGCAATTCCAAAACAGGGAATTGAAGACCCAGATCAAATCCAATCCTAAAGGGGTTTTGCACACATGTCAAGTGACTTACCTAATAGGTAGAAATGCCTTCAAACCAAGATAGAGAGCACTCCAAGTCCATCAACTAATCCGATCTTCATCAAGATTCAGTTTCCATAAATAGAACTTCATCATCAACTTTCATGGATTCAAAGCCAGACACCAAGTCCTCCACTGGGATGGCCCAAAGCTGACTTCTTACTTTACTTCGGGTCATCGGACCTACAAATAACAAGGTTTCCGGGTCAAGGTTAGGGCTGGGTTTTACACCCTTAGACGCTGGAGATGTTTGGGGTTGAGATCTCCGGGATAGAATTCGGGACCCGAAGACTTGAGATCGTAGTCAATGTGAGAGGGCGTCTTGGGTTTGTTCCTTTCTTCGAGAACTGCCTCTTCGGAAAGCAATTCAGAGAAAATAAAAGGAGGCCAACGATTGTGGCAATCCTGGGGACGAGAAAGGGGTGGGCGAGGCGAATAATGTCTCTGACTCACTCGGAATTTACCAGGAGATTGATTAATACTATCAACTTCCCGCTCATCCGAAGAATCCATAGAAAGACCGAGATTGACTAAGTCCGTTCCTAAATCGGAGCAAAGAGGTTTTTGGTCAAGAGGGTCGTCCCTAGCTAAGTCAGCAGTTGCTCTCACAATACGAGAGTCAGAAGAGCCTGAGAAAGCATCTTCACTGGAATAATGCATGGATTGGGTTCGGGAAGACGTCTCGGGACTGGAGATCGTGGCAGTCGGGATCTCCAGTCGGGAGGGGCCTCAGGCTATTTCCTTGCCTTTTCTTAAATTATCCATAATACGGAAATGACAAAGGAAAGAAATGAAGAAAAGTTAGAGAAAACTTACTGGTTTGAAGATTGGAATAGCGAGTTGGAAAAAGCAAGCAACGCAGTCAGGGGACTTCAGAGGGAGTTTGCAAGCAAAAAATTGAAAATGAGGATTGAACCTCTATTTATAGTGAGGAGGAGGAAGATGAAGAGACACATCCAACAGCTGTGAATCAAGCAAAGCGACGGTTGAGATCTGGCACATGAAAGGTCGCGATCCAACGACCAACAATGAACAGACACAACGGTCGAGATTAAGGGACTCAAGATCTCAATCAAACGGCCCTTGATCGAATAGATCAACGGCTGAGATAACACGACCATTCGCATATCAGAAGCAGCAATAAGTATGAATTAGTACGACGGTTGGGAATTACGAAGGCCTTGGAGAAATAATGGCTCTCATTCAAGACGACGTCCTAAAGTTTCTCCAAGAAGAAAGAAAATTTTCTAAGAAGCCTGGGAGTAACATTCCATACGTTCGAGAAGTCAATCGCACGGAATGGGGGGCTCTGTTGTGGGGAAATAAGGTCCCGATTCCCCCCCCCCTCGGGAGAGAGGCACTCCCCTCGGGAGAGATGCACCCCCCCTCGGGAGAGATGCACCTCCCTCGGGTTGGTGCATCTCTTCCCTCATAAAGGGTCCCGAGTGCCTCACTCGGGACAAATGCACCTCTCTTGGTTATCTGATTTCTTCCTTGAAGAAGGTCCCGAGGGCCTCATTCGGGAGAGACACCTCCCATGTGGGATGGCTCACCTCATCCCTGAAGAAGGTCCTAAGGGCCTCATTCGAGAGAGACACCTCCCTCTTGGGAAGGTTCATTTATTCGTTGGAGAAGTACCACACTTGGGAAAAATATCCAACTCTAGCATTTCTCAGAAGACTCTCTTGACTAAGTCAAGAAGAGTTAGTTACGCATAAACACTCAGCATATCTATTCCGAGAATTGGGGAGGTGAGTCAGCATAACGGCGTTATCAGGTGCGACAAAGAAGGAGCCGTTATTCCACTACTCCACTCACTCCTCAACTATCGATCTGGAATCTAAGGAATCGCCGCCTCCAGGTAACTTCTATATAAACCTACCTCCAACATGGAGAAAGGTAACGAGAACTTTCATCTGAGTACTTACTCATTACGTTCTTGAGAACTCTCTCAAGAACCATCATTGTTACCTAGGCTGATTTGAGCGTCGGAGGCGCTTCCCCGGCCAAAACTAGGCCGGACCGTTCTTGCTTTCTTTGTGTGTGCAGGCATCTCAGTTATTCCAACTTGGTTGGAGAGCTCTTAAGGTGGTCATCTCAATATCCGGCTCTCGAAGAAGTTCTAGACGCAACAATTTTTGGTTAGCCTCAAATCTATCCAAGTTCGTAGAGTTCCGTCATGTTACTCCACGTGAATCCGCAAATTTCATCCGTTTTATACTTAAGGTGGAATCCATGGATTTCATCAATATCCAAGAATGACTTAATTCATGTTTTTAGGCAAAAAAGTGAAGTTCTTGAATTTCTTGAATCCAATGATGTTTTACAACCAAAGAGGTTTGAATCTCTAATTCATGAGTCCAGAGATTTCAAATCCCTGAATTTAGATGACCCAACGGACCCTTACACTTTTCTTTGAGTAGCCAACAATGAAATGTAAGTGTTATATTTTCTTTTACAGGATAGAACAAATCCCTCTCGTTAAATTGGGGGCTGGAGATCGCAAATAATGGACTATATGGATAAGGAAGGAGAGGAGATTGTAGATCTCGTGGCTCATCCTCATATAATATAGGGTTCAGATTCATCCAACATTTTTTTTTAAGTAAAAAAGAACATACGTCTCACGTCCTTTTTGTCTTTCTTTTTTGAAGAATTTCTTTAAAATTTTCCGTTGATAATCCAGTTGTTTAACGTATTAACCACTCAACCTGTCATAGGTAGCACTACCCATCTACTCATGATATTGCAAATATTATTTTAGAACCATAATTCTTACCTCAAATATGGTTTTTTTTAAACAACTATTAGGGGACATGATTATTGTTACCATTATTGTTACCTTTATTTTATAAAACGGCTTGATTAGAATGATATTATTGACAAGAATGACACCTCGGCATTATCAAGTTTTAAATGTTTTTTTTTTTTTGGGTAGAAATCAAGTTTTAAATGTCAAATTATTGTAAATATAGGTCAAAATTATTTCTGATTTTTTTTTTTTGGTGTAAAAGCATAGTGTATTAGAATAGAGAAAAGCCGAAGGGACAATACAACCTATGGAATCTAGAAGGAGAAAATAATAAAGATTTGAAGGAGCTACATAATGTACAAAAGTATCTGGGAGAAAGCTACTTCTCTAGCTAAGCAATCCAGATTAGCCTCTCGGAGTACATGATCAAACTTGATTAAGGAGAAGGAAATTTCCAATAATTTGATGTCGTTAATGATGTGAAAGAACTTCCAAGGGATTGCCGTTGTACCTTTGATCATATTAATCAATGCTTGATTATCACTCCCTAGGTATAATCGATGGAATGAGAGGTGGGAACTCCATTGTAGTGTTTGTTTGACAGCCAAAGCTAATTATGATGTAATGGAATCTTGCTCACCACAACCTTGTCGAAAAGCAAATAGAAAGTGGCCCAGAACATTCCTTACCACACCGCCATATCCTGCTACCTTACGTTCTAGGAAGGATGAGTCATCCATATTGAATTTTACAAAGTCAGCTGAAGGTGATTCCCATTTAATAGAAGTCTTGTTGAGTTCAATGGAAACCTTCCAGTGATGGGTATGCTGAAATAAGGTTATCCATCTCCATCGAATGAGTGACATCGCTTGAGTGATTGATGGAAGAGTCCTTGTGCCTATTATAGATTTATATATTTTCCAGAGCTCCTGAAAGCCAATAGTAATTTGAGAATTTCCAACTGCTTGGTAGGCAAATGATAAAATTGTGGGAGGAGGGTCTGTACCTGTGTGGCTAGAGGAACTTGCTAATCAAGTAAAGGCAGTTCAAGTTGGAACCCTAAATTCCTTGCGTAATGGCACTGGGCAAATATATGTTGAGCTGAACTAGCATTTGAGCCGCATAACAAGCATACCTCTGACACTGAACAACGCCGATGTAGTAGTAAATCTGCTATAGGCAACTAGTGATGTGATGCCTTCCATGTGAATGGAGTACTCTTGGCTGTAAAGGAAGCCACTATAGAAGGTTCTGTTCCAATTAGAGGTTGGAGATACATTACCTTGAACGAGAGTAAGCTGCCGATGCAAATTGTAAGCTAACTTAACGGTGAATAGTCTTGATGCTATACATCGCCAGAGAAACCTATCATCAACAGTATAGGAGGGAAAAGGAATTTGGTTTATTTTCCTAGCAATATCCAGTGGCCAAGATTGATTGATGAGTTGCATATTCCAAGTCTTAGACGAAGAGATGATAAGAGTTGATACCTGATGTAAAATCTAGCTTTTACCTAACCTTGACCCGACCCGGACATTGTTGTGTTTGTAGGTCTGAAGACCCAAAGTGGTGGTAGAAGGGACTTATGGGCCCTGCTAGTTGATGACGTGGTATCGGAACTCCAGTTTATGGACATTGATGATGCTGCTCCTTCCTTGAGCACATTATCAATGTTAAGTTAGAATCTGCGCACTAATGAAGAGTGAGACAGTTGAGATATCAAACGGACTCCTGTGCATAATCCGAAGGTACCCCCTAAAACTAGACCTCTTGAGTGAACTGTAGGAAAAAACCCCATGCAATTTGACCTTGTATAGCCCTCCAAGTCCACACCTAAAGTTGCTGAAGTATTCTGTAAAATTCTGCAGAAACATGTTTTGGTCGATACTATCGACCAAATGTATCGACCAACAGGTTTGCTGAACCCAGGTTTAAAGATTCTTCCTCGAGACTAGAGCCCTATTCTAGCGTTTTCAACATCTGAGAACGTGGGAGAGCCTCTCAAGAACTTATCCTTGGTAATGGTGAAGCATCTACTCCATTAATCATTGCCAACCACTCATTTCCACTTTCTTGTTCCACTCTCAAGGTATGACTCTCTCTCCTAATCACTTTCTCACTCCTCTTTTCTCTATTTTACTGTTGGGACCATGGCCAAGGTACTGCAACCTTGCAAACACCTTGCCATGAGCCTTCTATACCTCATACATTGATGTTTTCACCGATATGACTATGATTTATTTACCTCATGATCATTAACTACACATTTCCATGATTTATTGCTCACCAACTTGCTTTATTTACCAAAACTGAGATGAAGCCTATGATTAACCTAATCTACACCTTGCACATGAGTTCAATGTTGCTTCTAAGTGATTCCCTACCTAATCCCCTATGTTTTCCCCCAATTTGCATTAAGATATAGCCAATGCAATTTTTAACAACTCTTGACCTTGATAAATCAATTTGGGAATTTCTAAATGGACCATTGGATTATGTTAAATTCTTGATAATTAGTGTCCCTATGTTGTGCTTAGACTATTCCCCAAGTTTCGTATTGATCCGAGACCCAGAAGACCAAATCTTGGCCAAAACCCAAAAAACAACAAGTTCTGCATTCGTTGACGAATTTTGACTATTCATCTCAAATTGGGTACCTATTTGGTGAAATTCTTCCCAAACCTGAAATGTATATGGATTCTTGTTTGGAACCACTTCTTTTACATCTAATTTACTTCAAATCATGATTCCAAACTTTTCTTTTGATTCATGCTTCATGTTTGCAATTTTTTTTCTAAAAAATCACAACCTTGTTTTCTTTGCCAAAAGTGCTCCTTGCTGATTTTTTTTACTTGGATTTTGGTGAGTTTTTCATTTGAAATCACTTTTAACTCACTAATCTTACTCCAAAACATAGTCCAAAACCATTTAGTTCACATTTTGCACCAAACTTGCATTTTTCCAAAAATTCACCATTCTACTCGTTTTTGCCCAAAAATAGGCTTGATGAATTTTTGTTAATGCATTGCATTTTCTTTTCTTGTCTTCAACACATTAACACTTATGGGTCGTCGAGGAGGGCGTCGTGGACCTATGAGGGGTCATGGTTACACTCCAGCTCCGCACCATGGCATTGAGCGTCCCGATCTTTTGGACACTTTGGATGCCAAGTATTGAGTATAGTCGACTTGTCATTGTGGATGAGATGAGGGCCTTCCATATCCAGGAGAGGTTCTAGGCTTTAGGGTGGGATCATCTTCCCTATGATGATCTACCAGTCTACCCTAAGCTTGTCAAGTATTTCTACAGTAACTTGACACACAAGATTGAGGATGATGGTAGAGGTGGATTGAGATTAGTGATATCCATAAGGGTACGTGAGACACCCATCCGATTCTCTATCAGAATCCTAGCTTGCATACTAGATGTACCTCACATTCCAAACTAGTGCTAGTGGATTTTGTTGAGTATAAAGGACAACAATTATTTGTTTCTTTACGGCTTTAGTTGTGTTTGCTCTATGCTATGGGATGATGAGAGATGTGTCCGTCTACGCTGTGTGTAAAACCCAGCCCTAACCTTGACCCAGGAACCTTGTTATTTGTAGGTCCAGTGACCCGAAGTAAAGTAAGAAGTCAGCTTTGGGCCATCCCAGTGGAGGACTTGGTGTCTGGCTTTGAATCCATGAAAGTTGATGATGAAATTCTATTTATGGAAACTGAATCTTGATGAAGATCTGATTAGTTGATGGACTTGGAGTGCTCTCTATCTTGGTTTGAAGGCATTTCTACCTATTAGGTAAGTCATTTGACTTGTGTGCAAAACCCCTTTAGGATTGGATTTGATCTGGGCCTTCAATTCCCTGTTTTGGTCTTGCTATCAGCATTGGTCGACTGATTGGTCGACTGATTGGTCGACTGGGCCAGTCGACCAATCCACTCGACCAATGAGTGTTGTCTTTGGCAATTAGGTTTTTCTTGCTCTATTTAAGCCCAATCTCGAGTCCACTTCGTATTTGCTGCCTCCAAACTCTCTGGAACGAACCAAAGACCTCTGCAAGTCATCTCCCTTGCATCCTTGGTGTTTTCTTGACGGATCTTCGTCGAAACTCTTCCTTTTGCATCAAAAGGTATGTCTACTCTCTCTTCTTCTCCTCCATCTTTGTTTTTCTTTCCTTTTTGAGTTGAGACAGTAGAAGAGATGCTGCATTCTCTGTTGCAAACATCTCTGAACATGTTCTCATGATCATCCTAAGGATTTGAGGCTAGAACAATGATCTTAACCATGATCATTGCAAGCTTTTGAAGGAATCATGATCAAACCATGATCTAATCTTGTTAAACTTCTGATTTGAATTCTGATCTCTTTGGATCTTCGATATTGATCATGTTAGTAGTTAATTACTGTGTTTTCTTTCCATGATCCATAATCTATCAATTTCTAGTTGTTCTCTTCTACCATACTATGTGTTCTTCATGAAGCATGGTAGTTACATATATGGTAGGTTTTATTTCCTTATTTAGATTTATGCTTCTAAGCCTTTTTCCTTAAAGATTTAAGTATGTTTTCATGAAACCTTTACCTGAAGCAATGATCCATCCTCCTATTGTTCTTGTCTTTGATTTCTATTTCGAATTCATCAAGATCCATGGTTGATCTAATTATGGTAACTTTTTGTTTCCTAATTTGGATCTTGATATCTTGATTTGATTGGTGTTTTGAGGTCCCCTATATGTTAGAATACTATTGGTGTAGTTTACCCCTTGATTAGTACCCTTTTGAACCACCAAATTCGGATTTCATATCTTAAAACTCTGTTTTTTTTAGGCTCTTGTCTGCATTGGTCGACTGATTGGTCGACTGGACCAGTCGACCAATCCACTCGACCAATGAGTACAGCAACTCCAGAATTGGTCCGTGTTGGATGTTTTGGTATCTTTCTTTTACGTTTTAGGGATCTTTCCTAATATGTTGTATATACTTGTTTAGGACCTTCTTCTCAAGTTTGCCAAGACCTTACTTGATTTCTTAGGATTCCTTTGCGAGTTATAAAAGGTAAGGATGGTTATTTCCTTAATTACATAGATAGCATGAATCTAGTTTCTATATTTGAATATTATTGATATGATTCCTAAATTAGATTCTTACAATGATATACTACTGTTGCATAACTTTGATTACAGTAGCATTACTTATTCATATTAAATTGATTCATGTATGATTTACTTACCAATGTTATACAAGTGATTGTAATTATTGATTTCTTTCCATATATGAAGTTACCATATATGTGATGATATGAATTGATGCATGTGTATGCTTAAGTATGGTTTGGAAAGGAGAGGTGTCCTTTTGACACTTCTGTCCTTGGACTACTACGGGAATATTATGGGATGTTTCCGGAGATGCCCTCTGGACACCTTCCTAAACTGTTGGATGACATATCTAGGATTGTCTAGTAGTGTTTGGCTAGGATGTCCTGTTATGTCAGACCCTAATCGGAGGGGTATTGAGACCGAACGACCCGTGGTAGCAATGGGAATTCATGGGCGCTCAAGACCGGTAACCAACCCGTGAGAGGACAGGAATCACATTGTGGGGGCCATTTATTGGTAGGGTTGCATATGGTTAGACTTGGGCTCACGGGCGCTTAAGACCGGTAACCAACCCTTGAGAGGACGTGAGAGCTTCCCGTTTACCATATGTGGATAACCAATAGGGTTGATGAGTCCGTAGTCAGGGACTATGAGGACTCTAGTGTGAAGGATACCGGAAAGGATCGTCGGGACGAGGAATGGAAGTATCTGGATCCGACTTGATGTAACTAAGTAGAAGACTTGCATTTGGCTAGGTTTCTACCCCGACATGCGCCCAAGTACTTATACCAAATGGTTGTGAGAGAGTGTGTTGACTTAACCCCCCGCCAAGGTTTGTCCCGAGGGATGAAGGACCCATTACCAATCGGCTGCTCAAGACCGGTGAAATGATCCGTGAGAGAATCCAAGATATCTTAAATGGTTGAGGATGTGAGTGGACTTTCCTAAAGAAGTACGGTGCTATGACTTAAAGCATGTCTGCCAATAGAGACCGGCATACATAGAGTTAGATTCATTCATTCATTGCTTGTCTCATATCATATTGCATTTATGATTGTTCTCGGAATCCCGCCATTTATGTTATTATGGATTTTTAATCGCCTTACCGAGTTTCTTTGAAACTCATTCCTTTATTGTACAATGTTTGTTAGACTATCCTGCAGTGTACCGAGTACTATGACGGTCCCTATGAAGAAGCGCAAGGCGAAGAGGCATATCTCCAGGAAGGTGATTGCGGTTACCACAATTACTCTGAAGATCCCGCGAGTGGTTATGCTCCGTACGATGCTTAGTCCGACCATTGAGTGGAAGCGTCCTTGTGCTATTTATGAGATTTACACTTATAAGGATGTTGTCTATAAAGTGGAGAACAATTTAGTTACCCATTGTATTTGCTACTGGGATTAGATTGTGTCTAGTTTATTCTTTTAGAGCTACTTTTCCGCTGGTTGTAGAGTGGGATATTTGCCTCACTTTACTTATCTGTTTGACACTCTGATTATATCTATTATTCTGATTCATTTATGATTCATTCTTTCTTTATTGGATCTATGGTTTATCTTCCGCACTTTTATTATGATTGTTCATGATTATGTTATTGTTTATGTGGGAGGTTGATCACTCGATACCTGATCTTCGGGCTGTGGATCACACTCTCGGGTATGCCAGATAGGGTACCGGCTGGGAGGGCGTGACACTGTGCCACAGAGATGGTTTCATCGGCTAGGGTTCTTGCTCGCATCATTGGCAGGAACATTGTGCCCAAGGGAGGGCATCACAATAGGATCACAGAGATGCAAGCTTTCATGATCTACTCTTTATATGTGGGTCATCCCATCAATCTGGCATACAATATTCAGCATTCTATGATGGACAGGCTTGAGTATTTGGGGTTCAGGAATCTCGCATTTGAGCAACTTCTTACTCGACTCTTTCACTATTTCAGGGTCAGCTTGGAGGATACCACAATTCTTCACCGAAGCTTAGGTGAAGTCATGGGGAGTCATCTGATTTCCATGATGGGACTCCAAGGATATTTAGGATCACCTTAGAGGGTACATGAGGAGGTCCAAGACAAGGATGAGGATGATGAGGATGATGAGGATGGTGATGAGTATGAGGATGATGTCAAGCCCATGACCAGGCTCATGCTGATGAGCAGGAGGGTGATCAAGTACAAGAGGAGGACTATGATGATATTCTACTTCAACAGATGGATGTTGGTGGTCCCTCACATCAGGCTTCAGAGATGCCACCTGCAAACTCACAGTGGTCTAGACTTTTTGCCACACTAGAGATGATGGAGGCTCGTAGGTGGATGTAGAGACTCGCTTGTCAAAGATAGAGGTGGGACTGTCTCGAGTGGAGGACGAGGTCCGTGCTCACATAGATCTACACAATACCGGATCTTAGTGACGTTCACCTAGACAGGATACCTATAGGATTTAGAATTATGCTGACTTTAGATGTACTTATTTAGTTTTATCTTGTAAAAACTTTTCTAATCAAATAATGAAGTTCAAGTTATCTCTGTTTCTCTTTATTTATTGAGCATTTTGGATTTCTTTCCTTTAAGTATAATGTGTATTTGTTTCACCATGGTTATTGTGGATTATTCACACTTGATATATAATGCTTCTTTAGTTCAAATATCTACTTTTCCATTATCTTATTATTCACTCTAGGAGAGTTGGGTCGGGTCTTTATCTATGACCTGAGGATGCTCCAGTACAGTGCTTTTTGTAGTTAGGATTGTATGAAACCTTAGGCTCTGATACCACTCTTGTCACATCCACTCAGCTGGTATCCATTTAACCGAATACCCGGAGGTGTGATACACAGCCCCACAGATCAAGTCTTAGACAATCACCAACCATTCCACACAATAGTCCAATCATGAGCAATTATCTAAAGAAAGGGCATGATGCAATCCGTGGAGGAAAAATAGCCAATTATCCTTTTTCTTAGACTCCACCACTACGACTACCACAGGGACAAGTCCATTAGTGCCATCAAATGAAAAGTGGAGAGCCAAACTCCCCGGTACTTTCCCTTTAGGTGGCAACCATCTATAAATAGGATAGGCCTACATCCCCTTTTAAAATCATCCCAATGAGTTGGGTAACAAACAAAAGCATACTTGAAAATTGGTGGGATATTAATACCCACGCTTTCCTCATATTCAATAACCATGATAAATCTACCGACATGTTCATCCAATAGATCAACAAAACCAGAGAGGATTGAGTAAGACTGCTCAAATTATCCTAACACATCTTAGTGACCGGCTCCTTTGCCCTCTAGAGTTTTGAGTAACATATGTTGTGGACACCCATGCTTTTTAATATAGACCTTATGGTCTTCATAAATATATCTGAATTTTCCTGCACATGTTCCAAAATCCTAGTTGTAATCCATCTTGATGATGCACCTTTTTGGACTACTGTCCTGATGCATGTGTGGAGCCTATCATAAGACTTAAACAGTGTAATTATTGTTAGTCATGCTACTAGGCTTAGTAGGTACAAATATCATCCACTTGCAACAGTTTGGCTTGCAAACCATGATTACCTTTCTTGCATCATTCTTAAGATATAGTTGCTCAAACCCATTTAGAGTCCCATAAGTTTCTAGGGCTTTTCTAAATGCGTACATATTTTCAAAGACATCACCCACCTAAAACTCCATTCTTTGGTGGTGCATCATCTATCATCTCATCTGCATTACATACTAGGTCATCCTCTTTTGTGTACGGAACCATGCCTCCCTTATTACCAACCTCATCATCAAGTGATGTATAATCTTCAAAATCAGTCTCATTATCACCATGGGCAGCGTAGTCATTATCATATTCCTCTTCAGACCAACCCCCATCTCCTATATCCATCCCATCATTACTATCACATCCACCTAGCCGGTACCCTACCTTGCATACCCGGGTATGTGATCCACAGTCCAAGGATCAAGCATCGAGGGATCATGCCTCCCACATACGTGATAACACAATCATGAACAATAATAATCAAGGTAAAAGCAATAATAAAAGCAATCATGGATATGATAAGAACAGATAATCAGAGTGCATAAATAGATATGATACCAAATGTATAAGTGTGATCAAAAGAAAGAGAGAGTGAGCGGAAGTCACTCCCTCAGTGGCAGCGGAAAAGTAGCAAGAAATCAAATTAAGTTACAATCCAACATCTAAAGAGTAATTCAGTGAAAGTTAATTACATATCCAAGTATTTAACAAAAATCCAGGGGTGGGGGACTAGACTAGGGTTTCCTCTACTCTAATAAGTACATCCTCGTAAGTGTGAATGAAGAAAGCCCAACATTATCGCTCCCTCACTATTGTGGAGCTAACCCTGGTACGCAGTGTAATCCCCCTCAGCACCATAACCCTGATCTTCATAGTAGCTACCACCCGGAGGGTAGTAGGTGGAATCATGGTCCGTCTCGTAGGTCGCACCATCGGGGTCTTCAACACCTATGGGATAATCTAACAAACATTTGCACAAAAGGAATGAGTTCAAAGAACTCAGCAAGGCAGTTATTCCATAATTCATAAACCATATGAGTACAAGTCATAACATGATGCAATATGATATGAAACACATGATGCAAATATGATTCTAACTCTATGAATGCTAGTCTCTAAGGTAGACATGCTTTAAGTCATAGCACCATACTTCTTTAGGTAAGTCTCAGTCACTCCAGACCGGGGGGAATTGGGTCCTGCATCCCTTTCGGACAATCCATGGCTGGGGTTTCGGTCACCGCTCTCTCACATCACCATTTGGTCTAAGTATTGGCGCATGTCAAGGTAAGGCCTAGCCCAATGCAAGTCATCTACTCAGTCGTATCAAGTCAGATCCGGATACTTCCATTCCTCCCATCTCGGGATCCTTTCTGGTATCCTTCACACTAAAGCCACGGATATTACCCACCGAACTCACCAACCCTATGGTCATCCAAAAATAGTAGACAGGAAGCTCTCACGTCCTCTCACGGATATGACTCACCGGTCTCGAGCGCCCGTGAGCCCAAGTCTAGCTATTTGTAACTCTACCAATAAATGGCCCCTTTCGGGTATCCGTAGCATGGTTTATGTCCTCTCACGGGTTGGTTACCGGTCTTGAGCTCCCATCAAACCATACACTACCACAGGTCGTTCGGTCTCAATGCCCTTCCGATTCAGGTCTGACACAACAAGGACATCCTAACCACACAACTAGACAATTCTATATATGTCATCCAATAATTCAGGAAAGTGTCGATGGGCACCTTCGGAGAACATCCCATACTATTCCCCCCGACGCCTAAGGACAGAAGCGTCAATAGGACACTCCACAATCCCAAATTATACCTAAGCAATCACATGCTCAAGTCCATTATACCATATACAATTGATACATCATCATAATAGAAGTTAAGTCATAACATCGCAATGATTCATCATATATATATATATATATATATAAGTAACAAGAATGACTAATCATTATAACAAGAATATATAAAAACACAATACTACTGTTCTAAAGCATGTATAGCAATCATATGGTATTAAAAGGTAATAAAGAGACTATGTTCACTAAGTTATGAACATCAAGACATAATCTCATAGCCTATGTATTTATGGCGATAACCGTCCTTACCTTACGCTGTGATGATGATGATCCAAAGGTCACACAAGAATGATCCAATGATGATAATAAGACCCTAGACAAACATAAATGAAAGATTAGAGAAGAAATCGGAAAAATCGGAGGTCAAACGGGTCAAAATGGTGAAGGACATAGTTCAGTAGCATGCTTGGTTGATGCTCTTGGTCAATGGGATCGACCAAGGAGGATCGACCAAGAAAGTCTCAGGGCTGCATAGTGGATTTTGGGATTCTGGTCCGAAATCAATCTTCCGGGGTTCGAATCGATTCGGAACTTGGAGGGATGATTAATAACAGTATAAGAAGACTACTAATCAAGTAATTAACACAATCTAAAGGTCTAAATAGAAAGCCCCAAATTGGACTACTAAGTTCTACAGACAAGAATCAAAGCATGGCTTGAAATCAAATGCATTTGCATTGGAAATGCATGAATTAGCTAGGGGAACTAACATGAATTGGGTTAGAATCATATGCTAACAATAAACATAGACATAGCACACTATATACCTCATTTTAGGACAAGAATGTATGAAGTTAAGAAGAGAATCAAATGAATGCATATACAAGGCTTGAAATGAGAGCATAGCATCAATGGAAATGGGAGAGGATCATAGGTTAAGCAAGAATGAACACTTGGAGTGATGGTTGCAAGGTTGCAGCATCAACTCCAAGGTTACAACAGCAAGAAAAGGAATAGAAAAGAATAGAATAGAGAGTGGGAGTGATGAATCATACCTTGTAGATGATGATGGAGACAAAGAACAATGATTGACAATGATTATAGTGGAATCTCCTTCACCAATATCAAGGAGGAGCTTTGGGGAACCTTCTCCAAGTTCTCAGGTGTTGCAATGATTAGAATAGGGTTCAAAACATGAGGCTAGCATAAATAGGGTAGGGAATATTCCAAAGGAATCATTAACTCGAATCTGGCAGCCTTGGTCGATGCTCTTGGTCGATGGGATCGACCAAACAAGTTTCAGCAGAAAAATCAGTACTAGTTCAGCAACTTCGGACAGGGATTCAGAGGGCTACACAGAGTCAAATTGAGTGGGGTTTTCTTCTACAAGTCAATCAAGAAGTCTAGTTTCAGGGAATACCTTCAAATTGTGCACAGGAGTTCATTAGATACTTCAACTAGTTCACCCCTCTTCGATGCGCAGATTTTCACTAAACACTGACAATGTACTCAAGTAAGGGGCATCATCATCAATGTCCATGGGCTCGGATTCCGACACTAGATCATCAACTAGTAGGGTCCAAAAGTCTCTTCTACGACCGCTTCGGGTCTTCAGACCTACAAACATCAAGGGTTCCGGGTCAGGGTAAGGATAGGGCTGGATTTCACAATTACCAATCTCATTATCACTCTCAACACCAAGATGTGTGTAAGATGATTCTTCGATGTGCAAGTGCTCACCCAGGGGACCGTGTTGCCCACATTGATTTGTGGGGGGCGAATCTCTCCACACCCCACCCGTCGGTCTCGGTTACCCGCCCAACAACCCATGGGTGCGATCCGTCACAAGATCCAAGGTTTTAGTCTATCAACAATATTTAAGACAAATACAGATAATCATGAGCAAAGATTATTCAATAACTGAATTAAATGAATTACAGAAGCCCAAAATGCTCCAATATCAAAGGAAAGAAAATAAAGAATAAAGAATAAAACAAAAATGAGGGCAGCGGAATAAAAGTATTTATATCAGTTTCTTTCCAGTTTGTTTCTCTAAGTCAATGAACTTAGATTCCAGTTTAATAAAGTGAGGGGTTCTCCAATTCTTCTCCAGTCTCAGTGCGAACTGCCTAACCACCTTTCGCCTCTGACCATCAACCGGTGCGATAAGCGCACTCCATGCACCCGCAGGAACTCCCGCACATGCTATTTCCATCTCCCACTGGCGGTGCCACATCTTCTTCAAACGGGATGGTTCCTTCATAGGGAACCAGCCCATCTTCAGATACAAATCCTTCTTTCCGTATAGGCTAAAAACATACAAAGAATAAAGGAATGAGTTCTAAAGAACTCAGTAAGAAACAATCATATATCTCATCCATCATCCAAAAATGCCATGATACAACAGTAATATGAATGAATGCAAAACATGAATGATGCTATGATTTCTAACTATGCAAGTCTCTAAAAGCTGACATGCTTTAAGATAAACACCAGCCCATCTTCTGGGCAAGTCTCATCACTCTGATCCGGCAAGGACTGGTTACCTCTGTAGGGATCCAGGGAAAAAGGGAAAGTCCACACCTGGCTCACAAACCATGGTTAGGGGTTAAGTCCACACTCTCTCACCACGACCATTGGTAATGAGTACTGGCGCATGTCTGGGTTTCTAATCCAATGCAAGGTCATAATGGTTACATGTCTACATGAAGTCCAGATACATCCCCTATGGCACCAACCAACTCGGTTCAGTATCCTTCGCAACCTAGGAGTAAGAATCCTCACGGACTGGCTACCTCTGTTGGACTCTACTCCTTAACCCTATGGTCATCCACATATCATTGGGGCGGATGCTCTCATGATTCCTCCCGACACCCGGTCCGGTCCTTGGACATCCATGAGCCCAACCCTAACATATGCAACCCTACCATTTCATGACCAACAGTGGACCACCAAGTCACATCACTGTCATCACGGGTCACTCGGTTTCAATCCCCCTACCGAAAGGGTAGTAGCATGTGGGGTACCTAGCCATGCAATCTAGACTCATCCTAACAATGTCATCAATTAATCATGATAGTGCTGAAGGTATCAGCAGGCATGTGTCCCATTCCACAGCCTCATGATAACATCAGCCAAGATATCCCAAAAGGAACACCTCAACTATCATAATCATAAACCAATCACCATAATCATATAACATTCACAATTCATCATGTAATTATGAAATCAAAGCAAACAGCAGTAGTATATTAGAAATAAATACAACTACAGCAGCATATAACAATATAAATCAAGACTAACAATTATCAGATTAACATGTTCAAGTATATGTAGATAGATAAGATAGACTGTCCTTACTTGCATATAACTGAAACGTCCGTAAAATGGAATCGAGTAACTATTAGTAGATTTTTCTTTTAAACAGTAATCACCTAAACACAGGGTTATTAGAATATATAAGTCACATAAATCAATTTGAATGAGAACCGAAATCCAATTGGTCACTGTTTACCAGCCGGTCGCTTGTGCCGGTCGCTTAGGTTAAGCAACCACCACTAGTGACCGCCCCAAAAACAGTGAGTTTCAATCCGAAACTCAGGCTTCTGATTACTCGATTTCAATCCGGTTTTCGAGTAATCTCATCCTAAGTCTTGAATTAAACACTCCCTAAGCCAAAAGGGTAAGAGAAAACAATCCACTATCATCAATAGATTACCCCTAACCCTCTCCTTGATTGGATTTACCATCTCACGGTAGTAGGGTTCCGTTTACGGTTATTCCATCTCAAGTAGATTAATAAAGAGGTAAAGAATATCCAAGGGGTAATCACAGAGACGAGGGAAAAAGGGTAAAACCAATCTAACGGAGAAAAGAGAGTAGAGAACGAAGGGTTAGTTCAATACCTCGCACCAGAAAGCCAGAGAAGAAGAGAACTGATCTTCCAAGCCACTGTCAGTACTCCAGAGACTCTTTCGGATCTTCCCCGCAGCCGTCTAAACTCCCAAATAAGCAACCACGAATAAAGTAATCGTTAATGAGACGGAGGTTGCCTTTTATAGAAGTCTGGGGGCAAAATAGGGCAAAATCTCCGAAAACAGACCGGGCGGTCGCTTGGGCCGGTCGCTTGGGTTAAGCGACCGCCACTAGTAACCGCCCCCATATAATTTGCCATACAAGGGTGCTTTTACAAGGGGCTGATACCCAAGGCCAACCTAGCCCTAAATAGGAGATGGGGGAGATCTTACCTTCATTCCGGACATCTCTGAACAACATCTGACTTCCGGAAATCCCCGCTCCAGCCAAGACAGACTCTTCAGAAAAAGGATCCAGATCCATGGGTCCTGGGTATGGATCATGGGCTTCAATCCGGATACTCCACAAGTTCACCCGACTAGACCTTCGGGTTCTCGGACCTGGAATACGGATCTCGGGTTAGAAATACGGGGGGTATTACATTCCTCCCTCCTTAAAAGAAATTTCGTCCCCGAAATTACAACGTACCTGAAGGTCCAAAAAGGTGAGGATACTTGGACCGCATCTCATCTTCTTTCTCCCAAGATGCTTCCTCAAAAGAGTGATTCTTCCATCTGATCTTCACCAAAGGTATAGTCCGATTTCTCAACTGCTTGTCTTTTCGATCCAAAATCTCAGCTGGTTCTTCATCATACGTCAAATCCGCACTCAACCCTTCCGGTTCATGCTGAAGCAGCTGTTCTGCACTTGTCAAGCATTGCCTTAGCATAGATACATGGAATACATCATGCACACCAGCAAGAGACGGGGGCAAAGCCAACCGATAAGCTACTAGTCCAACCTTTTCAATAATGTCAAAGGGACCAATATACCTAGGGCTGAGCTTTCCTTTAACATTGAAACGCATGACTCCTTTCATCGGCGAAACTTTCAAAAACGCACGCTCACCAACTTGAAACTCAAGGTCAGACCTTCTTTTATCCGCATAGGACTTCTATCGAGACTGAGCAGTTTTGATCCTTTCTCTAATCATATCCACCATAGTGCCGGTGGTTTCGATTAGATCAGGGCCAAGAACACGCCTTTCCCCAACTTCATCCCAATACAGAGGAGTTCTGCAAGTCTTCCCATACAGAGCTTTAAACGGGGCCATTCCAATAGTAGACTGATAACTGTTGTTATAAGCAAACTCCACCAAGGCTAGGTGGTCATCCCAGTTACCACTCATATCTATGACACACGCTCTAAGCATATCTTCCAAAATCTGTATGGTCCTTTCCGATTGGGCATCGGTCTGAGGATGATGAGCAGTACTCAAATTCAGCTGAGTACCTAGAGCTTTCTGCAGACTATTCCAGAAACGCGACGTAAATCTCGGGTCTCTATCTGACACAATGCTAACCGGAACACCATGCAATCTCACCACATTATCAACATAGAGTCGGGCCAACTTATCCATAGAATAGGTGATCTTCATCGAAATGAAGTGTGCCGATTTGGTTAATCGGTCCACTACCACCCACACCGAGTCATTCCCTTTTCCTGATCGGGGCAGACCAGTGACAAAATCCATAGCAATGTCTTCCCACTTCCAACTAGGTACTGGAAGAGGTTGCAGAAGGCCAGACGAAGGCTGCCGGACAGCTTTCACACGTTGACAAGTCCCACATTTAGCAATGAAATCTTCCACATCATTCTTCATGCCAGACCACCAAAAATACCCTTTCATATCATGGTACATCTTCACGCTTCCAGGATGAATAGTAAAGATGGACTGATGAGCATCAGTCAAGATTTCGCTTCTGAGGTCTTCCACTGCAGGAACACAAACTCTTCCTCTAAAAACAAGAGCACCATCAAAGGCTAGGGAGAAATCTTCCACGTCCTTAGTCTTTGAAGTGATCAAGTCAATCTTCTTCTTCAATTCTGGATCAGCCGACTGTAGAGCAACAATTCGGTCCCTCAAACTCGGTCGGCCGATGACAGCTGCCAAAACAAACACAGAACTTTCTGACAAAATCTCAAGTCCAAATCTTACAATGGAGAACAATAAGGGCTTACTGAGATACGTCAGAACCACACTTCCTCGATTACTCTTTCTACTTAAGGCATCAGCAACCACATTAGCTTTCCCTGGATGGTACTGAATATCACAATCATAGTCCTTCACCAGTTCTAGCCATCTTCTCTGTCTCATATTCAACTCCTTCTGAGTAAAGAAATACTTGAGACTCTTGTGGTCAGTGAAAATAGATATCTTTTCACCATAAAGATAGTGACGCCAAATCTTCAGAGCAAAAACCACAGCTGCTAGCTCCAAGTCATGAGTAGGATAATTATGCTCGTAGTTCTTCAACTGCCTAGAAGCATAAGCTACCACCTTCCCATGCTGCATCAAAACGCAACCCAAACCAACCTTAGAGGCATCGGTATACACTGTCAAACCTCCAGAGTCATCTGGTATCGTCAACACAGGAGTGTTAGTTAACCTTTTCTTGAGTTCTTGAAAACTCTCTTCACAGGCTTCCTTCCACTCAAACTTGACTCCTTTTCTGGTAAGCTTTGTCATAGGTGCTGAGATTCTGGAGAAATTCTCAATGAAGCGCCTATAATAACCTGCCATACCAAGAAAACTTCGAATTTCCGTGATTGACTTAGGTTGGTCCCAATCAGTCACAGCTTGAACTTTTGCAAGATCAACTTTAATTCCGTCAGCAGAAACGATGTGACCTAGGAACATAACTTTAGGTAACCAAAAGTCACATTTGCTGAACTTGGCAAACAACTTCTTCTCTCTCAACCGCTGCAAGGCAAAACTCAGATGTCCAACATGTTGTTCTTCGCCCTTTGAATAGATCAGAATGTCATCAATAAATACAATGATAAATTTATCTAAGAAATCCTGAAATACTCGGTTCATCAGATCCATGAACGCTGCCGGTGCATTAGTAAGACCAAAAGGCATAACTCGGAATTCATAATGCCCATATCTAGTCCTAAATGCAGTCCTGCACACATCACTAGACTTTACTCTTAACTGATGGTACCCAGATCTCAGATCGATCTTCGAGAACACAGAGGCACCTTTCAACTGATCAAACAAGTGGTCGATCCTAGGGAGAGGATATTTATTTTTTATCGTCAACTTGTTTAATTCCCGATAGTCTATGCACATTCGCATACTACCGTCCTTCTTCTTCACAAACAAAACCGGGGCTCCCCACGGTGAAACACTGGGTTGGATAAACCCTTTGCTTAACAAATCATTTAACTGAGTCTGAAGTTCCTTCAACTCAGTCGGAGCCATCCGATACGGAGCTTTCGACACAGGAGCTGCTCCAGGAATTAGATCAATTGAGAATTCTAACTCCCTCTCTGGAGGCAAACCAGACAAATCATCGGGGAAAACATCAGGAAAATCCCTGACAACTTCGATATCAGACAACCATCTCACACCTTCCGAAACATTCACAGAAGAGGAAAGAAGTCCAACATTCTTAGTCCACCGCTCGACTTTCAGATCGCAGCCACTATCTTCTTACTCAACTTCTCCTGACTACATTGATACTCAAACGGACTATCATTCGTAGGATGAAACAGTACCCTCCTTTTTGAACAAAGGATAACTGCACCATACTTAGATAGCCAATCTATTCCAAATATCACATCAAAATCAAACATGTCTAACTTGATCAGACGGGCTTCAAGGGTTCTACTAGCAATAACCACTGGACAAGATTCAACCACTTCATCTAATCTAACAACAGATCTGGTTGGAGTACTAATTACTAGCCCTCTTTCCAACTTCGCAAGTGTAACAGGAATACGACTCACAAAAGAAGATGCTATGAATGAATGCGATGCACCAGTATCAAATAATACGAAAGCAGAGGTAGATGATACTAAAATGATACCTGTCACAACATCGTGATCTGTCTCAGACTCAGAACCAACAACACTGTAAACTTTACTAGAGGGAACACTCGAAACAGGCTTCAAAGCTGACACCTGAGAATTCGGCTTCTGAGTGCAGTTGCGAGAATAATGACCCTGCTTCCCACAGTTAAAGCAGATCAAATCCCTACCACTCACAGGAGCTGCTGAAGAAGGATATGCAAGCCTCTGGTTATTAGCCACTGGACGAGGGTTAGCATAGATCGGCCCAGTACCCTGACTACCTGCAACAGGACGCACCGGTGCACCACTAGAACCATAGCTCGAAGTAGAGCTGAAACTGGAACTAGCTCCTCTAGGCTGAAACGAAGGGGCAGTATAAGGAGCAGGCCTAGAGAATCTCCGATTACGGTCACCCGAATGATTCTCTGTTCGAAAGCAACGCTGGAGTAGATAATTCTCTCTCTCATTCTCTTCTACCTTCTTCGCATTCTGTACCATCTCAGCATAATCCACAATAGGATGAATTGCCAGGTAAGTCTTCAGTGACGGCCTCAAACCTTTGAAGAACTTCTTTGCCTTCTCACGGTCACCTTTGAAAGCATCAGGGGCAAAGTAGAACAATTCTTCAAACTTCTTCTGGTATTCCAGAACAGTACTAGGTCCTTGCGTGAGTGCCATGAACTCCGCTTCCTTAGCATCTCTCACAGACTCAGGAAAGTAATTCTTGCAAAATGCATCCTTGAAAATTTCCCAAGTAAGAACCGGGTGCGAAGCTTCCAAAATAGGTCTGGTAGCATTCCACCACGCATCAGCTTCATGCTGCAGTCTCTGCTCTGCACAAAGAATCTTCTGAGCTTCATTGCAACGGAGGTTGCGAAAAGCTTTCTCCATCTCTCGGATCCACTTGTTAGGGAACAATGCATCCGATGAAATACCAGTAAAAGCAGGGATCTGAAGCTTCAAGAAATGCTCCATCAACCTTGCATGCGGACCAGGGGCAAAACCGTCCACAACAGTACCAGCTCCATTAGGATTAAGAGCTGCACTGGGCATTCTCGTTGAGTAGTCGCAAAACCTTGCATCATAGTAGTAAACTCGATTATGCTGCTGATGCATCATATTTCCCAGAATGTTCATCACATCCTGAATAGAGACTACTTGCGGTGCCAGTGGAGGATTCCCACTGGTGGAAGGAATTTCAACTCGGGGAGGATTAGTTCCAGTGTTTACTATAGGTATCTCAACACGGTTCTGATTCCCACTACCTTCTTCTTCATCTTGACCATTAATAGCACGATTCCTTAATTGAACCATTCTGCGAAAGAATTCCAGAGATTAGCAACACTCAATGATTAAGTCCGGAAAAGATTCCACAAGTCAAAATTACTCCACAACATGGCCAACATTCACAAACAGAAGAAGCAGCAAGCACAAATTCCAAAAATCAACAAAACAGAGCCAAAATCCAAAATTCTGTGCAACAGTAACTGGACCGGTCGCTTGAGCCGGTCGCTTGGGTTAAGCGACCGCCACTAGTGACCGCCCCAAAATACGCGCGATAGCAACGCTTCAAATACGGTTTTTGGGTCTCATTTCATTTCTACACTTCTCAAAACGCAATTTGGGCTCTGGGGATTTCGTGCAAAGGGTTAGGAAGGTATTTTGGAGACTCCGTTGGCTTCGGACCTACTTCCCACGCAACGCATACACGCTACACAGGTAAACATCTCATGAAACCCTTTATTTCTATGGTTTGCATGATAGAACTACAATGTGTAACTGTTTTTAGGTTTTCTTTTGTGCAAAAATGTTTCTTTTACATCTCATAACATGTCTAGGCATAGATCTACTGTTCACTATGCATTTTTACACAAATAGGTAATTATTAGACATCTCATGGCTTTTCATTTTGCATTCTTTTCGCCTAAAACAGATTTTCTCACTAGATGGCTGCCCGCGGAGGTAGGAGAGTACCCATTCGCGGCCGAGGTCGTGGTCGAGGTAGAGGTGACGCACATGACCCAGTCCATCCAGACTACTTTAGATCACTGGAGGCACAGGAGCTATACTTTGGCCACTTCAGTCATCGTGCGATCGAGTATGGTCGACCAGTAGTGACTTCAGAGGTAGCACAGTTCCAGATCGAGAGTAGATTTGAGGCTGTGGGTTGGAGAAGTACCTTGTTTTTGAACGAGGATGCCTATCCCAAGCTAGTCAGGTTATTCTACAGCAACCTGACCTTCCACAGAGAGATGGATGGAGAGCACGACACTAGGCTAGTGATTGAGAGCCGGGTGAAGACCACAGACATACGCTTCACCACAGAGGAGCTGGCTCACATCCTAGACGTGCCATACATCCACGGCGACAGGAGATGGTTCGAGCCGGGGGCTGAGTCAGACGATGTCATACACTGGGAGGAGAGAGCTCTCGTCTTCTCGAGCATTTGCCCACAGGAGTGCAGCGGGGTAGAGTCAGTGACTGAGCTGTATCCCTCATGCGGGATCATCTCCGGGGATCATAGCACGGAACTTGCTGCCTAAGGCAGGTCATCGAGTGAGATTTCACTCATGCAAAGGCTATGATGACCTTTTCAGTGTACACCCGCTACCAGGTAGACTTGGCTTACATAATCCAAAATGCCATGATCTACCGAGTGACACATCGGGGGGAGCAAACCTTGGATACGGGCGGCTTCTGACACGGATCTTTGAGCACTTCGGGGTCGACTTCGAGGGAGAGGAGGCTATCCCAGTTGGGCATGGCGGTACGATAGGGTACAGATTGGTCGCTCAGATGCACTTAACGGGCGGACCAAACTCACCAGAGATGCCAGCCGAGCAGGAGGACATGGATGTAGAGACTGATGATGAGGATCATGCAGACTCGCCACCACCTTCCCCGGTTCGAGACCGGAGGCACATCCGGGGCTCGGGGATACTTCGGAGGTCGCACCACCTTGGGCTAGGGGTCTGTTCACTCGGATGGACCAGTTCGAGCAGGGGCAGGTAGAGATGAGGGGCCAGATAGCAGAGTGCCTTGACATACTCCGCCAGATGAGACTAGCTCCACCACCACCACCACCGCAGTAGATAGGTCTAGGTTTTGATTCACTTTGATTCAATACTGACCTTAGGGTTTAGATATGTTTATTGTAGTTTTTATTCAGCACATGTTCATTCCCTAACATTTTGTAAAGCGTAGAGTACGCTCCAAGTTATGTAAAGCTTTATCTTGTTAATGAAACACAATTATGTTTATTGTACTTGTATTATTGTCTCTTATGCATTTTCTTGATAATTACAGTGTGAGAATATATTTCACTTGATTTATTGTAAGTTATTCAAAATAAGATCCACTTACTTTATCAGTTTTTTTCTAACAAAAGATGTTCTATTACTCACTCTAATTCTTTTGAGTCACTTCTGGATCTATGACTCAGATTGCTCATCTAATACTTGTATTAATTATTATTGACTTCGTAAAACCATGGCTCTGATACCACTCTGTCACACCCCACCCGTCGGTCTCGGTTACCCGCCCGACAACCCGTGGGTGCGATCCGTCACAAGATCCAAGGTTTTAGTCTATCAACAATATTTAAGACAAATACAGATAATCATGAGCAAAGAATATTCAATAACTGAATTAAATGAATTACAGAAGCCCAAAATGCTCCAATATCAAAGGAAAGAAAATAAAGAATAAAGAATAAAACAAAAATGAGGGCAGCGGAATAAAAGTATTTATATCAGTTTCTTTCCAGTTTGTTTCTCTAAGTCAATGAACTTAGATTCCAGTTTAATAAGGTGAGGGGTTCTCCAATTCTTCTCCAGTCTCAGTGCGAACTGCCTAACCACCTTTCGCCTCTGACCATCAACCGGTGCGATAAGCGCACTCCATGCACCCGCAGGAACTCCCGCACATGCTATTTCCATCTCCCACTGGCGGTGCCACATCTTCTTCAAACGGGATGGTTCCTTCATAGGGAACCAGCCCATCTTCAGATACAAATCCTTCTTCTGTATAGGCTAAAAACATACAAAGAATAAAGGAATGAGTTCTAAAGAACTCAGTAAGAAACAATCATATATCTCATCCATCATCCAAAAATGCCATGATACAACAGTAATATGAATGAATGCAAAACATGAATGATGCTATGATTTCTAACTATGCAAGTCTCTAAAAGCTGACATGCTTTAAGATAAACACCAGCCCATCTTCTGGGTAAGTCTCATCACTCTGATCCGGCAAGGACTGGTTACCTCTGTAGGGATCCAGGGAAAAAGGGAAAGTCCACACGGCTCACAAACCATGGTTAGGGGGTTAAGTCCACACTCTCTCACCACGACCATTGGTAATGAGTACTGGCGCATGTCTGGGTTTCTAATCCAATGCAAGGTCATAATGGTTACATGTCTACATGAAGTCCAGATACATCCCCTATGGCACCAACCAACTCGGTTCAATATCCTTCGCAACCTAGGAGTAAGAATCCTCACGGACTGGCTACCTCTGTTGGACTCTACTCCTTAACCCTATGGTCATCCACATATCATTGGGGCGGATGCTCTCATGATTCCTCCCGACACCCGGTCCGGTCCTTGGACATCCATGAGCCCAACCCTAACATATGCAACCCTACCATTTCATGACCAACAGTGGACCACCAAGTCACATCACTGTCATCACGGGTCACTCGGTTTCAATCCCCCTACCGAAAGGGTAGTAGCATGTGGGGTACCTAGCCATGCAATCTAGACTCATCCTAACAATGTCATCAATTAATCATGATAGTGCTGAAGGTATCAGCAGGCATGTGTCCCATTCCATGACCTCCTGATAACATCAGCCAAGATATCCCAAAAGGAACACCTCAACTATCATAATCATAAACCAATTACCATAATCATATAACATTCACAATTCATCATGTAATTATGAAATCAAAGCAAACAGCAGTAGTATATTAGAAATAAATACAACTACAGCAACATATAACAATATAAATCAAGACTAACAATTATCAAATTAACATGTTCAAGTATATGTAGATAGATAAGATAGACTGTCCTTACTTGCATATAACTGAAACGTCCGTAAAATGAAATCCAGTAACTATTAGTAGACTTTTCTTTTAAACAGTAATCACCTAAACACAGGGTTATTAGAATATATAAGTCACATAAATCAATTTGAATCAGAACCGAAATCCAATTGGTCACTGTTTACCTGCCGGTCGCTTAGGTTAAGCGACCGCCACTAGTGACCGCCCCAAAAACAGTGAGTTTCAATCCGAAACTTAGGCTTCCGATTACTCGATTTCAATCCGGTTTTCGAGTAATCTCATCCTAAGTCTCGAATTAAACACTCCCTAAGCCAAAAGGGTAAGAGAAAACAATCCACTATCATCAATAGATTACCCCTAACCCTCTCCTTGATTGGATTTACCATCTCACGGAAGTAGGGTTCCGTTTACGGTTATTCCATCTCAAGTAGATTAATAAAGAGGTACAGAATATCCAAGGGGTAATCACAGAGACGAGGGAAAAAGGGTAAAACCAATCTAACGGAGAAAAGAGAGTAGAGAACGAAGGGTTAGTTCAATACCTCGCACCAAAAAGCCAGAGAAGAAGAGAACTGGTCTTCCAAGCCACTGTCAGTACTCCAGAGACTCTTTTGGATCTTCCCCGCAGCCATCTAAACTCCCAAATAAGCAACCATGAATAAAGTAATCGTTAATGAGACGGAGGTTGCCTTTTATAGAAGTCTGGGGGTAAAATAGGGCAAAATCTCCAAAGCAGAGCGCTGGGCGGTCGCTTGGGCCGGTCGCTTGGGTTAAGCGACCGCCACTAGTAACCGCCCCCATGTAATTTGCCATACAAGGGTTTTACAAGGGGCTGATACCCAAGGCCAACCTAGCCCTAAATAGGAGATGGGGGAGATCTTACCTTCATTCCGGACATCTCTGAACAACATCTGACTTCCGGAAATCCCCGCTCCAGCCAAGACAGACTCTTCAGAAAAAGGATCCAGATCCATGGGTCCCGGGTATGGATCATGGGCTTCAATCCGGATACTCCACAAGTTCACCCGACTAGACCTTCGGGTTCTCGGCACCCGGAATACGGATCTCGGGTTAGAAATACGGGGGTAATACGAAAACAAAAATCCAAAAAAACAACTAAAAGGGGGGGCCCCCCCCCCTAGAGGAAAAAAACAACAACCAAGGTGGTATATTTTGATTGTGGGGGGGGGGGAAACCAAAAAACACGCCCCCGCGCTACCCCTAACACCCACCAACCACACCAACAAAAACCAAGGGAATGAAAAATAAAAAATAAAAAATCCCCCCAAACAACCAAAAAAAAAAGGGAGGAAAGTCAAAGGGAAACCGGAATGGGAAAGGGAAAAGAGGAGGATGGGGAAGTGTATAAAACAAAAAACAAACAATACACATCTAGGTCAACCCATTTTCTTTGATACCTCCCATTCCATTCAAACTGCAATGGGCAATTGACATTCATTTGCATGAATAATTAAAAAGGACTTTAGTATAATAGGAATGCCTAAACCAAAGTGAATAAACTCAATTATTAGATGAAATTGAAAACCAATATCAGAGACAACAAATTGAAGCAACACATGCTACTGGATTTCCCATGTTTCATACTAAAAGATAACAACCTAGATGGTGTGGACCTGAGGAAATCATGAAGACATAATCAGAAATAGGAACCCAGAAATATAGATGAATCTTCCATTATTTGAAGACACCAATATGCCATATTTCATTGCATTTACATATGTATAGATGAGTGGAATCATGTTTGTCAAACATGAAGACATAATGAGAAATAGGAACCCAGAAATAGAGATGAACATGGATAGTGAATTCTTTTCAATGGAAAGCATGAAAACACAAAAAAAGAAGAAAAGTGTTTGGAGCAAAATTGTCAATGTTAAATTATCTCTCTGATCTTATGGGAGATCACAGTCCACAATATGTGCTTCTTTGGCTCAAGTATTATGTTGAAAGATATACCATGAACCCTCATAGACTCCCTTCTACGATTATGTGCCCTCCTCTTCTCAGTTACTCTTTGTTGAATTGAAGGAGAGGAATCCATCCTCCTACTACTCCTCCCCTGTGTGCCACCCTACATTATCATCACATTAGGCTGTAAGTTGAAAGTATTCCAAACCACCCACAACTGGACCATTAAGAAAATTATACACAAGGAATTGAAAGTATTTAAAACCACCTACAAGTGGGCTTAGGTTGTTCTACATTTTACTTATAGAATCATCACCTCCTTACCTCACACATGTATGCTTCGTGTTGTAGGTCCTCACTTACATTGTATGCTTAGACTTGTTATTTCTGTCATTTTTTGCTGCATAGATCTTCCAAGGACAACCATTCTCCTTGCAAATGGTCACCACCCTACGTCTTTCATTGTGGACCATAATCATTTGAAAACCTTCTTGCTTGACATAAGTTTCAAGTGTAGCCCTAAAAGCATACACGTTGTCAAATGTATCTCCCGTTGTGAACTCTAGTCTACCTAGCTGACTTGAGTAGTAGTACCCAGAAATGGAGTTTCCAAATCAATAATTCTTCCAAAGCAATGCCCTAGTCATCCTTCGCTCCCACCAACTTGATTTCCCTATATATAGATTTACATAAATTGAGTTAGAAAGTTAAAACATATACATGATATGAATGCAAACAACTAAAGGCATTTTGGGTGCCTCCTTTTTGCATTCCTTTCCTCTGACATAGATGCAAGGGGTGGTATGTTTTCACAGCAATAGTCTAATCATTATCCTCAAAGCATATAGTCTCCAACTACATCTGTGGGCCTTGCAAACAACAAGCACCTTACCCTTCTCATTCTAGATTAGATGTCTTTCAAAGCCTTCTTGGTCAACATATTTTGATAGAGCTACCCACAAAGGATAGACATCTTCAAATGTGTCACCCACCGTGAACTCATATTGACTAAGTTGGGGACTTGAAACTAGTGGGGGTTAATGGGTCAACACATCCTCCTCCATATTTGCAAGCTTAGTAGAGAGGCTTGAGTTTATGGGGGGTGACTGATGGTGTCCTGCTAGTCTCTACTATGTAGTGTTGCCCCTATTCACCTGCATAGTCTAGCAAACATCCAATGTTGGCTGATTTCAAGGGTCTTCTTCTCCAACCAATTACATCCTTTGAGAAGTTGTTTATACTATATGAGGAGGTTGTTGAATGGCTATATGTTATGTCACTAATCTGAAACATATATACACCTCCTTCCTACTTGCTAAATATTTTGCACAATGTGACATCTCTGGTCACATCAATAGGAAGGAAAGTGTTCATGAGGGGGTTTAGGGTTTTCTTTTCAACGAATGTGACAGTGACTTCAGGCAGGGAGCTTCATGTGGAGACACTCAAGAATATGGCTTATGAGTTTACTTATGGGCGGTGGTTGATGAGCACATTTATGTGTGAAATCTTAGGGCATAAAGCATGCATTTTATACACTTAGAGTGGAGTTACCTTGGGTTTTATGTTGTTTTTGCAGATTTTAGGACTTTTCAAGATTTAAGCAAATATTTGGAGTTTTGGGCTTGAATCATGCTATTTTACACGTCAAGAATTCCATTCAAATTCTCAAATGCGAAAATGGGCCTGATCTGGAGCATGATGGGCTAGACATGTGTGATTATGGGCGAACTCCGAAATATTGAAGAGATAAAGAAGGCAAATCTGATCTACGGCTGAGATTTTAAATCAAATCTACAAAGATATTATTGAGAGAGTCCAAATGGAAAAGAGTCCTTGCATACCTCAATATCTTATTTCCTATCTTGGATTTAATTAAAGAAAGAAAAAGAGGAAAAAGAATTATATTCAGAAAGAAAAAGAGGAAAAATCCCGTTTTTGAATGCCTCTGTCCAGTTTCAATCAAACCCTTCATTGAACGGTCATCCAATGTCCGATCGTGCTGATTTTTCGAGGAGAGCTTCACGACTACTTAAACCTCAAATCCAATAATGGAATTATGCATCTGATCTCTCTAAGTCGGCGCGATTACTATGTCAAAACTATAATTGGCTGAGTCAGATAGAAACCCTGAGTTTTATTCAAATTCAGCCGTGCTTCATATCTCATGTAAACTCTATAAAAGGAGATCATATTCCATCAAAGGAGAACGTGTCTTAGAGCTTAGTAGAAGCATTATTTCTTCTCTCTTCAGTTTATTTAGGCTTTCTCTAGTTTTCTTTGCTTGCAGTTGTGAGATTTTAAATTTCTAGATTCAATGTTTAGATTTAATTTTTATGTAATGCAATTCAAGTTCAAGTTTCAAGTTCAAGTTTCAAGTTTTTAGATTCGTTTTTCTCTGGGTCTAGCAATTGCAGATTTAGATTATTCTAGATCTAGATCTGGTTGTTAGGGTTGGTTGAGATTCGAATCATTTGTTCAATTCGCAAGTAAGTAATTTTTTTTATTAATCTTCTCTCCTCCCTCCATTCCCGCTTCTATCTACCCCTCCATATTCTTAATTTAGGATTTACTTTCAGCATTATTATTGTTCTCCCTTCCCCTGGATCCTTGATCGGAGATGCCTCTGATCGTGCCTCTCTTTGGTTAAGGCTTCCTTTTCCTTTAATTGCTTTGTTTATTGCTTTGTTATTTACTTTCTGCCTATTCATTCATCATCTCGGACCACAAAACCGGAGCAAGCCTACAGTCGTGCCTCTGCTTCTGGTGACGGGTGGTGTTGCATCTGCATTTTAGCTATTTCATTTTCTTTTTATTGCTTTGTTTATTGCTTTGTTATTTACTTTCTGCATATTCATTCATTATCTCGAACCACATAACCGGAGCAAGCCTACAGTCGTACCTCTGCTTCTGGTGACGGGTGGTGTTGCATCTGCATTTTAGCTATTTCCTTTTCCTTTTATTGCTTTGTTTATTTATTTGTTTATTGCTTTGTTATTGTTCGCATTTTTTTTCCTGTCTTTTATTTATGCATTGATTGTGTTTAATTTATTTTTTGTTTCAATTCGATTGCATTAGACATATAGATTATGATCGTTTAGTTTAGTTAATTAGTTAACAAAAAATTGAATCATTCCACTCTCGCATTACTATTAAGAAGTTCAATTCTAAGTGGCATATGTCACACCCCACCCGTCGGTCTCGGTTACCCGCCCGACAACCCGTGGGTGCGATCCGTCACAAGATCCAAGGTTTTAGTCTATCAACAATATTTAAGACAAATACAGATAATCATGAGCAAAGAATATTCAATAACTGAATTAAATGAATTACAGAAGCCCAAAATGCTTCAATAACAAAGGAAAGAAAATAAAGAATAATGAATAAAACAAAAATGAGGGCAGCGGAATAAAAGTATTTAAATCAGTTTCTTTCCAGTTTGTTTCTCTAAGTCAATGAACTTAGATTCCAGTTTAATAAGGTGAGGGGTTCTCCAATTCTTCTCCAGTCTCAGTGCGAACTGCCTGACCACCTTTCGCCTCTGACCATCAACCGGTGCGATAAGCGCACTCCATGCACCCGCAGGAACTCCCGCACATGCTATTTCCATCTCCCCATTGGCGGTGCCACATCTTCTTCAAACGGGATGGTTCCTTCATAGGGAACCAGCCCATCTTCAGATACAAATCCTTCTTCTGTATAGGCTAAAAACATACAAAGAATAAAGGAATGAGTTCTAAAGAACTCAGTAAGAAACAATCATATATCTCATCCATCATCCAAAAATGCCATGATACAACAGTAATATGAATGAATGCAAAACATGAATGATGCTATGATTTCTAACTATGCAAGTCTCTAATAGCTGACATGCTTTAAGATAAACACCAACCCTCCTCCGGGTAAGTCTCATCACTCGATCCGGCAAGGACTGGTTACCTCTCGTAGGGATCCGGGGAAAAAGGGAAAGTCCACACCTGGCTCACAAACCATGGTTAGGGGTTAAGTCCACACTCTCTCACCACGACCATTGGTAATGAGTACTGGCGCATGTCTGGGTTTCTAATCCAATGCAAGGTCATAATGGTTACATGTCTACATGAAGTCCAGATACATCCCCTATGGCACCAACCAACTCGGTTCAGTATCCTTCGCAACCTAGGAGTAAGAATCCTCACGGACTGGCTACCTCTGTTGGACTCTACTCCTTAACCCTATGGTCATCCACATATCATTGGGGCGGATGCTCTCATGATTCCTCCCGACACCCGGTCCGGTCCTTGGACATCCATGAGCCCAACCCTAACATATGCAACCCTACCATTTCATGACCAACAGTGGACCACCAAGTCACACCACTGTCATCACGGGTCACTCGGTTTCAATTCCCCTACCGAAAGGGTAGTAGCATGTGGGGTACCTAGCCATGCAATCTAGACTCATCCTAACAATGTCATCAATTAATCATGATAGTGCTGAAGGCATCAGCAGGCATGTGTCCCATTCCACAGCCTCCTGATAACATCAACCAAGATATCCCAAAAGGAACACCCCAACTATCATAATCATATACCAACTACCACCATCTCATAACAATCACAAACCATAAAGTAAATATGAAATCAAAGTAAACAGCAGTAGTATAACAGAATTATATATGAAACTACAACAGTTTATATTGGTACAAATTAAGAATAACAATTAGTAAATCAACATGCTGAAGTATACATAAATAGATAAGATAGATTGTCCTTACTTGCATATAACTGAAACGTCCATAAAATGGAATCCAGTAACTATTAGTAGACTTTTCTTTTAAACAGTAATCACCTAAACACAGGGTTATTAGAATATATAAGTCACATAAACCAATTTGAATGAGAACCGAAATCTATTTGGTCACTGTTTACCAGCCGGTCGCTTGTGCCGGTCGCTTAGGTTAAGCGACCGCCACTAGTGACCGCCCAAAATGATGAGTTTCAATCCGAAACTCGGGCTTCGATTACTCGATTTCAATCCGGTTTTCGAGTAATCTCATCCTAAGTCTCGAATTAAACACTCCCTAAGCCAAAAGGGTAAGAGAAAACAATCCACTATCATCAGTAGATTACCCTAACCCTCTCCTTGATTGGATTTACCATCTCACGGAAGTAGGGTTCCGTTTACGGTTATTCCATCTCAAGTAGATTAAAAAAAAGAGGTAAAGAATATCCAAGGGGTAATCACAGTGACGAGGGAAAAAGGGTAAAACCAAACTAACGGAGAAAAGAGAGTAGAGAACGAAGGGTTAGTTCAATACCTCACACCAGAAAGCCAGAGAAGAAGAGAATTGATCTTCCAAGCCACTGTCAGTACTCCAGAGACTCTTTCGGATCTTCCCCGCAGCCGTCTAAACTCCCAAATAAGAAATAACGAATAAAGTAATCGTTAATGAGACGGAGGTTGCCTTTTATAGAAGTCTGGGGGCAAAATAGGGCAAAATCCCCGAAAACAAACCGGGCGGTCGCTTGGGCCGGTCGCTTAGGTTAAGCGACCGCCACTAGTAACCGCCCCCATGTAATTTGCCATACAAGGGTGCTTTTACTAGGGGGTTGATACCCAAGGCCAACCTAGCCCTAAATAAGAGATGGGGGAGATCTTACCTTCATTCCGGACATCTCTGAACGACACCTGACTTCCAGAATTTCCCACTCCAGCCAAGGCAGGCTTTTCAGATAAAGGATCCAGATCCATGGGTCTTGGGTATGGATCATGGGCTTCAATCCGGATACTCCACAAGTTCACCCGACTAGACTTTCGGGTTCTCGGACCTGGAATACGGATCTCGGGTTAGAAATACGGGGGGTATTACAGCTTTTCCCCCGGGGGCGGGCCCGTTTGCCACCCGTGCCCGCGCGCGGGTTTTTTTTTTTATATAAAAGAGGGGGGGGGGGGGGGGGGGGGGGTTGGTTTTTTTTTTTTTTTTTTTGTTTTTTTTTATGTTAGTAAAAAAAAAGGGGGGGGTCCCTTCACCCACCTAGAGGCTGGGTCACTTAAGTGAGTGAGAGGGCATTTTAGTCATTTGACCATACGAGGGATGCTTTGGTCAGTTAACCACTCAAATTTGAAAAGATAACGATCAAAGCTTGAGAAGTTAACAGTCGCTAACTTGGAAATAAATAAATAAATAAGGTAAATTGTGGGCTGTTTGAAAATTTTCTCATTTAAAGTGGGCAGTCAAGAATTGATGCCCAACTTAAGTGGCGCCATGAAAAAAAAAAAAACTCTTGTATTAATGAATATGCTGAGAAACATGTATGCAATGTGCACATATATGTATAGACACTGTTATGCCAAATTCATTAAGGGTTTCACATCTATCAATGTAATAGAACTGTTTCTCTTTCCCAGCAGACTAACTACTCAATTAGATCACTTTAAACTTGACATTGCTTACTACTAATTTTGATTTGGAAAAACATTCTGATGAGGGTAAAATAGCACTGAACTGGGTTCGACCACGATCAGTCCAGTTACCCTGGTCGGGACTGGTTTAAAGATCGAACTAGGGGGTAACGTAAGGACGAAGGAACTGAACGGTTATATGATACGTGATCCCGCAAAATTCGGAATACACAATCGTGCCACGAAAGGAAATTCCCACTAACTCCTAATGAGGGGTAAAACCCTATGATCGGGCGGCCACAAAGAAAGGGCATGGATTGATCCAACAATCAAGAATGACAGATAAACCCTATATAAACTAAGAGATGGCACACAGTGAAGGTATCTGAATCGTTTCCCTCCATTATCATATTTCAATTAAGCTATGCAACTAGCCAGGGCTCTGTAGTGTCCCAATTGCTAACTTAACCTTCGGAGGTGGCTTCACGACCGTGTGGTCTGTCCACATCTAACCTCGTTTTGCAGGCAAGCATTAAGGAACCCAGAGGCTAAACAGTTTTTGGACGCATCACATTCCCATTTAATATCATTCCTCAAACCATGGTCTAGGTCTTAACGCCATTGGTAGGTGTCATGCATCATGTCTTAGATCAATAAATTGACTGATTTTTATAAAAATCCATCACGACGTAAACACGGGCAGCATATATACAAGGAAGGAGAGCAGAAATATAGAGTGGATTGGAGCTTAGACAAATATGCTTCTAATTATACGTATCATATAGACGATTAATATCGCTTTTGCATCTCAATAATGTTAATAGTGACAATATAGATTGGAAACCACAAACTCCTCCTTACAACATAGGTTTCTATTCTTACAACGGTTCTGAGAGGAAAGTCAATTCCAATTGACTCACAAAGAAATAAAGAAAAAAAAATCCCAATTGAATCTTGGGATGGAATCGGCGAGCCTACAATGAGTCCGCTGATACCGATCTGTTGCGCCGATTTTGAAATTTTATACAGTGCTTCTCCTTATAACATAGGATCCAACAAAGTAACGAAGCCCTTTTTTTTTTGGTTAATAATAACGAGTCCAATTGATTACCGGAAAAAAAAATAACGAGTCCAATTTTTTTTTTTTTTATTACAATAAAAGTCCACTTACTTTTAACCTTTTCTAAGCAAACTTCTCACGTGCTATCTGCACGTGTGGATCACACCCACACTTAATTTTTAAAAATATAAAATTACGGAAGTACCCTGTTATGTGACTCATTCTATTTCCATTCGTTACACTTTTCGCCTTTTTAATAGGAAGATTTGCCTTTTACCAAAAAAAAAAAAAAATAGGAAGATTTGCCTATGTGCAAACATTTATTAAACAAGTATCGAACAGCCAACAAAGACAAGGCGAGAGCGTCGTTAAAGAACTGTGAGATTTAAGTCTAGAGAGAGAGAGAGCAGGGAGCAGCTAAAGCAAGGAACTTCTCAATAGTCGCTGCTGAACGTTCCAGTTTCGAGATCGGAATCGACAGTCGTTTCTGAAACCGAAACTATCACTTCGATTGCTTCTGCAGCACGATAGGTGAGAGACAACTCCTCCGCTTTCATCGCCATCGTCATTCCTCTTTTTCTGCTTCGTGGTTAGAGTAATCGTCACCATCGTTGTTTTTGTTTCTTGGCTGAGAGAGATTTCAGATGCCTATACAGGACGGTTATCATCGCTCATTGTCGTCGTCGTCTCAGAGAGATGTCACGTATAGGTACTCTTGATCAGCTTTTGTTGTTTAACCTATGATTTGGATTTTAAGTTACTGTTTTGAATGTTTATAGGGATGTTCTGTTCTGTTTAATTTGAATCCATATGGTTGATAATGAAAATTCGATTAGTATACGCCATACGGCTGTCAATCCCTATTGAAGCAGTGGTGTTTTTTTAGGCTTTAACAGATTTGGTCACTGGAGTAATTGTTTCCTGATTGCCATTGAGAGTAATTGGATTTAATCTTAGTTGCAGATTTGATGAATGCATTGTATGTTCCTTCTATTTTACTACTTCAGTGACCTAGTGATTCAGATGTAACACATTCCATGAGCCATAGGGTTTGCTATACTGCTAGATTAGTGGGACTATACAGAATTACATGCTTCAATTAAGATTGGACAGAGCTTCAATTTATTCTTCTGATTGAAAAATGGATCTCGTGTTTCTCAGTATTGTTGCTTGAAGTTTTTAAGGGAATGACCTTTCTTTACTTTACTGATTTTTCTCTATCCCTTTTTGGTCTCTGACCACTAAATCTTAGAACGATTATTATTACTAAAATTGGGGGTTTCTAAGAACAAGACTAAAGGGTTTTGCACTCAGATTCTCATATCTATCCCTCATCTTTAAGGGCAGGTGGTTATGTGACTTTCCTATCCATATGACATTCATAGATCTGACGTGGGATTGTTGTCCACATCAGCCAACATTGTTGCTTGATTTGGTTTCCAATCATCATATCAATCTATTTTCTGTGTTTCATTTGCTTGATTAGTGAGATTAAGTGAATTATAATCTAAGCACTTCCAATTGATTTTTGAGCAAGTTACACTTGGTTCTAATCCAGTGTACTTTTCATAGTTGTATTCCTTGAAAGTTCTTAATTTGATCACATGATCTCTCTGAGTACGTGGCAATAAGGAAACACTCTGTGGTGCTTCTTAAAATTTGAACCTCAAAAGATCCTAGTTATGTCTGAAAAGTTTCAGTACGAAAGGAAGCTGTGCTCTAGAAACTCACATCTTCTTTCCTTACTTCACTTCAATCCAATTCTAAGACATACGGGCTGTTTGAAAATGTTCACCACAATTTCCTGGCACCTGAAACCTCTGGAAAGTTTCTGGACAACAATGGAAACTGTGCACTAGAACCTACTGTGGAACAAAATTACTTACGCACCGTTTCAGGATTACTGATCACCCAACCTCAGCACAGCAGTGTAGGGGCGCTTATGGTATTACATGACTTACAACATGAAAAAATATCACTTACAGGTTGTTTGTCAATTGTTTATTAACTTTAAGACGGCCTGATAATATGGATTTGGATGTGAAATTTGAATGGAATTGTCTTTTTCAACCAAAAGAATTAGAGATTTAAAGGAGAAAGGTAAGGTCATATTGTACCGCACCACTAGGAAACCTGTTTCAGTCTCTTGATCTCCATGAGTTTATCTATTAATATGGAAGGCTCCTAACAATTTTTTGGGCCATGAAGAGATAAAATGACTGTGTTAATACGTGCCCTGGGAGTATTTTGCCTTTCCCTCTGTTTTCAAGGCTTATAGCTGGTGGCACTTGAAGCCTTGGAGAGCCTCCACAGGACATTGTTAACTTGGCTATAAAAGTTTACATCTTTCATTATTCTCTTTTTCCAGTTTAACTAATGTATTCTCTCTCTCTTTCTCTGCTGTTTTCCTCATAATTTGAATGTTTTTATTCTGAACTGCCCAGGAATTTATTAGATGGATATTGAAGGTCCCTTTTAATTTTTAATCATAAATCATATCCTGTTTATGATGCAGCTGTGGTTCTTGTGGGTATACATTAAACTTAAGTTCCTCCAACCGGAACACCTCAATCATTGGATCTAAATATGGAAAATCAATGAAGCGAGGGATCATATCATTCTTATCAATTGACGAGAGCAGATTTCAGCAGACTGATGAACAACGTTGCATACCTGATTTCCTCTCCAAGCACTCCTGGGGCTTGTTTCGACGACGAACAAAGATTCGCTGCCGTAAATGTGGGAACCATATAGGCTATGCTAATGAGGCTTCTTCTTCAGGCCATGAATATGATGGATCAGAAGTCAGCTCAGCAAATGGGAATTCTGTTTATAGGACATATGATGTCAGAATTCGTGCTTTACAGCCCTCATCCTCAGAAGAATATGGTACCCCATTAGTTATATGATTTACATTGGCAAGCAGCTAAGCTTGAGGAAGATTATATTTATTGTGGGTTGGAGTGTGAAAAGTCATCATCCTTCATCTCCATATCAAGTGTCATGGTTAAAAATTCATTGCATGAGAAAGATCCTCTAGAAGAGACATCCATTGGCGAATGTTGTCCTCGAATCATAAACTATGGATGAGGCCACATTACTGGAATGGTTATGGTGGTTTGTTGTGTAGTTGAACCTGTTTTTCTTATGATAATGAAAAAAAATATATCTATTTGATGCTAGGATTTTGTAATAGCCATGGCTTCATTTGAAGACATGGATCTGTTCTTATGTAAATGTATGTTTCTCTTCTTATGGATATGTTGGAATTTATTAATATAATTAATAAATTAAATGCCCAAGGGCAAATCTGGAAACTCACTATTAGGGCAGTTACAAAATAGGGTTATATATTTTGGTAACCACCGCATAATTGAGTGTGATTACATTATGAAAGTTTTTCCAAATAAGAGGCTGCTCCCATCTCTCTCCCTTTTCTCCAAGAAACACAGGAAGGAGAACCCATTGGAGGTTTCCTTCCTTTGCTTTAGATCACTCTTCCATCTTCTTCCAGCACGGCATTTGGGTTGTGGAAATAATTCCCTTTTCTAGTGCTTGTGGGTTCACCCAGTTAGAGCTTTGGTGGTGGAACAAGAACGTGGATCCAGATTTACTTCCGCTGCAAATACTTTATAAAAGGGAAAGCGAATCCAGGTAAGGATCTTTCTCCATCAATTATAGATTTGAATATATATGGAGTATTACTAACATTGGCATTAGAGCCATTGGTTCCCACGGTTCTTTGTTCCTCCCTATTGTTTAATTTCATTGTATGGATCCTATGGGAGGGTCAAGGGTTTATGGAAACCCGCGGAGAATCCACGGTTTAATATGAAACCCATGGGAAATTGATAGGGTTTTTGAAAACCCTTATGTTTTGGGTTCGGATCCGAGTCGGAGGATCCTTGTGAATTTCCCTAATGAAGTTTTGCATGAATTGATAATCCATGATAATTATTTTTGTTTAAGATTTATTGCTGATTTTTTTTTCACATGTTTTTGGATGATTTTTTGAATGAAAAATGTGTTTTTTCGTTTTTTGAGAAAATTTCGTTCAAGAAAAAATTGAAAAAAAAAATGAAGACACCGTTTGGTCACAGTAGACCAGACGGTCGACCGTCTATTGGTCTGACACTGTGGACCATCACAGGACGGGCAGACAGCAGTCCGTTTGGGAGATAGCTTTTTTTTGGATATTGGACTATCTAGTTTAAAATGTGTTTCTACTTACTGGACACCAATGGCCTAACAATCTGTGTGATGTTTGGGCATTGAAGGCGTAATGGGGCATAGTGGGAGCTAATGAGGTAGAAGTGTTCTATGTGAACCACCTCATAGCATTAACATGATTGCATGTTTTATTTTATTAAAACTGTTTTAATTATGGGGCTATCAATCATGTTTTCTTGCACAGAATGAAACTAACAAATAAATCTCTATGGGTTTGCATGAGAATTTGATTGAATGTTTGTTAGCATCTCTTTTGGTTTAAATGCTTACCCCATAGGTTGACTATGCTAGTGTGATTTGTTGTTGCTTGAGTTGTGTTTTATGCTAGAATAGTGGAATTCATCCTTGTATGTAATGTCTCTAGGATAAATGGCTGCTACAAAGAGCATAGTTGTTGGCCTCACTAAAGGAGATAAGCTGAATGAGAGGAACTATGACATCTGGCACCGAAAGGTGCAATATCTCCTGGAAGAGCAGGATATGCTAGAAACCATAAACCAGACCATGAACCCACCTGAGGAAGGATCCACTGCACAGCATCGCAGGGACCGTGAGACATACAATGCTTGGAAGAGGAAAGACCGGGTAGCTAGGATTACAATCTTGAGCTCCATGAGGGATGACCTGATGCTTCCGTTTGAGAAGCATAGGACTGCAAAGTCTTTGTGGGAGGCTGTGAAATTCCAGTACGGAGGGACTTCCACCACAAGAGGGCACTAGCTCAGACTCACCTTTGACGGTTATAAAATGCGCTAGGGTCACACCATGAGGCAGCATATAACCATCATGTCTAACATGATTAGTGAGTTAAGCGCATTTGGGCGCCAAAAGACTGATGAGGAGCAAGTCTCCGCACTCATCAGGTCATTGCCAAAGACTTGGGAGCATATGAAGATCTTCTTGACTCATGATGATGATGTCAAATCTTTTGATCAAGCTGCCAAGCACCTTGAGCTAGAGGAGGATCGGATGTTGGCTGATGCCCCTCAAACTAAAGTACTTGCTGCTGAGCTAGCACTGGAAAGGGTGCAGGCTTCAAGCGCAAGAGAGAGAAAGCTCAACCTCAGCGGTCCAAGCAAAGTAACCAGGGTAGGAACAAAAACAAGAGTGGCCCCAAGCGTTCAAGGGGGACTAGTGCTGGCAAGAAGAAATCACCTTTGATTTGCTTTAAGTGCCGAAAGCCTGGTCATTTTGCTCGTGATTGCACTAAGCAGGAAATATGTACTATGTGTTATACCTCATCTTGTTATGTAACAAGTTCTACTATGCTTGCTGAACTAAATCCTTTGTGGATTGTTGATTCAGATGTGACAAAACATATAACAAGGGAACGCTCGAGCTTCGTGGAATACAGTCGTATTCCAAGAGAAAGCAGGAGGATAACGATGGGGAACAATTCAAGTGTGGAGGTTCATGGCATGGGCACATGCAGATTAGTTTTGCAAGGTGGCTGGACGCTGTTACTCCATGATGTGATGTATGCTCCAGACATTCGGCGGAATCTTGTTTCTGTTATTTATCTTTTGAGACATGGTTTTAGAGTTGTCTTTGAAAACAATTCTTTGGTTTTGTATCTAGGTGATACAGTTTATGGTTATGGTTTTCTTAATAATGGTTTTATTGTATTGGATACAATTGATAATTTATCTAATCCTATTAATGCTTTTGTTTGCCAAAATACTGTGTGTATTGATTCTAATTTGTGGCATGCTAGACTAGGACATATTGGCTTAGAAAGGATGAACAGGTTGGCAAGAGAAGATCTCTTAGGCCAAGGTTCACTATCTGATCTGTCAACCTGTGAGTCATGTCTAGCAGGAAAAGCAACTAGAAAACCATTTAAAAAGGCTTTGAGAGCCTCTCTTCCTTTAGAACTTATTCATTTAGATGTGTGTGTCTCATGAATGTGCATACTAGAAAAGGACAGGCTTATTTCATCACATTCATAGATAACTATACACAGTATGGTCACATTTACTTAATTTCTCATAAGTCAGAAGCTCTAGAATGTTTTAAGAAATTCATGAGCTTAGTTGAGAATCAGTTAGATAAAAGGATTAAAAATCTTAGAACGGATAGAGGTAGAGAGTATCTCTCGGATATGTCCAAAGGGTTATGTGATGAAAAGGGGATATCTAGACAACTTACTATTCCAGGGACTCCACAAAAAAATGGGGTTGCGGAGAGGAGGAATAGAACCTTGCTAGACATGGTGAGATCCATGATGGCACAGGCAAATCTACCCATTGAGTTGTGGACCGGAAGGAAGCCATATTTGAGTTACTTGCGCGCATGGGGATGTGCAGCATATGTTCACTCTACTTCTCACCAATATGGAAAGCTTGGACCCAAAGGAAGAAAGTGTATCTTTGTGAGATATTTTGAACCCTCAAAGGGCCATGTCTTCATTGGACTAGATGAGAGTGATAGGAGAACGGAACTTGAGTCTAGGGATGCAACATTCTTGGAGAATTATTTTCCATCTCTTTTAGGAGTTAACAAAGAATCATCGGAATTCTTTGAAATACAAGATAGTGGTCGCGTCACTCCAAGGATTCAGATTCTGGATAATGAACCTGGGGTTCATCCAGAAGATCCTAGTGAGAGTGGGAGTGCAGATGTGATAGCTACCTCAGAGGGTGAGCAATTTGACATGCACTTGTGCAGTAGTGGGCACGGGCTAGTTCCTCTTCGACGTTTCGACATAGAGGATGAAGCCTACATGGTAACTCCTGAAGAGATCGACTGTGAGATGACTTCAGTCGATAAGCATGAATCGAAGAGTGTGTAGGAAGCTCTTGCGGGGTCAAGCTCAAAGGAATGGTTGAAAGCAATAGAGGAAGAGTTGGAGTCGATGAAAGTTAATCATGTCTGGGACTTGGTTGACTTGCCGCCGGGCCGAAAGGCAATTGGAAACAAGTGGGTTCTCAAAATCAAGAGAAAGGCAGATGGATCTATTGAGAGATTCAAGGCTCGTTTAGTGGCTAAGGGCTACACCCAACGAGAGGGCGTTGATTATGAGGAAACTTTTTCCCCTGTGGTTAGGTTTGCCTCAATCCGCCTCATACTAGCTATTGTTGCTCAGTTGGACTTGGAGCTTTATCAGATGGATGTAAAAACTGATTTTCTCAATGGAGAACTTGAGGAAGAGATCTATATGGATCAACCTCAAGGCTTTGAAGCTAATGGACTTAAGCGCAAAGTGTGCAAGCTTAAGAAGTCCATATATGGCTTAAAGCAAGCATCTAGACAGTGGAATGTGCGCTTCCACCAAGCTATGATGGAAAAAGGGTTTTCCATGCTTGAGGAAGACCACTGTGTTTACACCAAGAGATCTGATAGTAATTATGTCATTCTGACACTGTACGTAGATGACATACTTATGGCTAGCAATAGCAAGGAGCTATTGGAAATCATTAAGAAATGGTTGTCCTCCGTATTTAATATGAAGGACATGGGTGAAGCAAGCTATGTGCTTGGTGTCAAGATTGTCAGAAATAGGCAAAAGAGATTACTGGGTTTATCTCAGGAGACCTATATTGACAATGTCTTGACGAGATACTAGATGCACAACTGCAAACCAATTGATACTCCAGTGGAGAAGGGTTTGCATTTGAGCCTTGATATGGGTTCTAAGACTCCAGATGAGAAAACCAAGATGGAAAGAGTTTCATATTCCAGTGCAGTGGGTAGCCTTATATACGCTATGATGTGTACTAGGCCGGATATTTGTTATGCAGTGGGTTTGGTTAGTCGGTACCAATCAAACACAGGCATAGAGCACTAGAAAGCAGTCAAGAAGATATTGAGATATCTCAAAGGAACGAGTAACTACATGCTGTGTTACCAAGGATCGGATTTGCGGTTAGTTGGTTATAGCGATGCCGACTGGGCTAGAGACATTGATGAGCGCAAATCAACCTCTGGATATGCTTTCTTGCTGAATGGCAGGGCCATTTCATGGTGTAGCAAGAAGCACACTTGTATATCCCTCTCGACCATGGAAGCAGAGTATGTGGCATGCTCAGCTGCAGTTCAAGAGGCTGTTTGGTTGAGAAGATTCCTTCGACATACTAGAATTGTGATGACATCCAAAGAGGCTGCCCTTGTCTACTGTGATCGTGATATGGAGAAATTATGATCAGACCGGGTTCATACCTGGTTCGACCCTCGACCCCGGTCGATACAGAGGGAACCGACTTGCTCCCGAGCGAATCGGATCCAGAAGATGGCTTGCTGAGGAAGAAAACTTATTCAGCTACAAGCACGCCCTAATCCTACTTATGGATTAGGATAATTACCCTAATGATGGCAGACTAGAATTGACGGCTGCGGCTAATCATTATCGAAGGGATAATCATCACATAACCTAAAAGGTTATCTCAGGAGTCCTCTACTAGTCCAAACTAGTAGAAGTCTATTGCTCAACGGATCTAACTGTTAAGATCCAACGACTACCCGAAAAAGGCTCAAGTGCATCCAACGAAGGAGATTCGAAGGTACACTCTATATAAACCTCACTACCATATGAGGTGAAGGGATCGAAAACACACAATCTGAAACTCAGACTCAGATTCAGATATAGACTGATAGACGTAAACTATCAGCGGCTTATGATCTAGATCACCTTTCCCAGTTCTTTATTCCTTAGCTTTGTGCTTCTAGCAGAGCCGTTTGTGATTAAGTTCATCAACTGACTTAGCCTTCGGAGGTGGACTCCCGACCCCCGCGGTCGGGCCACATCTGACGCTTTCGTTTTGTAGGTCATCACGAGGAGATCTAAGGGCTGAGCAGATTTTGGACGCATCATTTGGCGCCGTCTGTGGGAAACGACTTGAAAAGCCATGGTGACTAGATCAGCAGCAGCCGCTGCACAACGCAATTCCAGTGTTCAGATCCCCGGAGCGAATAATCCAGATATTCCCTAGGGAAGCCAAAATCCTATCGAGGTAGATGGTGGTCAGGGAGGACGTAATCCTCCTGATACACTCCAAGATCAATTGGATTAGGTAAAGATTCAACTTTTGGAGGTGAGCCAAGCACTCCGCCTGCTCACCAAACAAGTGGCTTTACCATAAGAACCTGATCAACGCGATTCAGGGAGACGTGCGTTGCCACGTGATCAAAGATTGGCTAAAGACCGGAATATCTGTCATAATTTTCGTGAAGGAGACCGAGGACCTAGGAGGATTGACGATCAACCTAGGCGAGACGATCGGTTAGACAGATCGCAAGAGAGTACAACTGATTCAAATACAAGGTTGGATACAGGGGTAAGAACTCACTCACCAACTGTCAGAAGAACCGTTCGCGATGATCGAGCAGTTCGCGACGAGCGGAATGTTCGGGAAGGACGGGCTGTTCGTGATGGTCGAATAGCACGGGATGATCGTGTTAATTGAGGTCGTGATCATATTGCTGAAGATCACCCGACCCAGATTGGTTAGGAATTGGCCAACATCAATGAGAAATTAGGGCAGTTGGCTAAGGGAAGGATAACTGAGGATATTTACTTAGTCATTCGAAAGACCCCTTTTGCCGAGCCAATTGCGGGATATCAGTTTCCCCATAACTTTCGTTTGCCTACCTTTTCTACATTCGATGGCTCCGGAGATCCAACAGCTCACATTGGCTATTACTAGCAGACCATGGCAGTTTCAGGTAACTCTGATGAAATTTTATGCAGGGTTTTTGGTTCATCTCTAACGGAGCCAGCACAAAAGTGGTTTTCGAACCTCCCCTCTGGAAGGATCGTAAAATTTGATGAATTGGCGCGCAAATTCATAGGGCGATTCCAGAGTGGAATACAGGTCAAGAAAATGGAAGAAACCTTGTTTACTGTCAAGCAAGGAAAGAACGAATCAATCAGAGAGTTTCTGAAAAGATTCAATAAAGTAACAATGGAGATTGAAAATTTGGATGAGCAAGTAGCCAAAACTGCTCTATTCACGGGACTCACTAATCGGAAACTCCTGGAGTTTTGTAGTAATGCCCGCGACTTATGCTGAGTTGGTACAGAGATGCCAGAAGCAGGCTGAAGTCATGGAGATTCTAGATGCGCGCCAAGGAGATAATAAAGTCTCCAATAAGGAACAGAAGGCTCCTGAGCAGAAGCAGAAGCCAAAGAAAAATGTCCGTGATCGGGTTGGAAAATCTAAAGGCTTGGCGCCAAAGGTCTCCCGGTAAAAGTGAGTACACTCCATTGAATGTTCCTCGAGCTGATATTTTAAATATCATCAAAAGAAAAAATATCTTGAAGTGGCCGCCTAAAATTCTTTTGAAACCTGGAGAGCAGCAGGATCGAGAAAAGTATTGTCGATTCCACAAGGACTATGGGCATTATACAAATGATTGTCGTCATCTGAAAGCAGATTTTGAGAGATTAATATCTCAGGGACACTTGTCCAGTTTTGTTAGCAGAAGGAGGGAGGAGCCACGCGCGGCTGCTCCTAAAAGGGATCGTTCGGTTAGTTCAGAACGATCAAGGGAGGCTCCGAAGTCTAAGAAGGGCAAGGAGGTGATTGAAGCTACTCGGTCACCGATCCTTACCATCTTCGGGGGACCAGAGCCCTAATCACTCCGAAGTTTGAAAACAAAATCCAAATTTGTCGGAACCGGAGAGACGCAGAAGCGAAAAAAGCTGAATGGTGAAGATTCTATCACCTTTAGCGAGGAGGACGAAAGAGGCGTTTGTTTACCTCATGATGACGCCATAGTCATCAAGGTAGAGATTGCACGTCGGGAAGTGCATAGAGTTTTGGTTGATACAGGGTCTGCAGCTGACCTAATTTCTTATGAAGTGTATCAAAAATTGAAGGTGGATCAGGACTTGATGGAACCTTCATCCACACATCTATATGGTTTTGCAGGGTCATCTGCGGTGGCGGAAGGATCGGTCCAGTTGGACTTATCTATTGGAAGTTTTCCTAAGGAAACAACCGTCCGAATCAATTTTTTGGTGGTTCGGGAACTGCCAGCTTACAATATTATCCTCGGGCGACCATCTTTATCCAAGATAGGTGCTATTGTTTCGACAAAACACCTGAAGATAAAATTCCCGACTGATATGGGAATTGGTCAAGTCTCCTCTGACCAGAGGATCTCTCGGCAATGTTACGTTGCCTATTTAAAAGACAAGGAGGGCCCGAGGAAGGTAACTGCCCTACCTATAGAAGTTCGAGACGATCGGGAAGAAGCAGAGATGCAAAGACCCGAACCAGTGGAGAAGCTGGAACAAATCCAGTTGTGTACCGAGGATGAGAAAAATATTACTTATATCGGGTCTGAACAGCTGGAGAAATTTAAAGATGAGTTGAAGTTATTTCTTCAACAGAATAAAGACGTATTTGCATGGTCTGCTAAAGACATGCCAGGAATCGATCGGGCTGTCGCAGAGCACAAACTCTGGATAGATCCTAAGGTGAAACCAGTGATACAGAAAAGGAGAAATTTCTCCATTGAAAAATATGAAGCCGTTCGTAGTGAAGTTGAAAAACTCAAGAATTCTGGTTTCATAGAACCAATTGAATGCCCAACTTGGTTGGCCAACGTGGTAATGGTAAAAAAGGCGAATGGGAAGTGGAGGATGTGTACAGACTACACAGATCTTAACAAGGCTTGCCCTAAAGATTGCTATCCGTTGCCTCGGATTGACCTCTTGATAGATGCGACTGCAGGATATGAAACTCTAAGTTTCATGGATGCCTACTCAGGGTATAATCAGATCCTTATGAATAAGGAGGATGAAAAGTTTACAGCTTTCATGACTGATCGTGAAAGCTATTATTATAAGGTCATGCCTTTTGGCCTAAAGAACGCAGGAGCAACATATCAGAGGGCCGTCAACAAGATTTTTAAAGATCTGATAGGAAAGAATGTTGAAGCTTATGTTGACGACATGCTAGTGAAGAGCTTTACAAAAGCAAATCATATTGCAGATTTGACTGAGGTATTCTCAGTACTGCGAAAGTATCAAATGAAGTTGAACCCAGAAAAGTGCGCCTTTGGAGTCTCCTCGGGCAAATTTTTGGGCTTCATGGTATCACAGAGAGGAATTGAGGCTAATCCTGCCAAAATACAAGCTCTGGTTGATATGGAGGCTCCCAAAACTGTTCGTGATGTGCAGTGTTTAACAGGGAGAGTTGCTGCTTTGAATCGATTCATCTCCAAATCTGGAGAAAAATGTTTGCCTTTCTTTAAGGCACTCAAAGACTTGAAGGGCAGCAAGGAAGCAAAATGGACCGAAGAGTGCCAGAAAGCTTTCGAGGAGTTAAAAGAAGCACTTGGACAACCACCGATTTTGTCCAGACCAGAGAAGCGGGAAATATTACAGCTATATCTAATGACGTCCCTTTCAGCGGTCAGTGCAGTACTTGTTCGTGAAAAAGATAAAAAACAGTGGCCGATTTACTATGTAAGCCACGTGTTGCTAGATGCGGAGACAAGATATTCGCAGATTGAGAAGCAGGCTCTGGCTCTCATGATGGCCGCCAGGAAGCTAAGGCCATATTTTCAGGCTCATCCAATTGAGGTATTTACAACTTTTCCTCTTAGTAAAGTTCTTAATAAACATGATTGTCTGGAAGGATGGTGTCCTGGTCAGTTGAACTCAGCGAGTTCCAAGTGAGCTTTAAGCCCATAACTGCAATCAAGGCTCAGGCATTAGCCGATTTTGTAGTAGAAACTACTGCACCGGTGGAATCCACCATCGAGGATCCCATTATACCAACCACTTGGGAGGTATATGTGGATGGTTCGAGTAATAAAGATGGAGCAGGAGCTGGAATTTTATTAAAAAGTCTAGCAGGATTTATTATTCGATATGCTTTGAGATTTGCATTTGAAGCAAGTAATAACGAAGCAGAATATGAAGCTCTGATAGCTCGACTTCGGTTGTCAAAAGCATTGTCTATTGCAGATGTTACTATTTATAGTGACTCTCAACTTATAGTCAACCAAGTCCAGGGGGAGTATGGTATTAAAGAACCAATTTCGGAATTTGAAGATATCTCTGATTTCGAGGAATGAAAATTCAGTGGCAGATGAGCTATCCCGACTAGCCAATGCCAAAGAAAAGAATCTAGACCCTTCGGTCTATATTGAAGAGATAACTTTCCCAAGTTATCATGAGAAAGAAATTTCTTATATTGAAGCAGAGCGTTGCTGGATGGATCCGATAATCGAGTATCTGAGAGATGACAAATTACTTGAGGATTCGAAAGAGGCAAAGTTGATCAAGATACGATCAGCTAGATTTGTCATTCAGAATGGGAGACTATACAAAAGATCTTATTCTGGACCCCTTATGAGATGTATAGGCCCCGAAGGAGCAAAATCAGCTTTGGCTGAGGTTCATGAAGGAATTTGTGGAGCTCACATGGGTGGACGAGCCCTGGCTCACAAAATTCTAAGACTTGGGTTATATTGGCCTAAGGTCCAAGAGGCTGCTATGGAATATGTTCGTCGGTGTGGTAACTGTCAAATTCATGCTACAGTATCGAAGCGCCCGGCGGAAACCATGACTTCAATTCTAGATCCCATTCCCTTTGCGATGTGGGGAATTGATATCATGGGCAAATTCACCAAGGCGTCAGGCGGACGGGAATATCTGATGGTAGCAATTGATTACTTCACGAAATGGGTTGAAGCCAGTGCACTGGCAGCAATTACTGAGAAAAAAGTGGAGAAATCCGTGCTTGAGTCAATCATATATCGCTTTGGGATTCCAAAGATTATCGTCACTGACCATGGTACTCAGTTCGACTGTCCGCAATTTGAGCAATTTTGCGGAACATATATGATCGAGCATCGTATGTCCTCAGTGGCATACCCCCAGAGCAATGGACAGGTAGAGGTTACTAACCGAACGCTACTGGAAGGAATAAAGAGAAGACTCGAAGCTGACAAAGCTTCTTGGGTTGAAGAACTTCATAATGTACTATGGGCCTATAGAACTACGGTTCGAACACCCACAGGAGAAACTCCATTCAGGTTGGCATATGGATCCGAAGCATTGGCACCAGTGGAGATAATGGCCGGGACATTACGGGATCGTGAGTTCGAGGAAAAAGCAAATGAACAAGGACTGCTTGATAGTCTTGATCTGTTGGACGAGGTTCGGGCAGAGGCAATAGCACGAACTCAACATTATCAAAGAAGGATAGCGTCTCATTATAATACTCGAGTGAAGAATCGTCGGTACTTAGCCGGAGATTTGGTGTTGAGAAACACCCTAGCTTCCGACCCGCGTCACCAAAGAAAATTGGACCCTTCCTGGGAAGGACCTTATATGGTTGTAAAAACAGTTAGTTCAGGAGCTTACAGGTTGAAGAACATCAACACCCAGAAAGAGTTGGATCGGTCGTGGAATGCCAGGCATCTCAAAAAGTTTTATCCTTGATGATGATTTCAATTTTGTTCGCGATGTAAACATTTTCAACTCAATCAATGCAATTTTTGACTTTCAACAAATTATCTTTTGATTGGGGGGCATCATACACCACATTCAAGAACAAGATCCAACTATAAGGCATCGGATGAAAATCCGTGTGGGTCCTTCAACACTTATGGAATTTTTTCGGATCTTCTTAAGTCGAGGCATCGGATGAAAATCCGAGTGAGGTCCTTTTGCAAGGCGTCGGTTTGAAACCCGAGTAAGTTCCTTCAAGACTTATTGAATTTTCGAATAATCCTTAAGTAAAGGCATCGGTTTAAAACCCGAGTGAGTTCCTTCTAAGACTTATTGTATTTCTCTGGAAATCCTTAAGTAAAGGCATCAGTTTAAAACCCGAGTGAGTTCCTTCTCAGACTTATTGTATTTTTCCGAAAATCCTTAAGTAAAGGCATCGGTTTAAAACCCGAGTGAGTTCCTTCTCAGACTTATTGTATTTCTCCGGAAATCCTTAAGTAAAGGCATCGGTTTAAAACCCGAGTGAATTCCTTCTCAGACTTATTGTATTTCTCAGGAAATCTTTAAGTAAAGGCATTGTTTCAAACAACTAAGACCTAATGCAACAACAATTCAAGTGGCTAGCAAAGTTCAAGATGAAGTTAATTTCTTATTTCTTCAAAAGATCGAAAGAGGTCAGTATCAAAACAATTACAAGAGCTGGATACAATCTTCGGTCAAAAAAGAAAGTCATCATCGGTGATTATTAAGAAGTTATACAAGATCGACACAACTTTGCTAGAACAAACATATGAGTCAACCATTGGTGTGGATTCAAGAAAAAGAAGAGGAGAAATGAGGATTACAAAAAGTATCTCGGTATGCATAAGATCCTCCGCGATTTCATACTCTTTGTCTAGCTTATCCAGGAGAAGTATGGTCCTCGACCAAACTTGCATTCAAGACAATCTCGTCATAATTGACTCCTTCCAGGGGAGAATAAACAGAAGAATCTTCCAGATAATGCATAATATCTGGATCGGAAAGTGGAGGATCAATCTTATCTTTGGTCCAGTCAGGAGGAGGAATACCCAGGTCGGTAAATACTTCAGGATGGCAAACAGCATTGTAGGGAGTCGTATCAAAATGAGGATCCTTCCTTAATATTGATTCCCATACTTCATTCTCACCATCCCGGTACGCCTGCAAGTTATAAGCATTCAACATATCAACAAAGGGCTTACTATGTAAATACTTGAAGACGCAGGCTCTGTGAACATCAGTTGGAAGGGATTCGGGCAAAGGAACGACAACTTGCCTTTGGGGTAACGTTTCAGATCCTTTGGCTCCTGACTTTCCAACTGCTCGCTCCAGTTGCCGGATCTTCTCCCTGGTATCATCCAAGTCCGACTGAAGACGACCGATCATCGAATTCTTTTCTCCTACAACCTCCCAAGCTAGTTTCCGAAGGCGAGCAATCTCAGCATCTTTAGCTTCAGAGATTTCTCGAAGCCTGGAAACTTCATTGCTCAACCTATTGAGCCGAGAGGCTGCTTCCACTTGGTTGTGGAAGTTACCAGTAAGACTCTTGCAAATAACTTCCGAGTTAAAAAGGAGCAGAAGAGTAATTTTTCAGAATCAAAAGATAATGAAGAAAGACTTACATCACCAGCGATTTCATAAAGACTTCATCTGGGAGTTTGGAAAGCACTGCGCTCTCAGAAGTCATTCGAGCAGCAGTGCACCACTCCAACGCTCTGTCAAACTCGTTTGACACTAATTCGGGCGAAGGATGAGAAGGATGAGCTACATCAAGAGAAGGATGAGCTGCATCACCTGTCACCCGACAGCGCTTCCTGGTGGCAAAATCCTCCAACTCCAAAGGAGAGGAGGTGGATGCCAAACAAGCACTAGAATTGGAAATAGGAGCAGCACTTGCTGGGACCACACCTTCATCAGACGCCAACATAGTTGCCTCAGATGCCCGAAGAGTCTCCTTCGGGGGTGCACCAACGGTCTCTGCAGCAGGGACGTCAGCAGCGCCATCAACAACGGAGTGATCAAGATCTTCCTGGGAAAGACGAGCGATCACTTCGGTCAAAAGGGGTGTATGGGCAGCATCAATAGAAACTGCGGGAATCTTACTTGAAGATTCACCAACAGCAGTCGCCTTATGCTTGGAGGATTCACTAGCTGAAACCACCTCACTGGCCCCAACCACCGGCGACGGAACTATTTTCTTGCTCGACTTCGCTCTGATAAAGTTCGGGTTGATCTTGGGAGCCACTATGTAAACAGAAAAGCCGTATCGTACAGATATCCAACGACGACAAAAAGAAAAGAGGGAAAACCCTAGTTCTCTATCACTTAAGAAAAACCCGATTAACTAAACCCCAAGTACTACTACTGTGCAGTTTACTCAAGGGGGAAGTGGGGAAAGAGATGAGTAATCAAAAAAGCTCACTTGTTCAGAAGTTGATAGAGCTAGTGTTGGAGTACGAGGAATACGGAAGCAGGCAGAAGGACGGAATGTCGCTTTAGCACTTTAGCAAATCTAACTTGCAGATAGCAGGATAGATGGAGAGTACTCACGAAGGCTTTAAATAGCCTCAGATATTAAGACGACGGTTGAAAGCTAAGGACAACCAATGGCCTAGATCGAAATGACGCTTTGAAATCCGCAGAAAGCAAGATCAACGGTCGAAGGGATGCCACATGGAAACATGTGGAGGCGAGTGCCCGATGCAAAGATACCTCCAATCGTCGCACCGCCATTGTAATAATGGGTGTATTTCCGATTCATTGGAAATAGTGAATGGTATACCAGAGCAAGGAAACGTTTGGACTTCACAGATACGAGAAGGGAAACGTGTGGACTTTGCAGTAAATGAAGTAGTGGGGAAGATTAATGCATCTTTCCGAAACGCATCTTCACAATATCTCTACAAGATTATTATTCGTCGAAGAATGTGAAGTTAAGTGATAAGTTTTATCATTTATACTTTGATATTCAAGACAAGATTTCAGCAGGAGACAGGGAAATGGAAAGGCCAACATGAAAAAGAAATGTCTATTCATTAGCAAGGAGGTTAATCTTTACAAAAAAAAAAAAAGAGATAACTCCCTAAGCCTATTCTTCATTGTTGCCCGAGGGCCCCTGGTCGGGAGGACTTTTCTCAGGATCTTGAGAAGAGTCTTCCTCAAGAATGACATTGTCAGAGTCCTCTTTAGCAGCAGCTTGAGACTCGACTTGTGACTTCTCCTCTGGAAGCGCCGGCTCGTTAGCCAGGTATGCCTCATATTGAGGGTCAGCTGGAAAATGATCATTTTCTTCCCGAGCCCAGTCTGGGAGATCCATGCCTAATTTCCCGAAGACCTCTTTATGGCACGCCTCACGAAAGGAACCAGTATCGAAGGAAGGGATTAATGCGAGAATTCACTCCCAAACGTCATTCTGCCCCAAGCGATAAGCTTGAATGTTGTAGGCACCTAGCAGCTCGGAGAAAGGTACGCTGTTCAGGTATTTCCGAACACACTCCTTCCGAAGCTCTGGCTTGATATGCTCGGGCTTGCTAGGGACCGCCCACTTCAGATATTCTTCGTTCTCCCTACATTTAAATTCAAGCCTGTCACCGAACAACGTGGCAGCTTCTTTTTACTTCCTGGCCTCGTGCTCGGTAGCAGCGGCACGAGCCTTCGAAGCATCAAGGGCATCCTTGAGGGAGATCACTTCTTCCTCATGTTTTCTCTGCAGCTCCTCAGCAGCTGCAGTCAGCCGGTCTATCTCAGAATTGGCCTTAGCCAAATTCTCTTCACAGGTTTGTAGCAAAGAGCTGTTGCGGCCAACCCGGCTCAATGCTTCCATGTGTTGATAGAAGCTCAACACGGCATTCTTGGGAAGGCGGAAAATATCAGAAAAAGTCATAAGAAATTATGAAAAAATAAGTAAGCGAGAAGACTGGTAACTTGTGGATTGACTAACAAGGGCAACGTCATCCAGGTTTTCAAATTCCTGGCGATCAGAAGGAACAAGACTGAGGGAGCTCCACTCAGCAGCTTTCTAAGGGTCTCGAGTCACCCTGTCGGTCAACTTCAGGGTCCACTCGGGGGTGAAGACCTCACAATCCGTTGAAGCTTTGGATTTTTTATGGGAGGAAGCATCAATTGTATCATGCCTCCTTTTGGTTCGGGCGGAGGAGGAGACATTAGACCTCTCCATCATTGGCTTCTTCCCTTTACCCGAAGCATCAGCCACGGGCCTGATATTCCTAATACCCCTATAAGAGGGGCTGGGAGAGGGAACAGAAGCCTCTTGATCTATGGTCAAGGCTCTGGGTGATCGTTGCTCGGCTGTTGCAACGGCCCTAGCGGCCTTCACTCGCAGGTTCTCGGGGTTCATTCTTGGAGGCACTGCAAAGAAGAGCAAGAGTCAGAATTAAAGACATATCACTTCAGTAAAATTAAAGGATGATGGTTAGAAGCTCACAATGAGCCAAGCCCCAGTACTGAACAATGGAGTTATACTCCACCTCAAGTCCATGTATCTCTTGATACCATGGAATGGATTTGATCTTCCTGACGGCCGCCTCGTCTTCTTTGGATAAGGGGAGGCCTCGGTTATTCTCAGAAGAAGAAGTACACCGCCTCCAGGCGGTTGGGAAGTTAAGATCCGATGGAGGCGCTCGACAGAAAAAGTATTGTTCGCGCCATCTTTTGTGATTAGAAGGGCAAGTTCCTTTGGCAAGGATGCTGCCCCTCCAATCAAGTTCAGCCTTATTGCGTTTGGACAGATCGAAAAACCCATCTGGGAGGATGGGAGATAGAAAGAACATGAAAATGTACAAAGAGAGAAAGAGATGGCGTAATACCAAGTTCAAAACACAAACCCAAGAAGCCGATGATGAGATGCCAGCTATTGGGAAGGAGCATTCCGGGACAAATGTCCCAATGATTCAGAACTGCGGAGAACAAAGGATTAAAAAAGGGAAAGCGAACCCGCTTTCCAAGTGCATCTATGTACGAGAGAAAATTCACCTGAAAGGGTTGAATCAACCCTCTCATCAGAAAGGGGAGCCCTAACCTGATAAGAGGAAGGAAAATCAAAATCTTGGATGGCTGAAAGAAGGGTTTCCTCATTGTAAATGGAGGGAACAGAGCCAGGTCCACCGTCGGACCTGGAAGTTTGAGGCTGCCTAGAAGACTCGGCAATCTTGGAAGATCCAGACTCAAGGAGGGCAGAAGGAGTTTCGGTTTTTCTCTCTAAACCTTTTTAAGAAACTTCAGCAAACTCGCGCCAGAGGACAGTTAGGGTTTTGTTATCACTATTCGACTGTTCGGAAGGAGAAGCAAAAGCTTCATTACCACTACTATTACCAACACTGGGTACCAGAGAAGCCCTATTATCCGCCATTACTTGTTTCAGTAAACTACAAAAAGAAAAAGAACAGTAAACTTACTGATTCAGTGAGGCAAAAGCTTGAGAGCAAGAAGGCGCGAAGCAGACAACAAAGGTTCAAATTCCAGACAGGAAGAATGAAACCTACAAAGACAACGAACCGCTTTTAAAACACCCGCACGAGTGTTCGGGAATCTGAACGATCGAGATTGATTCAAAATCGACGATCGAGATTGAAAGACGTTTTGAAAGTTTGAACTCACGAATCCGAAATAGCCGTTCGGAAACCGTCGCTTGGATTACGTGAGCCACGACAGATAGACTGCAAGGAGACACGTGGCCTTACCCTCACAAAGCTCGAGGAAAAGTGACCACCACATTAAATGTGATATGACATTTAATGGAGCACGCAGAGACTATCGCCTGACGAAGAACCCAGTTAAAAACCAAGCCCTCGGGATCGACAGAATGCTTGGTCTGGGGGGCTATTGATATGGAGAAATTATGATCAGACCGGGTTCATACCTGGTTTGACCCTCGACCCCGGTCGAGACAGAGGGAACCGACTCGCTCCCGAGCGAACCGGATCCAGAAGATTGCTTGCTGAGGAAGAAAACTTATTCAGCTACAAGCACGCCCTAATCCTACTTATGGATTAGGGTAATTACCCTAATGATGGCAGACTCGAATTGATGGCTGCGGCTAATCATTATCGAAAGGATAATCATCACATAACCTAAAGGGTTATCTTAAGAGTCCTCTACTAGTCCAAACTAGTAGAAGTCTATTGCTCAACGGATCTAACTGTTAAGATCCAACGACTACCCGAAGAAGGCTCAAGTGCATCCAACGAAGGAGATTCGAAGGTACACTCTATATAAACCTCACTACCATACAAGGTGAAGGGATCGAAAACACACAATCTGAAACTCAGACTCAGATTCAGATACAGACTGATAGACGTAAACTATCAGCGGCTTATGATCTAGATCACCTTTCCCAGTTCTTTATTCCTTAGCTCTGTGCTTCTAGCAGAGCCGTTTGTGATTAAGTTCATCAACTGACTTAGCCTTCGGAGGTGGACTCCCGACCCTCGCGGTCGGGCCACATCTGACGCTTTCGTTTTGCAGGTCATCACGAGGAGATCTAAGGGCTGAGCAGATTTTGGACGCATCAGATAGTACGGCAGCTCTTACCTATGTCAAGGACCCCAAGTATCATGGGAAGACCAAACATATACAGTTGAGATATCACTTTGTTAGAGATATTATATCAAGGAAGAAAGTTGTACTTAAGCACATATTTACTAGTCAGATGGTAGCTGGCCCTCTTACCAAACCTATAGCCAAGGATGTTTTAATTTCTCATGTAAAATCATTGGGTTTGCGTAGATTGTGACTTACTTTTGTATTGAGACTTTCTTATTATTGAGTAAAATAAGTTCATTCCAGCATTTATTTTATTCACTTTTTGTGTGATTGTGTTTCTTCTAGCATAAAACAAGATATGTCAATAGGCAAGAGAATGGCTCACTCACACGAGCATTCGCCTCTGGCGCCTTGGAGGCGAGCAGAGATGAGACGGGTTGTGAATGACTTTGTGTAGGTCAGTTCATAATCATGATGTTGCCTTGATTTGGAATCAAGATGAGTTTCTCTATTGTGAAGAGAATCGACATGAATGTTCCCACTATTCATGTTGCCTATAGGAGCCAAGTGCGAGTACTTTATGTGGCACTAGGGTGGCTACAATAAAGAAACTCGGGTTAGGTGCAAGAGGTTGCAATTAGACTAAGACTAATATGGTGTTGAGATGGACATACGTTCTATTGTATATAGAATGCTCCACCATAGCACGTATATCATACTATGTGTGCTTAGCGATCACTGGAAATGAGAGGATGGATCCCTGCTCCTCTCATTGTGTGAGTCATGGACTTTATGGTCTGTTAGTGTTCTTAGTGACTTTCGACGACATCATGAAACAAAGGGTTGATGTGGCTACTTTGGGGTGTTACCTATGGTCATGATAGATTCGACCTAAAGGGGCACTACCGGGAAAGGAGTCAATCTTAAGTGTAGTGATGGTTTGGGGTGAGAGGAAATGTTTAATTCAACTGCACCCTAAAAGTGTTTGCTGGGGCCAACTGTATGTGTTATAGTAATGAACATTTTAAGGACAAGAAGGTGATCTCTCAGAGGGATCGAGATACCTTTAGTCTGGTGAGTTTGAATAAATCTAGGACATTGTGGTATACTAATAATTATTTGATATGTTTCTTTGAGTGATGTGCCATTCTGGCCTTCTGTAAAGGTTTTTAGTTTGGGGCTCACGCGTGTAGGTATATCGCCGGTCGCACAATTCATTTTGCCAGTATGACTTGTGGATGTTAGTGTCTGGGACACAGATGGTCTATGTATCTGGGATACATAGCGAAGATATCAATATATATATGTATATCTGGGATATACATGCATGTTTGGGACACAAGAGGTCTATGTATCTGGGATACATAGCAAAGACTGAATGTGTATATCTGGGATATACATGTGTGTCTGAGACACATTGAGATATTAACACTTGCCCTTGTACAAGTGGGAGATGTTGAAATTTATTAATATAATTAATAAATTAAATGCCCAAGGGTAAATCTGGAAACTCACTATTAGGGCGGTTACAAAATTGGATTATATATTTTGGTTACTACCGTATAATTGAGTGTGATTACATTACGTAAGTTTTTCCTAAGAAGAGGCTGCTCCCATTTCTCTCCCTTTTCTTGGAGAAAAGGGAAGGAGAAAATAATTGGAGGTTTCATTCCTTTATTTTAGATCACTCTTCCATCTTAAACAATTGGAGGTTTCATTCCTTTGTTTTAGATCACTCTTCCATCTTCTTCCCACACGTCATTTGGGTTGTGAAAATAATTTCATTTCCTAGTGATTGTGGATTCACTCCGGTAGAGTTTTGGTGGTGGAACCGTGGATTCAGATTTACTTTCGTTGCAAATACTTTATAAAAGAGAAAGCGAATCAGGTAGGGATCTTTCCTATCAATTATAGATTTGAATATATATGGAGTATTACTAACAGGATAGGTATTCACAAGCTAGGAAATTGAGGCAACATATTTTTCTATAAGAGACCAATTTTACTAATAACAAAAGGAGGGAAGTGGAGAGGGAAAATAAGTGTTTTCATTATGCAAGCAAGGATCATAGAAGCCTCTAAGCCTCTTGGGAAATAACTTGGAAACCCCATGTGATATGGTGCTCATTGAGAAGGCTTTACACAATCTGAATCGTCCTCAAGGCCAGAACAGTTAACGAAAAAAAAAAAAGAATCCGACAGTTGAGATGAACATAGTGGTAAATCTAATGAAAAAAAAAATATAATAGAATTGCAACTAACAATAAAATCTGATTACTCTACAAAATAATGAAAAAAAAATCTCGCAAAAAAAACTGCAAATCTCGGCATCAATCTTTTGCTGCGACAGTTGACAGCTACTTCTTTATTCCCGTCAAAACGTGACGGTCTCGTAAAAGTTTAACCCATCGAACTCCAATGCAAATCTCAGCATCTTTTCCTGCTTCTGCTGCTGCGCCACCACCGTTGGTGGCAGCGATGGTGGTGGCAGCGATGACTTCTTCTTCTCCTCCACTTTCTTCTTCATCTCCATCGTAGAGTCTCCTCCTTGTTCGTCAGCTCTTTTACTTTCCTTCGGAAGCCTTCTATATTCATCCGCTCTTTGGCTTTCCTTCACCGTTACCATCCAATTAAACATGGTTGTTGAGACTCAGAAAAACGATTTAACAGATAAAGATCAACAAAACTCAGAAAAGGTGGAGACTGTGTGAGAGAGAAAGACTGCTAAATTACTCTTATATATAGACGAGAGTTTTCTTTTGAGGGGTAACTTCGTTTCCTTTTGTGACTCAGTTTCTGCTGTTAAGAGGATTTGAAACTGAGTTCCGAAAAGGAAATAAAATAAACGGTTGGTATTTCTAGCCACGTCACCTTTTCCCCAAATCTACAGAAATCTATTTCAAGTTTCTATTGACTAAAAAACCTGTGCATCGTGGCATTTTGATTCTTTTGAATTGAACTCAGGAGGGTAAGAGAGTAATTCAGATTCCTACCTCTTACGCGTTTTCAACGTGTGGGGTTTTCTACGGTCTGTACTTCTCGCCACGTCAGATTTTCCCAATTCTAAAAGGAATCGAATTCTAAGTTTCTACTGGACTAAACACCTATCATGTCATGGCAGTTTATTTGAAATTTGAATTCTGAATTTATGAGGGTAGGAGAGTAATTTCGTTCCTACTTTTGACCTTTAAAATCTTATGCGATTTCACCAAACAGGTTTTTCACTTTTGTTCCTCGTTCTTTCCTAAAATAAGAATAGAAACAGGAGCGTTTTATAAACCTATCTCGGGGGATTCCTGAACTGATCAGTGATCATCGACTTCTAGGGCAAATTCTCTTTTCTTGATCACTGAACAGCAAAGAAGTATGAGAAAAAGAGTTATGGCGAAAGAAGGTGATAATGGTGACAATAAGGATCTTTTGGAAGCTCTTCGGCAGCTTGGTGGGCAGAATGAAATCCTAGAGTTTTTATCTGAAGGGTTTTGTACTTCGTGCAAGGGTTTGTTGCAGAATCGCTTGGAGAATATCCGCAATGGTAACTCTTCTCCTTCTTTTTCCTCTCAGTGTTAGTTTCGTTCCTTTTTTTGATGGAACAATCAGAAAAGTCAACGAAAGTTTGTAAAAAAATTTGAGCGTTGCTTACCCTAATCATGTCTGTTAATAAGTCTTCGGGCGAATTTGACATCTGGGTAGTGTTCATGCGTTTCCTCTGTTTGTTTAATTTGTTTAATTTTATTGGTGAACTTGCAGGAAAACTTGATACGACTTCGTCTTCAAATTTAAATCATTCTAAGAGCAAAGATATTTTCTGTTCTATGGAACCATTGAGTTCGTCAGAATCTGGGGAGAAACACACGTCTTTGAGAAAGAACTCTTCTCCTTCGCATGAGAGTTCTGCACATAGCTTAGTACGAACTCCAGTACCCAACTCTTCTCCCTCGCATGAGAATTCTGCACAGAGCTTAGTAAGAACTCCAGTACCCATATCTTCTGCGAGGCACCATACTGTTTCACAATATTCACCGGTTCAATCTGAGGTATCAGTTGAGAATGAATTCACAGAGATGTCACGAGTTATTAGGAAGAAAGATTTTGTGTACATGGAGAGCATTGATGGGAAGCCGGTAAATATACTGAAGGGGCTTGAGCTTCATAAAAGAGTTTTTAATGAAGTAGAACAGAAGAAGATTGTTGACTGCGTCTATAAACTACAACGTCTAGGACACGAAGGACAACTTAGAGGTATAATATGCTACCTTGGTTTTCCTTTTGTTCCTGAATTTAAATTTGGTTGCATGCTTGTTGATATAGTTTAGCATTGCTATTTTTATTTTTTATTTTTCTTTCATGTGAGGACTTTTCAGTATTCTATACAATAATATTGCATAACTGTTGTTAATGTTTGTTTCAACTGAAGTAAGAACAATGAATGATAATTCCTCTAATTTCTTTTGAATTTGATCAAACAGGTTCAACTATATAATGTCAAGAATTAAAAAAACTCCATCTATCTTACACTCAACACGACAGCTATGTAACACAGACAAACAAATTAAAAACTCATGACTTACTAAAAGGAAGTATATCATAAGGTTTTTGTTTGTTAACTTTACGCAACCAGGACTTCAAGTAACACAAAGTTACATCAGATCTTTGCTCTTGCTATGCAGTGAGAATTTTATATTAACAGAACAGTGGGTCCCCCACCCCTTTGGGTTCAAGGTTTTTTTCTTTTTTTTGGTTTTGGTTTTGTTGTTGGGGGTGAGAAGAAAATCATGTACCATATTATACCATATTAACAGATATAGAAATCAGTGACAAGGGGCATCTTATCTTACTTTAATATTGACATGATGCATTACCCTCATAAATCAGAACTATCAGGTACATATAGCCTTCTTAGGCACATAACTCAAGGTACAGCATGAATTAATTTATGCTATAATCTATATTGCCATTTAGAGATGTAGAGGGCCACTTGGGTTTGGTTGTGCTTCAGAATTTTAGATTCATCTTATAAGACTTTGGAGTTGTTTTTACTTGTACTTGTGGATTTTTTAGTGAATGCATTGACAAGGAAAGTGCAATTCTCACATCTTAAGTAGAACACATAAAATATCAAACTACATCGATCAACAGTCAACTAATGTAATCAGAAAACAGATCATATGGAGCCCAGAAACAATTAGTCTGCAATAACTGTTCCAAGATCAGATAACATCAAACCGCTAAAAGACAAACTCTCTCTCAAACCTCAGGATAAGATGTCAGACTTTTGAGTTCATCGTCAAGATTTTTTTTTTGTACCATTGAGTCCACAATCTGGTATGCTGGTGTGTGGGAGTCATTTCATTGACTTGCTGTTACTTCTACACCTGACTGGTTCTCTGGATGGGAGGTTGAATGGACTGGAGGGAACATGATGAGTGATGCGTCCTGCAAGGAAATCAAATGAGCCTGCTACACTAGTCGCATATTTTACTTTTTTTAAAATAAAATAAAAAAATAAAAAAAATCAAATGAGCCCTTATTGTTGGTTTTTGTACTTCTAAAACAAACACCTTTTGTTATGGTGTTTAACTTGTAATAGGAACATTTAAAGGGTAACTGTTACATAAATGGTTCTGTTTGTTTGCAGCAAATTATAAGTTCTCTGCTGCTGTTCCTTTCAACTTGATAATCAATAACAGAAAACTTCACTAAACAGGGAAACTTTTTCTCCAAATCAACTAAGTGGAAGGTTGATCACCTGCTGGTCATCAAGTCATGAACTAAATTCCAAAAAATCATGTCAAATTAACCTACATATGTATTTTATAGGAGTATAGCATTAGTTGGTCAGAAACTCTTTATTCTTTGGCAGCATTAAAAGGCTATGATATTTCTCAAAGTAATTTGTAATTTTGTGGTGACGTTTGATTAAATTTTTCTGTCTACTGCTTGAATATGCCTAAAGATTTAAAGGTCTATTATGCCAATTGAAGACTTCAATTCAGCTGCAACTTAAGATGTGGCTAATGAGTCTGGTCTGCCCCACCCATTTGATCTATGGCGCAACATATTTTTTAGGGTTCTTTAGCTGAGACTTCCGAAGTAGACCATTTGAGCATTTAAGATAGTAATTGTTCATCTCAACTTCTCTTTGAAAGTTCCAATGCTGTTATTACTTTTAGTTATTTGGTTGAAGTTACATCTTATTAGAATATGATAAATTTTCATCTGATGAGTGGAGCCTCCTGCATAGAAATCAAATGAGCCTGCTACACTATCGGCATGTTTATTTATATAAAAATAAATAAATAAAAGGTCAAATGAGCCCTTATTATTGATTTTTATACTTCTAACACAAATACCTTTTCTTATGGTGTTAACTCATAATTGGAGCGCATTTAAAGAGTGACTGTTGCATAAATGGCTTTGTTTGTCTGCTGTAGATCATAATTTCTGCACTGGTGTTGCTTTCATCTTGATAATCGACAACAGAAAACTTTTACTAAACTGGGAAAATATTGATAATTGATAACTGCAAACTTTTACTAAAGTGAGAAATATTTTTTCTAAATCAACTAGGTGGGAAGGTGGGTCACCTGCTTGTCATCATGTCATGATCTGAATTCCAATGTATGAATTTTATAAGAATACAGGATTAGTTGGTCAGCATCTCTTTATTCTTTGGCAGCATTAAGAGGCTATGATATTTCTCAATGCAATTTGTATTGACATTTGATTAAATTTTTCATTGTCTACTGCTTGAATATGCCTAAAGATTTAAAGGTCTATTTTGGCTATTGAAGACTTCAATTTACACTGCAACTTAAGATGTGAGCTAATGACACATAGATCTACCCCAACCATTTGATCAATGGCTCAGCATATTTTTAGGATTCTTTAACTGAGGCTTCCCAAGTGGAGCATCTGAGAATCATTTATTAGGATCTCAACTTCTCTTTGAAAGCTCGAATGTTGTTATTACTTATAGGTATTGGTTGAAGTTATGTCTTACTAGAATATAATAAATTTTCATCTGACATGTTGTTCTAAAATTTTCCAGCACGTACGTACTCAGAGCCAAGAAAGTGGATGCCTGGTAAAGGGCGAGTTACAATTCAATTTGGTTGTTGCTACAATTATGCAGCGGTAAAAGTTTCATTTCAGCATATATTTTCTGCAAGTCTGACTTGCTTCCGTTATTTATTTGTTCTACTTCTTCCTTACAAAAGTTTCTTTGACAGGACAAAAAAGGGAACCCTCCTGGTATAATCCGAGATGAAGAAGTCGATCCCCTGCCACCCTTGTTCAAGTTCATGATTAAGAGAATGGTTAGATGGCATGTCCTTCCCCCCACATGCATCCCAAACAGCTGCATTGTTAACATATATGACGAAGGAGACTGCATTCCTCCTCACATCGATCACCATGACTTTGTCAGACCCTTCTGTACTGTATCATTCCTGACTGAATGCAACATATTGTTTGGTTCAACCTTGAAAATTGTGGGTGCTGGTGTATTCTCTGGTCCAGTTGCCGTACCTTTGCCTCTCGGGTGCGTAATATGTCTCAGTTCTCCATTTGTTTTTTTTGTTTTTTTTTTGCTATTAGAGCGAGCCATTGTAGTTAACAATTGCCATTTATTTACTTATTCTGATTTGTATGGGAAAAAAGAAAGTAACGAGAATTTCATACATTATTGTTAGGAAATACCACACAGGGTTATCGTATTATTTTTGCTTTTCTACATTATTGCCATTTGCTCAAGGTATTTTGTAACATTTGCCCTGCAGGTCAGTACTAATCTTGAGCGGGAATGGTGCTGACATAGCTAAGCATTGTGTTCCAGGGGTGCCTTCCAAAAGGTAGTATTATATAAACCCATAAAAATTGGAGCTTGATCATGTTTTCATAGAATATTTTATTATTTACTAATTGGTTTTTCTACTGTAGAATCTCCATCACATTTAGAAAGATGGATGACAGCAAGCTACCATTCGGGTTCAGGCCTGATCCAGAGTTGCAGGGCCTTCAGCCTCTCTCTTCCTCTTTGATGAAGTCTCCAGTTCAGCAGGTTCTACCTACAAATCCTGTTCATCAAAATAAGCAAGCTTCAAGCAATGGGTCTGTTCTACTGACAAAACCTGTTCATCAAAATAAGCAAGTTTCAAGCAATGGGTCTGTTCTACTGACAAAACCTGTTCATCAAAATAAGCAAGTTTCAAGCAATGGGTCTGGTGAGAGTGTTTCGGAGTCAGCTATTGGTTCTTTTAACCTTGTTAATCAAGATTTCCCCCCACTTGGTGGCTCAAACTCAAGTAGCAGATCAAAGCCTAACAAGAACAAATCGTAGTGATAAAATATTAATTTTTTTGACTGACTGCTTCTTTGGCTGTAAAAGGTCCACCCGGAATCATTTTTATTGTATCTATCCATGTATGACTATAGTAGCAGGCTTTCTGTGTCTCTGTTTTGATGTATCATGATTCACCTAAGTTCAAATTTTTTTGTAGCTTATGAGAATAAGTTTGAAGAAATTTACTTTCTCACAATGTAATGGTTTTAGATAGTTAACAGTTTTGGAATATGAGATCCTTTGTATTGATGTGATTTTTTCAGTTGAGCAAGAGCAGCAAATTAGGACATGGATCTATTCTAGTACTCTTTCATGTTAACCAAATAGTTTTAGCCCTGTAGTTTTGGATCAGACCATTTTGTTTGGGGAGTTGGCACTAGTGATCCATTTCCCTTTTGGCTTTCTAAAGATTTTCAAGCTTCAAAGGGTATTATGATCCCTCTTGAGCTCTTTAACCACAAGGGAGGCATCGTTGTGTCTGGGGCATTATAGGTAAGTCTATTTAATGGGTTTGAGCTCTAAAAGCTTGTGGGTTCTATTCCTGTGTTGGAAGTTTGGATAGATGTTTAAGACTTGAGCTCGGGGTCTATTGAGATGGTTGGGCTTTTCGTTAATGGGTCGCAATGAAGAACAGGTCTCTTATGGATTTAAATCGGGCTTTCAGCTCATGTGCTAGTTTTGAATCTAAGCTGTCAGATGGTACCTGTAATTTTCACGATACGTACAGATATACAATATTCAAAACCGAAACCGTATTGTACTTGTTGGTGTCGTATCTTCCTCTAGAGTTCGCTCACCAATCACACACTTGAATTGTTAATTGAAGCAAATCTTTTCAGAGTTATTTCATTGGCTTCAAGTCTCCTAGTTTGCCTGCAAGAACTTAGAAACTCCGTTAGAAGCGGCTGATTGGAATGATTGGCGGGTCACCTCTGATAATCAAATCAGGCAATGGAGGAAGAAAGTTTTGTCTGCAGAAATTGCAGAGAGCAAAAAGAGAACGAGAGTGATAGCAAGCAAGAAGACGAAGTTAAGTGGAAAATGTGATGGGGTCGTACCTTTCTTCCACTGTACTTACCTGTTTTGGGCACGTGTCGCACCTGAATGCGCTATTAGAAAGTGGCTTGAAGTGGCATGCAACCACATTCAATAGAAGCCTGTAAATGCTCTTGTTCATAAAAGTGATGTAATCTAGATTGAAAGAATTATAAGAGTCAGGCAAACCTAAGATAACCTTGTTTAGGCCTTGTATTTAGCATGTCCTCAAATAGAGCTCATTAGAAGGAAGAATCCATGTTGTCTTCTTCTTCTTGTTTACAAGCAGTTAAGGGCTTAAACGACTTAGGGCCTGTTTGGTTACACGAGTCTGGAGATTTCAAATATCTAGAGATTTCAAATTTATAGATTTGAAATCTATGGAGTCATAATTTATAAAATTAAATGTTTGGTTGTAGAATGAAATCTGTGGATTCATCCTAAAAAACTATTTGATCTACGTGATTTTTGTGAATGTGCAAATATATAGCTTTTTTGAAATCTCTGGATTTCACCCTTTACCCATAAATCTACAGATTCACGTTTTTAGTGTAAAAATGTGAATCTCTAGATTTCATGAATCTAGAGATTTTTACAACCAAACGGGTATATATAGATTTGAAATCTCTGGATTCATGTAACCAAACAGGCCCTTACCAAATTCTTGCAATTGAGTTGATTATAGAAGAAATCTTGAAATGCTATCTGGATTTTGAATCTAGCTTATCTCATGTGAATGGGACAGCAAATACATTATTGATTTTTTATTTTTTATTTTTTAATTTTTTTTTATATAAAGAAGTAAAAAGACTTCATTCCATGAACTTGAAGGGAATGCAGAAAAAAAAAAAAAAAAAAGAAGAAGAAGAAGAAGAAGAAGAAGAAGAAGAAGAAGAAGAAGAAGAAGAAGAAAAGAAAGAAAGAAAAGAAAAGAAAAGAAAAGAAAAGAAAAGAAAGAAAAAAAGAAAAAAGAAAAAAGAAAAAAGAAAAAAGAAAAAAGAAAAAAGAAAAAGAAAAAGAATGAAAAAGAAAGAAAAAAAATAGATGCATGAAAACACAAGATTCAATCCAAACTAAGGAGAAGAAACTGACCAAACTGTCATATATACAATAGATAGGGTCATCTAGGCTAAGGGATTGGTCAAGCCTAATAGACCCTTAGAATAAGGGTGGAGATACAACACGCCACAAGGGTGGAGATACAACACACCACAAAGGTGGAGACTGACAGACTACAAGGGTAGAGATACAACATGCCACAAGGGCAAAGACAAAATAAGCTACAAGGGCCGAAAAACACTGATGGCGACTCGATTGTCGCAGCGGTGGCACCAGTAGTGCAGAGAAGGTTGTTGTTGCGATGGATTTGAAAGAAGATGAATCCATTCAAGGCAAAATGGGCTCGATCTCAATTGTCATCCGTCGTTGCCGCCAACACGGAGACCAACAGCAGTAGAGAGGAGATCAACAGAAGCTCGCGGTTGCATAACCTCCAAACCTGCGGGATGCACTTCCAGACTTGGCGCAAAACCTCTAGATTTGTGCAATGCACTTCCAGATCTCACATCTACAAAGAAATAGGAAAAAAAGTAGGAGAAAGAGGAGGAAAGAGAAAGGGTTAAGGAGAAGAGAGAAGAAAGGAGGAGACGAGCTCCGCCTGAGGATGTTGTAGGATGTTGCAGGGTGTTGTCGTTCTTCAAAGACAAAACTTCTTGAAGGACCTAACTCAGACTATGAAAAAGATAGACAATCCTTCTAAGGGATTGTTGACTTTCTTGTTGGGGGAGCTTTAAAGTTGAGCTTAAGGAAATTTTAGGCTCTCTTTGTTATAATTTTTCTTTTCGATTTTTGACCCATAAATCATTTATGGTTGTGTTTGGTACAACTTATGTAACCTATTTCTATCTAATCTCCTAATTATCATGTTTAGTAATATGAACTTTTTGCGTGTCATGATTAATCAATTTCTGTTATAAAATAAAGAAGATATTGAATACAAAGAAGAAAGACAAAATGAGTTCAATCATAACTAATTCATTCAGTTGAGTGCATTACATATTTATAGTAGAAGGAGCATCTACTCTGATATGGAAATACAATATATGATTCTTGCACACAATAAGATATTCTTGATATGGAAAGATAGATTGCTGCCCAAGATAGAAGGTGCATAGAATGGAAATATTGACTGCCAACATTGCGTGTTGAGATCATTGTAATCTTCAATTAAGATGGGAATGTGAATCACCAAGATTGTATGCTGAGGTGGTTGAGATCTTCAATTGGAAGTATTGTCTATTGGAGGGTGATGGATATCCACAATCAATATTATTTATAACACTCCCCCTTGGATGTCCATCAATAGATAATGTACCTCGTTAAAATCTTACTAAGAAAAAACCCAGTGGGAAAAAATCTTAGTGAAGGAAAAAAAGTATACATATCTAAATAATACGTATTGATAGTTGCTTCATTAAAAACCTTACCAGGAAAACCCAGTGGGACAAAACCTTGGTTAAGGGAAAAAGAGTGCAGCACGTATTTTACTCCCCCTGATGATAACATCATTGAGTATCTTTAAGTACGTACATTCCAATATCATATACCAGCTTTTCAAGATTTGAAGTATAAAACTTCTCAGTAGATAAATCTGTCAAATTATCACTTGAACGAGTTTGTTGAACATCGATTTCACCATTTCATTGAAGACCATGAATGAAGAAGAATTTCAGTGAAATATGTATCGTTCCATCTCCTTATCATCGCTTCAATTGAGCTATGCATGCAGCATAATCTTCATATAATATAATTCAAATCCCTTATTCTAGTAGAAGACTGCATCCTTCTTGAATGTGTTGTATTATTGATCTAAACCAAATATAAAATAGCTAACATTCACTTGTGAATAAATAGCCTGTTTGAGATCTAGTTGCATATAGATCAGATAAAAATCTTGCATCTGCATAACAAGTAAGTTGATATCCACATTCATAAAATAATATCATGTCAATAATTTCTCAAATATACTGAAATATATGTTTTATAACATTTCAGTGTCTTCGTATTGGAGAAGAGATAAATTTTGCTAATACACTTATAGAAAATGCCACATCCGATTGTGTATTATCAGCAAAATACGTTAATGTCTCAATTGCACTAAGATATGGTACTTCAGGACCAAGAAATTCTCCACTGTTTTCTTCGGGTCGAAATGAATCTTTCTTTATATTGAGTGATCTCACAACCATTAGGGTACTCAATGGATGTATTTTATCTAGATAAAATCGCTTCAAAATATTCTCTATATAAGTTGATTGATGAACGAATATTTCATTCGTCAAATACTTAATTTACAAGTTAAGACAAAACATTGTCTTTTCAAGATTTTCATTTCAACTTTCTTCAAATAATCTACTGCTTTTGGAAACTCTTCAGGAATTTCGATGATATTTAAATCATCATCATATATACTTACTAAAATTAAATCCATGTCCTTTAATAAAGACACAATAATAAATTGGATTATTTTTATACTTTTCATTTAATAAATATCCACTAAGGAGATTATACCATATATGCCCTGATCATCTTTGAAGCCTTATTGAACAAACTTCCTAGGAATTTTTATATGCTTCAGTCATTTTGAATCCTTCAGGGATTTTCATATATATTTCACACTCGAGTGAGCCATATAAATAGGCTATAATAATATCCATTAGACGCAAGCCAAAATTTTCATATATTGCCAGATTAATAAGATATATGAAAGTGATTGCATCCACCACAAGAGAACATGTTTCCATGTAATCAATGCCAGACACTGTGAAAATTCCTGTGCCATAATTCATGCTTTATCTCACTATTTCATTCATTTTTCGCAGAAAACTCAATTGTACCCCACTGGCTTTATACCTTCAGATGTTGGACTACAGGTCCAAAAACTTTATTTTTCAAGCGAATTAAATTTTGCTTGAATTGCGTCTTTAAATTTTGGCCAATCACTTCTTGATTTATATTCATCAACAAATTTATGTTCAAGATCCTCGTCTTGTTGTATTATTTCAACAATAACATAATATGCAAAAATGTTGTCGACAACTTTATCTTTTCGGTTCTATCTTTTTCCTGCAACGACATAACTAATTGAGATCTCTTCATTATTTTTAGGTACCTGAACCTCTTCTGGGGTTTTATAGGAAGTTATGTCTTCAGGATCTTCATAATCAATTGTCTCCATATTATGATCATCTTTATCATTTGCTCCTTTCTTTTTCTAGGATTTTATCCTTAGAACCGATTGATCTTCCACGTTTCAAACGTGGTTTAATTTCATTTGCACTGATAGATTGTCCTGTTGGGACATCAATTCTAATTGGAGCATTTACAGCTGGAATATGAGATTTTATTACTCTTAGTAGGTCAGCAAATCTGGTAGTTGATTCATAATATTTATTGCATTATCCTTCGAACTTCAAGTTCACAGTGCTCAATGCGAGGATCTAATGAGATAATGATAATGCATACAATCAATCTCTTTTTCCAACTGTTTATTCTCTCCCCCTCATGTTGGAAAAACTAATTCATTAAATAAATATCCTATCATTGACAATATATTGCATTATATAAGGAGATTCATATTCAACATATATTCCCAACTTTATTTGGGAACTCATCTTTATGCGCTATGGTGGAGCAATTAGAACATAAGCCGCACATACAAAAAATTTTTAAGATGATAAATATTTTACTTTTGACCATAAGCCAATTGTAATAGAGAGAATTTATGACAATCTTTTGGCCTGATGCATAAAAATGATGCTTTGTTCTCATAACCAATGGTTTAGCTATTAATTGGAGACATTTAATAAATGATTTTGTTAAACCATTTTGGATATAAACATAAATAACAGGTTATTCAACTATGATCTTAGTTGTTATACAATAATCATAAAGCCTGAGATGTAAATTCATCAGCATTATCAAGACAAACTGTCTTTATCTTATAATCCATAAATTATGCTCTTAATCTCATTATTTGAGCAAACAATCTCGCAAACACCAAATTGCGAGTTCATAATGAACATACATGTGACCACTTTATAGATGCATCTACTAAAATCATATATTATCTGAATGGTCCACATGATGGGTGAATGAGCCCATATATTTCACCCTTTATACGTTTTAAAAACGTAGAATGTTCAATCTCAACTTTAGCTGGTGAATATTTAATAATAAACTTTTCTTGAGAACAAGCAATACAAAAAAATTCATTTAATTGAAGAATCTTCTGGTTCTTCAATGGATGACAATTGAATTTTCAATAATTTTTCGCATCATACTTGATCCGGGATTGTCCAACCGGTCATGTCAAATAATAAAATTATTGGAATCAATGTTCATTTGATTTACCCAAGCATGTGTTTCAACCATGCGATATTCGTGTAGTACAAATTGGGAGAAATATCTAATACCTTTGTATAGATATTTACTTATATCATTATTTGTAGTCTCAATCTGATAATCATTTTGGCAAATAGCTTTGAAACTTAATAAGTTTCTTTGAGACTTACTACAAAATAATGAATTATTCATAGCCAATTTTATCTCCAAGATAATAATAGATTAGCTCTTCCGGAGCTTCCAATCAATGTTGTACTAACAATTCTTGTATGAACATTGGCTTCCGTGTCATCAAATAAAATAACCATAACCAAATCTTCAACTATTATCTTCAAGGGAGTTTGCAGCATCTAGATGTGTAGTATCTATGAAGCCATTAAAATCATCATTTTTTTATAGGCAAACATTGTTCAAGTATCATGATTTTGGAAAATCCAATTTATCTCCACATTATTTTTATTTCTTTAATTAAGCCTTAACAAAGGTTAATTAAATATTGTGGAGTACGACAGATACATGTCTAATGGCTTTCATACCACATCGGTAACAAATATTATCTTCACTCCTTGAATTGTTATATTGAAAATCTTTATTATTCACTTATTTATTTCCATAATAATGATGGTAATTATTTCGTCTTTTGTCTCATCTTCTTCCACAGTCATGACCATAATTTTAATTTTGCCTTCTTTCAGGCATATCATGAATTGTTGCATTCACTTCAAGGAATGGAACAGAACCAATAAGACGAGCTTCATGACTTTTCATTAATAGTCCATTATTTTACTCAGCCACAAATAGGCATGATATCATTCAGAATATTTCTTAAAACTCCTTTTCATGAATAATATTTTCTCCTTATAATTTCAAAAGAGAATTAATTTCAAAAACTACAGTTTTGTATTTATTTACAGTTTCAAATCTTGTAGATTCAAATCTTGCAACTTCATGTGCATCTCAGAAACTGTATTTATTTACAGTTTCAAATCTTGCAACTTCAAGTGCATCTGCAGAACTGTATTCATTTACAGTTTCAAATCTTGCAACTTCAAGTGCATCTGCAGAACTGTACTTATTTACAGTTTCAAATCTTGCAACTTCATGTGCATCTGTAAAACTATATTCATTTACAGTTTCAAATCTTGCAACTTCAGGTGCATTTAACAATATTTGTGGTGCAAAGCTAGCAATCACTATATACAATAAATAAAACCACAATCGTTAAAGCAACATAATATCTTATTATTTGATTGATTCTTAGATTTAATAAAACACATACCTTTTTATCATGATGCACTTACATTTCAAGTTGGACAAGGTAAACTCCATTGTTTACAAAAACGTGCGAGGAGGTCGATCATTCTTTTCACTTTGGAATAGAAAACATAATGATACATAGTCTGCTGTCTTTCTTCTCAAAACGCAATACTTCTAGCGGAGTCGTTCTTCGAGCGGAATCATGCTGATAACGTATTATAAAATAAAGAAGATATTGAATACAAAGAAGAAAGACAAAATGAGTTCAATCAGAACTAATTCATTCAGTTGAGTGCATTACATATTTATAGTAGAAGAAACATCTACTCTGATATGGAAATACAATATATGATTCTTGCACACAATAAGATATTCTTGATATGGAAAGATAGATTGCCGCCCAAGATAGAAGGTGCATAGAATGGAAATATTGACTGCCAACATTGCGTGTTGAGATCATTGTAATCTTTAATTAAGATGGGAATGTGAATCATCAAGATTGTATGCTGAGGTGGTTGAGATCTTCAATTGGAAGTATTGTCTATTGGAGGGTGATGGATATCCACAATCAATATTATTTATAACAATTTCAACCGTTTTGGTTTATGTGTTGCTTGTTCTACTTAGTGTAATTAAATTTAGTTTTTACTAAAAAACAAAAATTGCAAAGTCTATCCGTGTTTGGTGTACGGAAAACTACACGAACACATGCTTCACAAGCAATGCATTTATCAAAAAAAAAAAAAAAAAAGAAAAGAAAAGAAGAAGAAGAAAAAAACAAAAGGATTCGACCACATCAAGCTTAGTTAATTCCCATTTCAATTTAAATAAAATCAGTGGTTTCCTATGCAAATTAATTTACACACCCTAGATTAGAATGGCTTGCATGTATGTTTTATTATGTTAGCATGTATAATGCTTATAGTCCTAGTTTAAGGCTGATATGGAGAAAATATGATCGAACTTGGTTCATTCTTGGTTCAACCCTCGACTTCGGTCGGGACGAAAGGAATCCACTCGCTTCCGAGCTAGCCGGGTCCAGGAGATAGCTTGCTGAGGAAGAAAACTAACTCAGTCACAGGCACGCCCTAATCCGATACTTTCGGAATAGGTTAATCAACCTAATGACGGCTAGCAGAATTCGGCGGCTGTCACTCATCGCTATCATACGGATAACCATTAAATAACAATCGGGTTATCCTAGGAGTCATCTACTAGTCCAAACTAGTAGAAGCCTATCACTCAACGGATCTATCTGTTAAGATCCAATGACTACCCGAAGAAGGCTCAAATACATCCAAAAAAGGAGATTCGAAGGTACACTCTATATAAGACATCACCTACCCACAAGGTAGGGACGGACGAAAACACTCAGATGCTTACTATCTGAATCGTATTCTTGTTATTCATTCCTTAGCTCTATGCTCTAGTAGAGCCGTTTGTGATTAAATTCATCAACTGACTTAGCCATCGGAGGTGGACTCCCGATCCCAGCGGTCGGGCCACATCTGGCGCTTTATTTTGCAGGTCACTCTCAAGAGATCTAAGGGCTGAGCAGATTTGGACGCATCATTTGGCGCCCTCTGTGGAAAACGTTTCAGAAAGCTATGGTGACTAGATCAGTGGCAGCAACAGCAGCTGTTGCACAGCGAGATGCTGGTGTCCAAATTTCCGGAGTAAACAATCCAGATATTCCGGAGGGAAGTCGACCCCTAGAAGTAGATGGTGGTCAAGGAGGTAATAATCCTCCAGATTCACTCCAGTATCAACTGGATCAACTGAAACTCTAGATGTTGGAGGTAAGTCAGGCACTTCGTGCGCTAACCAGACAAGTAGTGATACCGCAAGGACCCAATCATCGTGATACAGGAAGGCGCGCATCACAGCGGGATCAAAGACTGATCGGTGAACAGAATGTCAGTCAAAACTTCCGGGAAGGTGACCGAGTACCTAGGAGAACTGAAGATCTCCCTAGGCGCGACGATTGGTTCGACGAACCGCAAGGGAGTACTACCTGTTGTGACTAAAGTATCCATTTCCGGTTTACACCGGTCAAACCAATCTTAGTCGGGTTCGATTGAGAGAATAAAGGAAGGATGATCAACGACGTCCAAAGAGGAGCGATGATCCAATGGCTATGATTGAAAAAGTGTTATAAGCGGGAAAGCTAGTATAAAAGGGAAGGAAGATTCGTAAGAAGGTAAGTCTCTGAAATCAACCAAACTCTAAACTCACTCTGATTGAACTCGATTAAAAACACTTGAGAAGCTCCAGAGAGCTCTGAAGCATCATCTTCACCATACTGATTAGATCGTCGAAGACGAGATGCTGATTAAGACGATCAGCTCCGTTGCTTACTGGTATTCTGTTTCTTTCAGGAGTGAGAGGTTGATTGATCGAAGAGCAAACCAGATCGAATCAGATCTGAGGAGTTCGGTGCAGAAAGCAACGATTCAAGGTGATTGGCAGAATTAGCACCAACATTTTGGCACCGTCTATGGGAACAGTAACTGGAACAGGTTCAGGACAGAAGCTATGGCTCAATCACCTGAGCGGGAGGAAGAATTACCAACCGAAATGGCAAAGACAAGTCAAAGAGAACCGAGGAGAGCGAATCCAAAGAGGAGAACGAGAGAAGTGGTTCCGATACCACAGATTCCAATGATGCAGACTCGACAGAGGCAGAGAATGGTGGAGGATCATTCACTTCATCCAACTGATCAGTTCGAAAGGCAAGAGAAGCAATTGGCGGATACATTGGCGGCATCTCGTCCAGAGCTAGATCCAAATCTGATTGCTGAACGATTTGAGAGCATGCAACATCAAATCCTGGAGACACAAAAATGATGAGGACATTCATCAAGCAGATTGGAATTCATCCGGAGGGAAGAGTCCCGGCTTCGCCAGCTAGAAGATCTCGAACTTTTTCCCGAGCCGATGCAATTTCTGTCCCGAGTCAGATTCCAAGGTCAGGAGAGAACCAAAGGAGATCAATTCTGAAGGAAGGATCAGGAGAGAGTGCGGATCCAAACTATATTCCACTGGAGACCGAAGATCGAGGATCGTCCAAGGATGATCAATTGAGTCACATTTGGAGCAAAAAGAGTAGAAGCGTTGGAGATCGGAGAGATAAGAAGGAAATAGAAAGGTCAGGAGGTTGCAGATCTGAAGTTCATGGATCGGAAATCAGTAAAAGATTTCGTATCCTGGATGATCAAATTCAACGATTGGCGAACAAAGACTCCGGAGAAAAAGTGGAGGAAGTGATGAATCAAAATCCATTTGCTAAGGAGATTATGTCAGCACCACTGCTGCGGAATTTTAAACTCCCGGTATTCACGATGTATGATGGAAGCACAGATCCGATGGAGCATCTGGCTCAGTTCAATTCTGTGATGATGTTGGCAGGTAATTCTGACATTTTAAAGTGTCGATCCTTTCCATCTTCATTGAAAGGTTCTGCAACAACTTGGTTCTTCAGTTTATTACTAGATTCTATTAAGGATTTCAAAGATTTGATGAAGATATTCTTGTCGAGATTCCAAAGTAGTATGAAGAGTAGCAAAACTGTTGATAATTTGGCTGCAATTTGTAAAAAATCAGGAGAATCAGTTTGAAGTTACATGAAGAGATTCAATCAAGAATCGATTCAGATTAAAAATTTGAATGAGGTAGTGGCATATGATGCTATGTTCAGAGGTCTGACGGATGATCATTTATTAGAATTCCTGATCATGAACAAGCCGGCAAATATTGCGGAGTTGACGACTCGTTGTAATCAGTATGCTAATATGAAAGACATCCTTCAGGCGAGAAAAGAAACTGATGGCGGTGGAAGCAAAACGAAGGAAGATGGAGTCATGAGATCTGATCAGAGGGATCGTAGAAGTAACAGAAATTTTATGAGAAATGGTCCTGATCGCCAATTCAGAAGGGATATTCCAAGACCATTCCAGGAAAATTATACTCCTCTCAACACTAGAAGATCAGAAATTCTGATGCGGATTCAACATCAAGGAATTCTGAAATGGCCATTACCAATGATAGAAAAAGCAGATGAAAGGAATCCAAATAGATTTTGTAGATATCACAGGGATCATGGTCATGATACTGATGATTGTAGAATTCTAAAAAATGAGATTGAACGATTAATCAGTTAGGGAAGACTGGATAACTTTGTCCAAAGAAGAAATGGAGGTAACCGGAGAAATGTTCCTGATCAGCCAAGGAGATGGAATAACCAACCCCCAACGAGGGAAGACCAACCGAAGGGAGATTTTCAATATAATTCTCTAGACGAAAATACCAAACACCAGGAAAACCAGCAAGTTCAACAGAAGCAGTCTCCTGTTATGACCATCTTGGGAAGTTTAGATTTGAATTCAATTTCAAAGTCTAAGGCACATGCCAGGTATGTAAGTGTTGTCGAATCTCATGTTATTCCTAGAAGGATCAAAATGATGAAGGAGATAGTCTTCACGGAAGAGGAGATGGAAGGAATTCAGGAACCACATGATGACGCCATTGTGGTAGTCATTGAGGTGGCAAACATGGATACTCATAGGGTTCTAATCGATACGGGATCTTCTGTAGACATAATGTCTTATGAAGCTTTTCAACGATTGAAACTAGATACAGTCAAGATAAAGCCTTGCGGCACGAGACTATTTGGATTTTCTGGAGAATCTACCTCGGTAGAGGGAACCGTGGAATTAACAATAACATTGGGAACACATCCACAAACGGTAACTACGGTTACCAAATTCTTGTTGATAAAGAGTTTGTCGGCATACAATATAATTTTGGGGAGACCAACGTTGAATGCTATTGGAGCTGTAGTTTCGACAAGACATTTAAAGGTCAAATTCCCAACTGAAGGAGGCATTGGAGACTGCAAGTCTGATCAGAGAACATCAAGGCAAAGTTATACAACTTTTTTAAAGGATTCAAAGGAAGGGGAAAAATCTATTTATAAGATAGCTAAGATGAGGGATAGGAAGAGTAGAGCTCTTGACCATGTTAGATGTATTAAAAATGGAGATGGTAAAGTATTAGTTTGTGAGGAGGATATTAAGAAAAGATGGGAAACCTATTTCTCTAGTTTACTAAATGAGCATTCTTCAAGCACTTATGTTTCGGACGATTACACTTTTCACCAAGGCACCAAGGTCCGAACTTATATACGTAGAATTTCGATGTCCGAAGTAAAAGAAGCTTTAAGGAGGATGAAACTTGGCAAGACACAAGGTCCTGATGAAATCCCAATTGAAGTATGGAAGAGCTTAGGAACCCATGGACTAGTTTGGTTGACTAAGTTGTTTAATAAGATTATGAGCACAGGGAAAATGCCAGATGATTGGAGGAGAAGTGTTGTGGTTCCAATTTACAAAAATAAAGGAGATATTCAAAGTTGTAATAACTATAGGGGCATTAAATTGATGAGCCATACGATGAAATTATGGGAGAGAATAATTGAAACCCGTTTGAGACACTTAACTACGATTCCGGAGAACCAATTTGGGTTTATGCCAGGAAGATCTACAACGGAGGCTATTTACTTAATTAGGAGACTTATGGAAAGGTATAGAGAATGTAGGAAAGGTCTTCATATGGTATTTATTGACCTAGAAAAAGCTTATGATAGAGTCCCTAGAGCGTTAATTTGGCAAGTACTAGAGAAAAGAAGTGTTGCAAGTAAATATATAGATATAGTTAAGGATATGTATAATGGTTCGGTGACTAGTGTTAGAACAGTGGGGGGACAAAGTAATGAATTCCCGATAACAGTTGGGCTACATCAAGGGTCAACTTTAAGCCCATATCTATTTGCACTTTGGTAATGGATGAATTAACCAAAGACATTCAAGATGAGGTCCCCTGGTGTATGTTTTTTGCGGATGATATTGTGTTGATTGATGAGACCCAAGTGGGGATTAATACCAAATTAGAATCATGGAGATTAGCTTTGGGATCAAAAGGCTTTAAACTTAGTAGATCGAAGACAGAATATTTAGTTTGTAACTTTAGTCATGATCGGCGGGATGATGAGGTGGTGATACTTGACGATAAAGAGATTTCTCGAGTGATTGTTTTAGGTACCTAGGTTCAATCATAAGTAAAAGAGGTGATTTGGAAGATGAGGTTTCCCAAAGAATTAAAATAGGGTGGATGAAGTGGAGAGGTGCGTCCGGGGTCTTATGTGATCGGCGTATTCCATTAAAGCTTAAAGGAAAATTTTATAGGACCGTTGTTCGACCAGCTATGATGTACGGTGCAGAGTGTTGGGCTGTTAAAAAGAATCATATAGATAAACTCAGTGTAGCAGAAATGAGAATGCTAAGATGGATGAGTGGCAAAACTAGGATGGATAAGATAAGAAACGATCATATTAGAGTTGGGCTGGGAGTTGCTCCCATAAGTGATAAGCTTAGAGAAAGTCGTTTGAGGTGGCACGGCCACGTTCAACGGAGACCTATAAATGCTCCTGTACGGAGAAGTGATATAATCCATATTGAAGGAACTAGAAGAGCTAGGGGTAGACCTAAGATAACCTTAGGAGAAGTGGTGAGAAAGGATATGTATAGCTTAGGCCTTGTATCTAGCATGGCCTCGAATAGAACTGATTGGAGGGCAAGAATCCATGTAGCCGACCCCATTTAGTTGGGACAAGGCTTATTGTTGTTGTTGTTGTTGTTGTCAAAGGCACAAGGTAAAGCTCTTGCTCTCATTGTGGAGGTCATGGACAACAGGGATGAAGAAAAAATTCAAAGAGGTGAATCAGTGGAAAAGCTGGAGAAAATTTGTTTTGGCCTTGAAAATCCAAATAAAGGAACCATGATTGGAGCTGATCAGAACAATCAGGACAAGGATCTGTTAAAGGAATTTCTACAGCAAAACGCAGATGTCTTTGCTTGGTCAGCACAGGATATGCCAGGTTTAAGTAGAGAGGTGGCAGAACATTGTCTCTGGATAGATTCTTCTATCAAACCAGTAAAACAAAGGTGGAGGAATTTCTCATCAGAAAAGCATGACGCGATTAAAATTGAAGTGCAGAAGCTTCAGGAATCTCAGTTTATCGAGCAAATTGAATGTCCTAAATGGCTGGCGAACGTTGTAATGGTGAAGAAGCATAATGGCAAGTGGCGAATGTGTGTAGACTATACTGATTTGAACAAAGCATGTCCTAAGGATTGCTATCCTCTGCCGCGGATTGATCAGTTAATTGATGCCACATCAGGTCAACAGATGTTGAGTTTTATGGATACTTATTCTGGTTATAATGAAATTCTTATGAAAAAGGAGGATCAACCCCATAAGGCATTCATGACAAACCGAGAAAGTTATTGTTATAAGGTTATGCCTTTTGGGTTAAAAAATGCTGGTGCAACATACCAAAGGGCGATGAATAAGCTGTTTGCTGATCAGATTGGAAGAAATATGGAGGTTTATGTAGATGATCTTTTTGTAAAAAGTCAATTCAGATCTGATCATCTTGCTGATTTAGGGGAGTGCTTTGATGTACTAAGGAGAAATGGAATGAGACTCAATCCTGAGAAGTGCGCGTTTGGGGTTTCATCTGGTAAATTTCTTGGTTACATGGTCACGCAGAGGGGTATTGTGGCGAATCCAGAAAAAATCAGGGCTATCTTGAACATGATGGCGCCCAGCAGTATGAAGGAGATCCAAAGTCTAACAGGGAGAGTAGCGGCATTAAGCAGGTTCATATCGAGATCAGGAGATAAATGTGCACCATTCTTCAAGGCGTTGAAAAATCTAAATGCACTCAATGAATTCAACTGGACAAAGGATTGTCAAAAGTCATTTGAAGAATTAAAGAGGAGACTGACCAGTCCACCAGTTCTATCTCGACCAAAGCCAGGAGAGATCTTGCAGATATATTTATCTTCTTCGAAGGCAACAGTAAGCGCAGTGTTAATTCGGGAAGAAGGTACTGTCCAAAATCCTATCTACTTTGTAAGCCATACATTATTAGATGTAGAATCTAGATATCCGAAATTTGAAAAACAGGCTTTAGCTTTGATAATGGCAGCTAGGAAGCTCATACCTTATTTTTAGGCTCATCCAATTATTGTTCTTACTAACTGGCCTTTAAAGAAAATATTGCATAAGCCTGATCTAGCGGGGAGAATGGTATCATGGGCAGTAGAATTAACAGAACATGATATAGATTACAAACCCAGAACTGCGATAAAAGCATAGGTGTTGGCTGATTTTATTGCTGAAAGTATTTCGCTACCGGAGGAGGAAAAGGATTCCAGTGAGATGTCTTCTGGTTGGACTTTGCACGTTGATGGGTCAAGTCATTCTCAGGGATCAGGAGCAGGGGTGATTTTACAAAGTCCGTTCAGATTTGTAATTCAGAATGCACTTCGATTTAATTTTCATGCTTCAAACAATGAAGCGGAATATGAAGCTCTTATTGCAGGTTTGCGATTGGCCAAATCTCTCTGTGTACAAAACATTGAAGTAAAAAGTGATTCTGAGCTGGTGGTCAGCCAAGTTACAGGAGCGTATGATGCGAAGGATGATCGAATGGTCAATTATCTTAAGAAGGTATGGGAGTGCAAAGAATGGTTTTCACAATTCTCAATTATGAGAATATCCCGAAATCAAAACAGTGAGGCAGATTCTTGGCGAAATTAGCATTTGCAAGATCTACTTCTATGCCACAGGCTGTGTATTTTGAGGAGCTGAATATTCCAACATATTCAGAGCCAGAGATAATGGAAATCAATGCAGAAATATCTTGGATGGAACCTATTATACAATATCTTAAAGATGGCGTTCTTCCTGAGGATAGAGAAAAGGCCAGAACTGTGAAAAGAAGAGCCGCTAGGTTTATCCTAAAGAATGAGCTGTTATATAAAAGAACAGTTTCTGGGCCACTTCTGAAATGTTTGTGACCATCTGATGCACAATACGCTTTATCAGAGGTCCATGAAGGAATCTGTGGAAGCCACTTAGGTGGGAAGGCTTTGGCTTATAAAGTTCTAAGACAAGGATTTTATTGGCCACGCATGCAATCTGAAGCGATTGAGTATGTAAGAAGGTGTCATCAATGTCAAATTCATGCACCAATTCACAGTCAGACAGTAGAACAACTAACATCAATTCTTAATCCTCTTCCATTTGCTATGTGGGCGATGGATTTGTTAGGCCCATTTCCTGTTACAATTGGAGGGAAAAAGTTCGTAGTGGCCGCAATTGATTATTTCACGAAGTGGGTAGAAGCAGAAGCCTTGGCCACGACTACCAAGAATCAAATCGAGAAGTTCTTTAGAAATCATGTCATATTCAGATATGGATTGCCAAAGATTCTACTAACTGATCACGGACCACAATTTGACAATGAAAGATTCAAGGAATTTTGTGCAGATTATCATATTGAATGCAAGCACTCATCTGTGGCATATCCTCAATGCAATGGTCAAATTGAGGTAACCAACAAAACACTTTTGCAAGGAATAAAAAAGAGACTGGATGAGGCACATAGCTTGTGGATCGATGAACTACCTCATGTATTATGGGCGTATAGGACTACAGTCAGGACTCCAACGGGAGAAACACCTTTCAGACTAGCATATGGGTCAGAGGCGTTGGCTCCAGTGGAGGTTATGGTGGGATCAAACAGATATGAAGGATTTGATCCAGTAGCTAATGAAGAAGGATTGCGAGCAAATCTTGAGTTCTTAGATGAAGTCAGAGAAAGAGCATTATACGGCAATATAGAATATCAGAGGAGCACAACGGCGTATTACAATGCTCGAGTCAGACCTAAATCTTTTAGAGTGGGAGATTTGGTTCTGAGGAAAAAATCAGCATCAGATCCAAGAAACTGTGGAAAACTTTCGCAACGGCGGGAGGGGCCATATGTGGTGATAAAACTGTGAGAAGAAACACATACTGTCACGCCCTCCCAGCCAGTACCCTATCTGGCATACCCGAGAGTGTGATCCACAGCCCGAAGATCAGGTATCGGGTGATCAACCTCCCACATAAACAATAACATAATCATGAACAATCATAATAAAAGTGCGGAAGATAAACCATAGATCCAATAAAGAAAGAATGAATCATAAATGAATCAGAATAATAGATATAATCAGAGTGTCAAACAGATAAGTAAAGTGAGGCAAAAATCCCACTTTACAACCAGCGGAAAAGTAGCTCTAAAAGAATAAACTAGACAAAATCTAATCCCAGTAGCAAGTACATTGGGTAACTAAATTGTTCTCCACTTTATAGACAACATCCTTATAAGTGTAAATCTCATAAATGGCACAAGGACGCTTCCACTCAATGGTCGGACTAAGCATCGTACGGAGCATAACCACTCGCGGGATCTTCGAGTAATTGTGGTAACCGCAATCACCTTCCCCGGAGATATGCCTCTTCGCCTTGCGCTTCTTCATAGGGACCGTCATAATACTCAAGCACTGCAGGATAGTCTAACAAACATTGTACAATAAAGGAATGAGTTTCAAAGAAACTCGGTAAAGGCGATTAAAATCCATAATAACATAAATGGCGGGATTCAGAACAATCATAAATGCAATATGATATGAGACAAGCAATGAATGAATGAATCTAACTCTATGTATGCTGGTCTCTATTAGCGCAGACATGCTTTAAGTCATAGCACCGTACTTCTTTAGGAAAGTCCACTCACATCCTCAACCATTTAAGATATCTTGGATTCTCTCACGGATCATTTCACCGGTCTTGAGCAGCCGATTGGTAATGGGTCCTTCATCCCTCGGGACAAACCTTGGCGGGGATTAAGTCAACACACTCTCTCACAACCATTTGGTATAAGTACTTGGCGCATGTCGGGTAAAACCTAGCCAAATGCAAGTCTTCTACTTAGTTACATCAAGTCGGATCCAGATACTTCCATTCCTCGTCCCCCGACGATCCTTTCCGGTATCCTTCACACTAGAGTCCTCATAGTCCCCGACTACGGACTCATCAACCCTATTGGTTATCCACATATGGTAAACGGGAAGCTCTCACGTCCTCTCACGGGTTGGTTACCGGTCTTAAGCGCCCGTGAGCCCAAGTCTAACCATATGCAACCCTACCAATAAATGGCCCCCACAATGTGATTCTTGTCCTCTCACGGGTTGGTTACCGGTCTTGAGCGCCCATGAATCCCCATTGCTACCACGGGTCATTCGGTCTCAATACCCCTCCGATTAGGGTCTGACATAACAGGACATCCTAGCCAAACACTACTAGACAATCCTAGATATGTCATCCAACAGTTTGGGAAGGTGTCTCGAGGGCATCTCCGGAAACATCCCATAATATTCCCGTAGTAGTCCAAGGACAGAAGTGTCAAAAGGACACCTCTCCTTTCCAAACCATACTTAAGCATACACATGCATCAATTCATATCATCACATATATGGTAACTTCATATATGGAAAGAAATCAATAATTACAATCACTTGTATAACATTGGTAAGTAAATCATACATGAATCAAATCAATATGAATAAGTAATGCTACTGTAATCAAAGTTATGCAACAGTAGTATATCATTGTAAGAATCTAATTTAGGAATCATATCTATGATATTCAAATATAGAAACTAGATTCATGCTATCTATGTAATTAAGGAAATAACCATCCTTACCTTTTATAACTCGCAAGGGAATCCTAAGAAATCAAGTAAGATCTTGGCAAACTTGAGAAGAATGTCCTAAACAAGTATATACAAAATATTAGGAAAGATCCCTAACAGAAAAGATACCAAAACATCCAACACAGACCAATTCTGGAGTTGCTGTACTCATTGGTCGAGTGGATTGGTCGACTGGCCCAGTCGACCAATCAGTCGACCAATGCAGACAGTAGCCTAGAAAAACAGAGTTTTAAGATATGAAATCCGAATTTGGTGGTTCAAAAGGGTACTAATCAAGGGGTAAACTACATCAGCAGTATTCCAACATATAGGGTACCTCAAAACACCAATCAAATCAAGATATCAAGATCCAAATTAGGAAACAAAAAGTTACCATAATTAGATCAACCATGGATCTTGATGAATTCGAAATAGAAATCAAAGACAAGAACAATAGGAGGATGGATCATTGCTTCACGTAATGGTATCATGAAAACATACTTAGATCTTCAAGGAACAAGGCTTAGAAGCATAAATCTAAATTAGGAAATAAAACCTACCACATATGTAACTACCATGATTCATGAAGAACACATAGTATGGTAGAAGAGAACAACTAGAGATTGATAGATCATGGATCATGAAATGAAAACACAGTAATTAACTACTAACATGATCAACATAGAAGATCCAAAGAGATCAGAATTCAAATCATATGTTTAACAAGATTAGATCATGGTTTGATCATGATTCCTTCAAAAGCTTGCAATGATCATGGTTAAGATCATTGTTCTAGCCTCAAATCCTTAGGATGATCATGAGAACATGTTCAGAGATGTTTGCAATAGAGAATGCAGCATCTCTTCTACTGTCTCAACTCAAAAAGGAAAGAAAAACAAAGATGGAGGAGAAGAAGAGAGAGTAGACATACCTTTTGATGCAAAAAGAAGAGTTTCGACGAAGATCCGTCAAGAAAACACCAAGGATGCAAGGGAGATGACTTGCAGAGGTCTTTTGGTTCGTTCCAGAGAGTTTGGAGGCAGCAAATACGAAGTAGACTCGAGATTGGACTTAAATAGAGCAAGAACAACCTAATTGCCAAAGACAACACTCATTGGTCGAGTGGATTGGTCGATTGGCCCGATCGACCAATTAGTCGACCAATGCCGACAAACAAGACCAAAACAGGGAATTGAAGGCCCGAGATCAAATCCAATCCTAAAGGGGTTTTGCACACAAGTCAAGTGACTTACCTAATAGGTAGAAATGCCTTCAAACCAAGATAGAGAGCACTCCAAGTCCATCAACTAATCCAATCTTCATCAAGATTCAGTTTCCATAAATAGAACTTCCTCATCAACTTTCATGGATTCAAAGCCAGACACCAAGTCCTCTACTGGGATGGCCCAAAGCTGACTTCTTACTTTACTTCGGGTCACTGGACCTACAAATAACAAGGTTTCCGGGTCAAGGTTAGGGCTGGGTTTTACATTCTCCCCCCCTTAAAGAAATTTCGTTCTCGAAATTGAAAGCGTACCTGTGCTTCCAAAGAGGTAAGGAAACTTCTCCTTCATATCTTCTTCCTTCTCCCAAGAAGCTTCTTCAGGGGTATGGTTCTTCCACCGAATCTTCACCAAAGGGATGGTGCGATTCCGCAGCTGCTTGTCCTTCCTATCCAAGATTTCAACCGGTTCTTCATCATAGGTCAAATCAGCACTAAGTCCTTCAGGTGCTTGCAGCAAAATGTGTTCCGGATTCTCTATGTATTTTCGGAGCATCGAAATATGAAACACATTGTGAACACCAGCAAGAGGCGGAGGTAATGCTAATCGATACGCAACAGGTCCAACCTTTTCCAAAATCTCGAAAGGTCCAATGTAACGAGGGCTAAGCTTTCCCTTAACATTGAATCTCATCACACCTTTCATTGGTGAAACCTTCAGAAAGACTTTCTCTCCAACTTGAAATTCCAAATCGGTCCTTCTCTTATCAGCATAAGATTTCTGTCTTGACTGGGCAGACTTAATCCTTTCTCTTATCATATCTACCATAGCACTCGTAGCTTCAATTATCTCAGGACCTAAGACTTTTCTTTCACCTGTCTCAGTCCAGTACAAAGGTGTCCTACAAGTACTGCCATACAAAGCCTTGAATGGAGCCATGCCTATTGTTGCTTGATAACCGTTGTTATAGGCAAACTCAACCAAAGCTAGGTGTTCATCCCAATTACCACCCATATCCACCACACAAGATCCGAGCATGTCTTCCAATGTCTGAATTGTCCGCTCGGATTGTCCATCGACCGTGGATGATGAGCTGTACTCAAGTTCAATTGGGTTCCCAAGGCCTTCGCAAACTATTCCAAAACCTTGAGGTGAACCTAGGATCACGATCCGAAACAATACTCCATGGCACACCATGCGGACGAACCACATTATCCACATAAAGCCTTGCTAGCTTATCCGGAGTATGAGTGATCTTCATAGGAATGAAATGGGCTGATTTGGTCAACCTATCAACAATCACCCACACAGTGTCATTGCCTTTACTTGTCCGAGGCAAACTAGTCACAAAGTCCATGGAGATATCCTCCCACTTCCAACTAGGAATAGGAAGAGGCTGAAGTAATCCAGATGGAGGTTGTCGAACGGCTTTCACACGTTGGCAAGTCTCACACTTGGCAACAAAATCATCAACATCCGCCTTCAGACCAATCCACCAAAAATGTTCCTTCAAGTCCTTGTACATCTTGGTGCTTCCCGGGTGTATAGTAAAGACCGATTGGTGTGCTTCCTTCAATATTTCTTTCTTAACTTCTTCATTTGCAGTGCACGCACAGTCTTCCCCTAAACAACAAAGCACCATCCATGGATATACCAAAGTCGGGGTCCGACTCAAGATTCGAAGAAATCTTCTCAACTTTGATCAAAAACTCTTGGTCAGAACTCTACAGAGCAACAATCTTATCTCTAAGACCAGATCTTGCCGTCATTGCGTAAAGAATAAAATCAGAATTCTCGGGACGATTTCCAAATCAAAACTCTCAATAGAAGACCACAATGGTAAACTCAACGCATTCAAATCCAAAGTCTTCTTCGGTTCTTCCTACTAAGAGCATCAAGCAACAACATTTGCTTTCCCGTGGTGATACTGAATATCACAATCATAATCAGAGACTAGTTCCAACCATCTCCTTTGTCTCATGTTCAACTCCTTTTGGGTAAAGAAGTATTTCAAACTCTTATGATCCGTGAAAATGGCAATCTTCTCACCGTAAAGGTAATGTCTCCAAATCTTCAAAGCAAAGACAACGGCGGCAAGTTCTAGATCGTGAGTGGGGTAATTCCGCTCATAATCCTTCAATTGCCGAGAAGCATAGGCTACGACCTTGCCATGTTGCATCAGTACACAACCCAAACCAATCTTTGACGCATCGGTATAAACTGTCATACCACCGGAACTATCAGGTATAGTCAAAACCGGGGCACTTGTCAATCTTTCCTTCAACTCTTGGAAATTCTTCTCACAGGCGTCAGACCAAACAAACTTTTCTTCTTTCCTGGTCAACTTAGTCATAGGAGCAGCCAACCGAGAAAAGTTCTCAATAACTCTTCGGTAGTAACCCACCAATCCAAGAAAACTTCTTATTTCCGTTACTGACTTCGGTCTTTCCCAATCAGCCACAGCTTGGACCTTTTCAGGATCGACACGAATACCTTCGGCTGAAACTACATGACCAAGGAATACCACTCTCTTAAGCCGGAAATCACACTTGCTAAACTTAGCGAACAACTTCTTTTCTCGCAACCTTTGCAAAGTGAAACTTAGATGACTCGCATGCTCTTCTTCGCTCTTCGAATAGATCAAGATGTCATCAATAAAAACAATCACAAACTTGTCAAGCACATCATGAAATACTCGGTTCATGAGGTCCATGAACACCGCAGGAGCATTAGTCAATCCGAAGGGCATGACTCTAAACTCGTAGTGACCATACCGCGTTCGGAAAGCTGTCTTGAAGATATCACTAGACTTCACTTTCAATTGGTGATATCCGGACCTTAAGTCAATCTTTGAGAACACAATCGCACCCTTCAACCGATCGAAGAGATCATCAATTCTGGGCAGCGGATATCTATTCTTGATAGTCAACTTATTCAACTCACGGTAGTCAATGCACAAGCGCATACTACCATCTTTCTTCTTGACGAACAAGACCGGAGCTCCCCAAGGTGACACACTAGGCTGTACGAAACCTCTATCAATGAGCTCATTCAACTGATTTTGCAACTCTTTCAACTCAGTAGGAGCCATCCTATACGGAGCTTTAGATACCGGAGCGGCACCAGGGACGAGATCAATAGAAAATTCGACATCCCCTGTCCGGAGGCACTCTCGATAGATCATCGGGAAGACATCAACAAAGTCGCAGACAACTCTGACTTCATCGACTCTTTTCTCCACTATACTCTTGCCTTCAGATGAAGCATCATCCACTAGGGCATAGACTTGCATTAGTGCGGACAACACTTTCTTACAAACCCTTCTCTTTTCACCCTAAAATTCAAAGACCGGACTTCCACAAATATGGAACTGGATCTTCTTTGAGGAACAAAGGAACACAGCTTTGTGGGCTGTCAACCAATCAATTCCCAAAATAACATCGAAGTCCTTCATGTCAAGAATCACAAAATTGGCTTCCAAGTTCTTCTCACCAATCAACACAGGACATTTAGATAACCCCTTATCTAGTTTCACAACAGGACCAGTAGGTGTACTAATCAATAAACAACTAGACAACTCCTCAGGGATTAGGTTAGTCTTCTTGATGAATGCAGATGACATGAACGAATGAGATGCACCCGTATCAAATAAGACAAATGCGAAATAGAAGCGACTAACAATGTACCTGTAATTACATCATGGCTTGAATCCCGCTCAAAGACCGGAAATACGAGAAAACTCTACGAGAGGGAGGAGCAGGAGCACTCTTCACCACCGGGGCGGCTGCTTTGGGCAAGCCGCTTCGGACAGCACGAGCAAAATGACCAGCTTGCTTGCGGTAGAAGCAAACAGGATTGCTTGGATCCAACGGGGGTGGCTGCAACAGAGGGCTTCGAACAAAAGGCCTTGCACTTGCACTTGCACTTGCACTTGCTGGTGGTCGGTTTCCGCCATACTTTGTCTAAACCGGCCGGGCTGCTGAAAACCCGTGTTCACGACCTACACTCTTAGCCTGAAAGGTAGGAGTGGGGTAGGGTGTAGGTCTCACAAAACGACGGTCACTACGATCCACCAAACCAGAATTCCTTGATCGCCGGGGCTTTTGCACACGAGCACTTTCCTTCTCTGTTTCTTCCAACTTCTTCGAGTTCTGCACCACTTGAGCATAGCTCACTATAGGCTGGACCGTGAGGTAAGCTTTAATGGCAGGGCGCAGTCCTTTGAAGAACTTCTTTGCTTTCGCGAGGTCATCCTTCGAGAATGCGGAGCAAAGAAATGAAGCTCCTCGAACTTCTGTTGGTACTCCAACACGACAGAGTTCCTTGAGTCGAATCATGAACTCGGCTTCCTTCGCATCTTTCACCGCCTCGGGAAAGTAGTTCATACAAAAAGCCTCTTTGAATAATTCCCAAGTTACAACTCCCGCATGCAAACCTTCCAAAAACAGGCCGAGTGGAGATCCACCATGCATTAGCTTCTTGTTGCAACTTCGTTCCGCAAACAAAATCTTCGAGCTTCCGAGCATTGCGGATGTCGGAAAGCCTTCTCCAACTCACGAAGCCACTTGTTAGGAAACAAGGGGTCCTTGGTAACTCCGGTGAAAGTGGGTACTTGCATCTTCGTAAAACTCTCCATCAGGCGAGTATGCGGAGTTCCAGCTAAACCTCCCGCATTCGGGACTGCGGCATGAGGATTCACATTAGCACCAGCCCGGGTCTCATTATGCGAGTCATGAAACCCACCAACATCTGGTTGAACCGAGCCGCTTGTCTGCTGCATCATATTGCCCATAATATTGGCAATATCTCGAAAACTTCCAACATTCGGGGCACCGGGTATCTCATGAGTACCCGATCAACATTTGGTATCTCACCACCTCCATGAGGTACTTCACCACCTCCCCGAGGTATTTCACCACCTCCATGACCACTGGATTCACCACGCCCACTTCTCGAGTAACCATTCGCAAAACCGAGAACATCAAAATACCGAATTTCGAAGATTCAACATAAACCACAAGTCCAAATGATTTGAAAACTTAAATCATGCTTAAATATATCCATATAGTCATCAAACAATGTTCCATAAGGCAAAAATCACATTTTCAAAAAATCCAACAGCAATTGAGGTCTCTGTGACCATTGGTCGAGTGATTGGTCGACTGACCCAGTCGACCAATGAGTCGACCAAATGATGACAATGCGAAAATTCGCATTATAAGCCTCATTTTCACATTCCAACCTCATTCTAACTTCTTCCAAAGGTGAGAGAGCCCTAGGGAAAACCTCCAAGAGTTCTCACAAGTGTTCTTGAGGTGATTTGGTGCTTCAACAACAACACAACAACACACAATCATCTCAAACAAGGTAAATCTCTTATTCTTTCTTCCATTTTCATCTTCTCATGCTTGCATTTCAAAAAAACCATGCTTTACTTGTATCCAATGCTAGAAATCATGCTTAGGAATGCTTAGAAACACATTCCCTAGGTTTTAAACACAATGCCATGCATAGACAACAAGTTTTAACATAATGGTGTTCATCTCGCAAAGTTTTATACCGAAATCAATATCTTTAGAAAAATTCCGTTTTCTCTCAAACCGCTTGAAATTTTCACACGAGATCAAATGCTACATGCTCAAGATGACATTATAGATAGGTCCATACAATTTGATTTAACCAATTTCAACTTTTCAAAAATCAAATTTTGACCTAAATTGCAAAATCCCCAAATTTCCTTCTTGCTGAATTTTTCGCTTTAATCCAAGTTTTCGATCGATTTTCATCAAACAAACTTCATAGACATGAAATTCCAAGTATTGCGCACATGCTAGTATGTTCAAATCAAATTTCCCCCAAATTTGAAATTTTTTGAAAAATTACGAAAATACCCTTTTGGCTCAAATCTTAAAATAGCACTAATCGGAATTGTCTCTTGTCTCTTTCAGGGATATCCACTATGCGAGAGGGAGGGCGAGGACGAGGTAGAGGTCGTGGTCGCATCGTAGGTGCTCTTAGGGGCAGAGGTCGGGTTCCTTCGAGCCTAGACGGGAGGTTAGGAGACCGAACATGTTTGACACACCTCGGGCCGAGTTCTGTACGAGGCCTACTTCGAGCCATCGCAATATCGAGATGGGACGTCTACTTCACTTACGCCAGCTCGAGCCTTTAGGATTCGGCAGAGATTCGACACATTGCGGTGGACTCATCTCTTCATCGAGGATCTGCCGATATACCCGGAACTAGTGAGGTTGTTCTTCGACAACCTTACTTACACGAGAGGAGGCTCGAGGCCAAGGACATCCACTTAGACTTGTCCTCGGGAGCAGTGGTCTTCCGGACTTAGATTCGCTTCTCTACCCGGACACCGGCTGAGATCTTGCGGGTTCCTTACTATCCACAGCAGTGTGTGTGGATACCTGCAGGAGCAGATCCGGACAGCCATTTGATGCCGTACGAGCTACGCGAGATATGCTCTACGCTATGGGATAGCCGTCGATGCTTCACTCCGTGGACCAGCGGACGGATGACGGATTCTCGCACGGATTATCGGTCGCATAGTCGGCCGAAACATTATGCCGAAAGCCGGACATCACCATCGGGTCACAATGATGGAGGCCTTAGTCATCTACCGCATCTACATGGGCTTCGAGATCGATCTCTCCTACATCATTCAGCAGGTCATGCTGGACTTAGTTCTGCGGCCTAGCATGCGGAACCTTTGCTATGGGAGGCTACCGACTTTGGTCTTCGGGCATTTCGGGGTGAGTTTCGAGGATACACCGGTGGACACCGGTTCACAGGGATACTCTATTGGGACTCGGACCATTCGTCGGATGAGACTACAGCGAGTCGAGAGAGATCTCCCTGGTTCGGAAGGTGAGGATGATGATGAATCGGAGGATGAGGATCGGGGGTCGGAGGATGGAGGAGAGGATATCGGTCCCGATAGTGATGATCAGGCCGGAGATGATGCAGATATGCGCGAGGCTGAGCCTGTGCATCACGAGTTTCCTTCATCACACTTCGAGGCGGGTGGCCCTTCACATGTAGTTCCGGAGACTTCGGATCTTGGAGCACGGATGAGATCGATGACTTCCATGCTAGAGAGGATGGAGGTCGGACAGAGCAGATGTACGAGAGGATGGAGTCACGACGGGATAGGATAGAGCATCGGGTGACTCGGCTAGCGGAGGAGTTCGAGCATACAGAGATCGGAGAAGATCACCTAGATAGACCGTACCTTAGGATTTCCATTTATGCATTTCGGATGTAATCATTGTAAAAACTTTTGAAATTAATGAAGTTCATTTTGTTTCCCTTTAATTATTGTATGTTATGCACCTTTCTTTTCCTTGCATTAGTGACATTTGTTCAAGTATAATTATGGTATGTTATTCGGAAATGTTCGTTATGCTTCAAAGATCAAGTTTCTAATTCGGTGTTCTATCATTCACTTCTAAGAGTAGAAGAGTCATTTCGGATCAATGACTCGAGAATGTTTAGTTGTTGTCTTTTGTGGTTAGGATCTCCTCGAACCTTGGGCTCGATACCAATCTGTCACGCCCTCCCGGCCCGGTACCCTATCTCGGCATACCCGAGAGTGTGATCCACAGCCCGAAGATCGGGTATCGGGTGATCAACCTCCCACATAAACAATAACATAATCATGAACAATCATAATAAAAGTGCGGAAGATAAACCATAGATCCAATAAAGAAAGAATGAATCATAAATGAATCGAATAATAGATATAATCGAGTGTCAAACAGATAAGTAAAGTGAGGCAAAAATCCCACTTTACAACCAGCGGAAAAGTAGCTCTAAAAGAATAAACTAGACAAAATCTAATCCCAGTAGCAAGTACATTGGGTAACTAAATTGTTCTCCACTTTATAGACAACATCCTTATAAGTGTAAATCTCATAAATGGCACAAGGACGCTTCCACTCAATGGTCGGACTAAGCATCGTACGGAGCATAACCACTCGCGGGATCTTCGAGTAATTGTGGTAACCGCAATCACCTTCCCGGAGATATGCCTCTTCGCCTTGCGCTTCTTCATAGGGACCGTCATAATACTCAAGACTGCAGGGATAGTCTAACAAACATTGTACAATAAAGGAATGAGTTTCAAAGAAACTCGGTAAAGCGATTAAAATCCATAATAACATAAATGGCGGATTCCGGAACAATCATAAATGCAATATGATATGAGACAAGCAATGAATGAATGAATCTAACTCTATGTATGCTGGTCTCTATTGGCGGACATGCTTTAAGTCATAGCACCGTACTTCTTTAGGAAAGTCCACTCACATCCTCAACCATTTAAGATATCTTGGATTCTCTCACGGATCATTTCACCGGTCTTGAGCAGCCGATTGGTAATGGGTCCTTCATCCCTCAGGACAAACCTTCGTAGGGGATTAAGTCAACACACTCTCTCACAACCATTTGGTATAAGTACTGGCGCATGTCAGGGTAAAACCTAGCCAAATGCAAGTCTTCTACTTAGTTACATCAAGTCGGATCCAGATACTTTCATTCCTCGTCCCCGACGATCCTTTCCGGTATCCTTCACACTAGAGTCCTCATAGTCCCCGACTACGGACTCATCAACCCTATTGGTTATCCACATATGGTAAACGGGAAGCTCTCACGTCCTCTCACGGGTTGGTTACCGGTCTTAAGCGCCCGTGAGCCCAAGTCTAACCATATGCAACCCTACCAATAAATGGCCCCCATAATGTGATTCCTGTCCTCTCACGGGTTGGTTACCGGTCTTGAGCGCCCATGAATCCCCATTGCTACCACGGGTCGTTCTGAAGTGGACCGGCTGAAGAAGGCAGCCGAAGAGTTGAAGGAGAAGCATGATGAAGAGATGAATTCTTTGAGGAAAGAACTTGACTCGTCAAATCTTCGTGCCGTTGCCGCCGAACGTGAGGCCAATAAACATAAAAATGAGGCTACTGCTTTTGGTGAGAGCCTTGAGTTTAAGTCCTTGGAGAACAAACGCCTGTTGAAGATGGTAGTTCCTAGCAAGCCCGAACATCTTAGACCAAATCTTCGGAGGGACTGCATTCGGAAATATCTGAACAGCGTTCCCTTTACTAACTTGTTGGGCTCCTTCAACCTTCAAGCTTACCGAGCAGGGCAAAATGATGTCTGGGAAAAGATCCTTGAATCTAATCCTTCCTTCGACACAAAAAAATAGTGGGCTGAGCAGATTTTGGAAGCATCAAGGGCAAACAACCTAAACAAGAAAACTAACTTGAAGTTTCACAAACAAGATAGTTGCCAACTTTGGTCATAAATGAGAAAGCAACTCTCAAAATTTCTTTTAGATTTTTCATTTGCCGCATCTTGCGTCTCTTTACTTGATGATGGCCTTCATATAAATAATAATTTTGCTTTTGTCTTTATAAAAAAAATTATGTTTGTTTCTTTCTTATCATCAAAGGCAAAGCTCCATCATATATACACTTGAATTTTTTTTTTATTATTATTTTATGGTTAGGATTCATCTCATGATTCATGAGATCTGCTTAAAGGGACATTTATTTTAATTTATTATTATCATTATTATTTTATGGTTATGAGTGACCTCATGAGGTCACTTATTTAGAAAGGCATGTGCTAACTTTAAAAAGAAATATATAATAGTAATTAAAAGTCAAGTTCTAACCAACTAGCTATTCTACCTAGTGATGGATTTGATATAGTGTTTTCTCCGTTAATTTACATTTAAATCACATTTAATGCAACCTCATTGTATTATTATTTAATGAATAACAAGTGGAAGTCATGAGTCGCGAAATTAAATCCTTTTATCCGCTAATTTCGCCTAATTCGCCGGGATTCGTCCAGGTGCAAACCGCGAAATTTGTCGAAAGTTCACACTTTGATGTAGATACCTTAAAGTTGATTCAAACCTTTTTTTTTTAAATAAAAATTTATATCTCTTTATATCCAAGGTGCGCAATATCGCCGAAACCGACTCCGAACCTCGACATGGTGAGATATCGCTGATATATCGGCAAAATATTGATATTTTCTCGATTTCTTTCTATTTTTAGGCGATTTCTTGCAATTTTTAGACGATTTCTCTTGTGATTCTACAGCAGAATCTTTAGCATCAATGGACAATCTTACCAAATTTGTCTCAATGATTCAATACTCAAAAGATAACGTGCTATATGTGATTAGGGAGGAAAATCTAAATAGAATAATTTCTGGAAATAATTCAAATTAAGAAGGCATTTTATTGCAAAATTTTCAAGATTAATGAACAATCTTACCAATTATATTCTAGAGATTTAGGCCTCAAAAGTCAATGTGCCAAATGTGGTTGTGAAGAGTATATACATGAAATAATTTATGAAAACAATTTAAATTATGAAAGAATTTTGTAATACATCATCAAGGTGAACGGGTAACCATTCCCCGAATGATTTAGGCCTCAGAAGATGATATGTTAAATGTGGTTAGGAAGGAGAATTTTTTCGGATGCAGGAAGACTGAGCCTTCACTTCTCTGTCTTTAGTGCTGCTTCTCCACAATAAATTTTTTGGTGTCCTCCTGCTGCAGGATGGGTAAAACTAAATATTGATGGGTCTTCTTTAGGGAATCTAGGAAGGTCTGGCGGTGGAGGAGTATTTCGAAATGAAGTTGCTGCGGTGGTTTTCAATTTCAGTATTTTTTTAGATGTTAAAACCAACTTTGAGGCTGAATTGGAAACTTTCATTCACAGATTACGTTGGGCAAGGCATTTACAAATTACAAAGCTTTGAGTAGAAAGTGATTCAAAAGTTGTGGTGACTTTAATACATCAGAAGAAAATACCTTGGTATATCTTTCATATGTGGAGAGAGTTACAAGAATATTTGCTGACTATTGATTGGAAGATTTCACATTGCTATCGTGAAACTAATACAGTGGCCGATTTTTTGGCAAATTCGGTAGCTAGGACAAGAACTTCTGATACTAACATTCCTTGGTTAGCTTCAATCCTTAATGAACTTGATGTGGATGCCTTTAGACGTCTTAAATTTCGTTTTATGAGTTAATGATTTACTAATCTGAATAAGAACCAATGAGGAAGGGTATATTGGGGGCAATAGTTGTTGCGGGTAAAGGAAGTTGGTTCCTTATAAGGTATTAATTGATGTATTTTTAATATTTCTTCTTCGCTTAATATAATGATCCTTTTAGCGGGAAAAAAAAAAAGAAATGAGAATTTTCATAGAATAATTTATAGAACATAATTCAGAATTTTCAAATATTCGCATCAAATTAGAGTGGACACCAAATTTTGGCTAAAAAAAAACACACACACCCGAAATGGGGGTCAAAATAAGGTAGCGAATTTACGATATTTCGCATATCAAAAGAAAAACTATGCGCACATCATCAATTTTATGATCAAGATGTTTTATATATTTTTTTATTTCTTTTCTTCAACTTGTGGTATATTCAGTTAGAAAATTTTTAATATCAAATTGTTAATATTTCATATTTTTATAGAAGATTTAGGCAAGTAGAAAAATAAAAGTGGTGTTAAGAAATCTAACTCATACACAGCGGATAAACACCAAGAAAGATAGAGAAGAAAGAAACAAGAGACAATAGACAGGGTTTTTACTTGGTTCGGTCAGAGACCTACATCCAAGGATGAGATGAGCTCTCACTAAGCTCATGCAATCTTCAAATAACAGAGAAGGACTACAGCCCTAAGATCAGTGAAAAACTCTATACATAGACTAGGGAGAAAACAACCAAGACTAAGGATTGACCACACTTGATCCAGTAGGCAACCAAAGCTTCAACTCCCTTCTTGCGTGAATCCAAGAACACCAAAGCACCAGTGCCTTTCCATGCATCAATAGCAGGTGCTGTTACAGTCTACCATGAGAGCCAAGAACCATCTCCAAGATCCACACCAGAGCCAACCGAAACCTTTCACTCGCAGATGAAGAAGAAGCAGAGAACGAGAGCAAGAGAGAAATCAAGAGGAGAAAGAGTGATTTCTTCGAATGAATAGAAATCCCTAAAACCATTATTACATATTCATGAGATAAGACCAAGTGCAATTACCCTCTTACCCCTAAAACAAAACAATAAGACATAGCCTATCCTAATACATGTAGAAAGACCAACATGCGCTTGTTTACATATTACATTCTCCACCTTGACTCTGTTAATTTGCCGATGCATAAACCTGAGAGAAACACAACCCATCAAATAAAATATAAAACAATGTAAAGCAAATTATAGAGATAATAATTTCAATGAGTTTAAGGCAGACTTAAACTTATTAACAGGTACAACTTTAGTCATAATATCTGCAGGGTTAATGGAAGTATCTATCTTACATATATCAATTAAACCCTTAGCAATTATATCTCTAATGAAATGCAACTTTACATCAACATGCTTTGTTCTTTTATGAAACACACTGTTCCTAGCAAGACACAAAGCACTCTGGGAATCACAATAAACAAGAGAATGCAAGTCATGAAAACCAAGCTCCCCTAGAAGCCCCTTAAGCCACATGCATTCTTTCAAAGCCTCAGACAAGGCAATGTACTCAGCCTCAGTGGTTGAAAGTGCCACCACATGTTGAAGTGTGGACTTCCAACTCACCAGATTCCCACCAAGAGTAAACAAGTATCCAGTAATAGATCATCTCTTATCCAAATCAGAGGCAAAATCAGAGTCACAATATCCAACAATGTCTAGCTTATCAACACAAGAATTATCATGAACAATCTTATAAGATGCAGAATTTTTCAGATATCTCAACAACCACATAACTGCATCCCAATGTGAATCACATGGCCTACTCATGTATCTACAAACAAGACCAACAGAGTATGCTATATCAAGCCTACAACAAACCATAGAATACATGAGACTACCAACACATTCTTGATATGGTCTATCAGTTACAACAGCATTAGAATTCATTCTAGCTTGAAATGAGCACCAAGAGGAGTATTAACAGTCCTAATATTATCATGTCCAAACTTGTTAACAAATTTATGAATATAACCAACCTGAGACAAGGTCAAAACACCATTAGGCCTATCCCTATGAATATCAATGCCAAGAATCCTTTTAGCAGCCCCTAAATCTTTCATTTCAAACTCAGATTTCAACATAGACTTAAGCTTACAAATCTGAGATTTATCCTTTGATGCAATAAGTATGTCATCAACATAAAGTAAAAGATAAATGAAAGAATTAGTGCTAAACTCACAATAATAAACACAATTATTGTGAAACCCAGCCCTAACCTTGACTCGGAAACTTTGTTAATTGTAGGTCCAGTGACCCGAAGTAAAGTAAGAAGTCAGCTTTGGGCCATCCCAGTGGAGGACTTGGTGTCTGGCTTTGAATCCATGAGAGTTGATGATGAGGTTCTATTTATGGAAACTGAATCTTGACGAAGATCGGATTAGTTGATGGACTTGGAGTGCTCTCTATCATGGTTTGAAGGCATTTCTACCTATTAGGTAAGTCACTTGATATGTGTGCAAAACCCCTTTAGGATTGGATTTGATCGGGTCTTCAATTCCCTGTTTAGGAGTTCTTTGAACCGATTGGTCGTTGATTGGTCGTTGGACCGATCGACCAATCCACTCGACCAATGGGTTCTGTCTTTGGTAATTAGGTCTTGCTTGCTCTATTTAAGTCCAATCTCGAGTCTACTTCGTATTTTCAGCCTCCAAACTCTTTGGAGCGAACCAAAGACCTCTGCAAGTCATCTCCCTTGCATCCTTGGTGTTTATCTTGACGGATCTTCATCAAAACTCTTCCTCTTGCATCAAAGGTATGTCTACACTCTCTTCTTCTCCTCCATCTCTGTTTTTCTTTCCTTTTTGAGTTAAGACAGTAGAGGAGATGCTGCATTCTCTGTTGCAAACATCTCTGGACTTGTCTCTCATGATCTACCTAAGGATTAATGGCTAATGCAATGATCTTAACCATGATCATTGCAAGCTTTTGAAGGAATCATGATCAAATCATGATCTTGTCTTTGTTCATCTTTTGATTTAAATTCTGATCTTCTTAGATCTACTATATTGATCATGTTAGTAGTCAATTGCTGTGTTTTCTTTACATGATCCATGATCTATCAATCTCTAGTTGTTTCTCTTCTACCATACCATGCTTTATTCATGAATCATGACAGTTACATCTATGGTAGGTTTTGTTTCCTTATTTAGATTTATGCCCTTAGGTCTATTTTCTTGAAGATCTAAGTATGCCTTCCATGATATCTTTATCTGAATCAATGATTCATTCTCCTATTGTTCTTGTCTATGATTTCTATCTTGAATTCTTCAAGAACCATGATTGATCTAATTATGGTAACTTTTTGTTTCCTAATTTGTATCTTGAAGACTTGATCCGATTAGTGTTTTGAGGTCCTCTATATGTTAGGATACTACCAATGTAGTTTACCCCTTGTTTAGTACCCTTTTGAACCACCAAATTCGGATCTTATTTCTTAAAACTCTGATTTTGTAGGCCACTGTCTTCATTGGTCGACTGGGGCAGTAGACCAATCCAATCGACCAATGAGTACAACAACTCCAGATTTGGTCTGTTTTAGACGTTTTGATATCTTTTCTGTTAGGGATCTTTCCTAATATGTTGTATACACTTGTTTAGGACCTTCTTCTCAAGTTTGTCAAGATCTTACTTGATTTCTTAGGATTCCTTTGCAAGTTATAAAAGGTAAGGATGGTTACTTCTTTAACAACATAAATTGCATATCTTAGTTTCTATATTTGAATCTTGTTAATTTATTTCTTTAATTAGATTCTTATAATGTTATACTACTGTGGTACAGTCTTGATATCAGTAGCATTACTTATTTATATTGAATTGACTCATGTATGATTTACTTACCAGTTATATACAAGTTGATTGTAATTATTGATTTCTTTCCATATATGAAGTTACCATATATGTGATGTTATGAATTGATGCTTGTGTATGCTTAAGTATGGTTTGGAAAGGAGAGGTGTCCTTTTGACACTTCTGTCCTTGGACTACTACGGGAATATTATGGGATGTTTCCGGAGATGCCCTCTGGACACCTTCCTAAACTGTTGGATGACATATTTAGGACTGTCTAGTAGTGTTTGGCTAGGATGTCCCGTTATGTCAGACCCTAATCGGAGGGGTATTGAGACCGAACGACCCGTGGTAGCAATGGGGGTTCATGGGCGCTCAAGACCGGTAACCAACCCGTGAGAGGACAGGAATCACATTGTGGGGGCCATTTATTGGTAGGGTTGCATATGGATAGACTTGGGCTCACGGGCGCTCAAGACCGGTAACCAACCCGTGAGAGGACGTGAGAGCTTCCCGTTTACCATATGTGGATAACCAATAGGATTGATGAGTCCGTAGTCAGGGACTATGAGGACTCTAGTGTGAAGGATACCGGAAAGGATCGTCAGGGACGAGGAATGGACGTATCTGGATCTGACTTGATGTAACTAAGTAGAAGACTTGCATTTGGCTAGGCTTTACCCTGACATGCGCCGGTACTTAGACCAATGGTGATGTGAGAGAGTGGTGACCTATACCCCCAGCCATGGAATGTCTCGAGGGATGCCGGACCCATTACCAACTGATGATGAGTGAATGAGACCTTCCTAAAGAAGTACGGTGCTATGACTTAAAGCATGTCTGCCATTAGAGACCAGCATATGTAGAGTTAGATTCATACATTCATTGTTTGTCTCATACCATATTGCATTTATGTTTGTTTTGTAATCCTGCCATTTATGTTATTATGGATTTAACTGCCTTACTGAGTTTCTTTGAAACTCATTCCTTTATTGTACAATGTTTGTTAGACTATTCTACAGGTTCTGAGTATCATGACTGCTCGTATGAAGAGGAGAAGAGGCATATCTCCAGGAAGGTGATTGCGGTTACGACAATTACACTGAAGATCCCGCGAGTGGTTATGCTCCGTACGATGCTTAGTCCGACCATAGAGTGGAAGCGCCCTTGTGCCATTTATGAGATTTATACTTATAGGGATATTGTCTATAAGATTGAGAACAATTTAGTTACCTATTGTACCTGCTATTGGGATTAGATTCTATCATGTTTCTTCTCTTTTAGAACTACATTTCCGCCGGTTGTAGAGTGGGATTTCGCCTCACTTTACTTATTTGATTTAGACACTCTGATTATATTTAGTACTCTGATTTATATATGATTCATTCTTTCCTTATTTGGATCTATGGTTTATCTTTCGCACATCGATTATTATTGTTCATGATTATGTTATTGTTTATGTGGGAAGTTGATTACTCGATACCTGATCTTCGGGCTGTGGATCACACTCTCGGGTATGCCAGTTAGGGTACCGGCTGGGAGGATGTGACAATTATCATAAGAGCTTCTCTTGTAACTATTCTTGAGCATGAATTCATCAAATCTTTTATACCATTGCCTAGGTGATTGTTTTAAACCATACAATGACCTTAACAAAAAACAGACCTTAGTCTCACTCCCCTTCACAACAAAGCCCTCAGGCTGTACCATATAGATATGCTCATCTAATTTACCATTCAAGAATGCAGTTTTCACATCTAATTGTTCAAGTTCAAGATCAAAGAGAGCAGCTAGGGCAAGAAGAACTCTAATAGAAGTATGTTTCACAATAGGTGAAAACACTTCATTATAATCAATTCCCTCAACTTGAGAATACCCCTTAGCTATTAATCTTGCCTTATACCTTGGTTGTTCTACACTAGGAATACCAGCCTTAAATTTATAAACCCATTTACAACCAATTAGTTTCTTTCCTTTGGGTCTATCTACAAGAGTCCAAGTCTGATTTTTCATTAAAGATTCCATCTCATCTTTCATGGCAACAAGCCAAAGCTTGCTGTCCCCACATTCAAGAGATTCTTTATATGTTCTAGGCTCACATCCCTCAAGCTGGTCAGCTACATTAAGAGCATAAGAAATCAGATTTGGACTACCAGTAGATTCACACATATTAGCATATCTAGAAGGCCTCTTAATCTCTCTTTTAGACCTATCTCTAGCCAATAAATAACCATCTAAAAGATCCTCATCTTTAAGCTCTTTATTAATATTAAAAAAACCACTACCAGCTTCTAGATCATCATCCTCAACCTTAGGATCAGATTCATCAATCTCAATCTCAGACTTATCTTCTAACTCCACCTCAAGTATAGTCTTATCTAGATCATTGGAGTTAGGTCTACCACTAGATGAATCAACTTTCAGAAATTCAAGTTCATTGAATTTACATCTCTACTAATTACAATTTTCTTATCCTGTAAACACCAAAGCCTATATCCTTTAACACCTAAAGGTTACCCTAAGAAGATACACTTCCTACCCCTAGGGTCAAGTTTACCCTTGTTTTGATGAACAAAACAAACACAACCAAAGGGTTTCAACAGATTGTAATCAGTATGCACTTTACTCCACCTAAAATCAATTGTTTCAAAGTCAACAAAGGAACAAGGAGATTTGTTAATGACATAACAAGCTGTACTAGCAGCTTCAGCTCAAAATTTCTTACTTAGGCCAGATTCAATCAACATACATCTAACTCTATCCATGATTGTCCTATTCATCCTTTCAGCCACTCCATTCTGCTGCAGAGTATAGGTGCATGTTCTATGTCTAGTAATACCATATTCCTTACAAAAAATCAGAAACTTTTCATTTACAAATTCAAGACTATTATCAGTTCTAAGTTTCTTGATTTTCTTTTCAGTTTGATTTTCAGCCAAAACTTTCCACTCTAGAAATTTATCAAAGACAGCTGATTTATCCCTAAGAAAATACAGCCAAGTCTTTCTAGAGTAATCATCAATAATAGACAAGAAATATTGGGCACCAGAAAGAGACAAGGGTACATTTGGACTTCCCCACAAATCAGAATGTATATATTCAAGCACATGAGAGGTCTTATATGAAGAATGGGGGAATTTAGTCTTATGGAGCTTATCCATGGCACACACATCACAAAAAGTCAAGGGGCTAAATTTCTTAAGACTTCTCTGGCCACTTTTATACAAGTGTCCAAGCCCCTTACTACTTATATGACCCAATCTGCTATGCCAAAGCTCCACCTCACTAAGAACCCCACTAGAGACTGATGCAGCCCCTAAAACCACACTTCCATTCAAATAGTATAAACCATTCTTCAAATCAGCAGTTAGAATTACACTACTACCCCTCATAACCCTAAGAGAACCATCCCTAGAGGTGTAATGAAAACCCCTAGTATCAACCTAACTCAAGGACAGTAGGTTTCTCCTAAGTCCAGGTACATGTCTCACCTTTTCTAAATCTCTAACAGTCCCATCATTCAATTTAAGTCTAATTGATCCAATCCCCACAACATCACAAGCATGATCATTACCCATTAATACTTTACCACCTCTAATAGACTCAAAAGTGATAAACCACTCCCTTCTAGGAGTCATATGAAAGGTACAGTCTGAATCTAAGATCCAAGCATCATGAACACTACAAGGGAAAACCACTAGTGCATCACTAGTCACATCAGCTACATGTGTAGCTTCCATTCTCTCATTTCCATTCTCACTTTGTAACTTTTGAAGTCTCTCTCTACAATACTTTCTAATATGTCGTTCTTTCTTACAATAATAACAAACCCTCTTATTATTATTAAATTTTTCATTAAAATTCTGATTTGCACTTACATTAGTGTTCTTTGCAACAAACTTCTTCTTTTTCTTATTATTATTATTGAACTTCTTCTTAGTTTCATACATGCTTCTATTATCAGAATTAACATACAAGCCATTACTAACATGCTTTACCTTCCTTTCAATTTTCAATTCTATATCCCTAATTTTCAATGCTTCCATCACATCATCAAGGGTTATAGACTTTCTACCATATTTAATAGCATTTTTAACACTAATATGAGAATCAGGCAAAGATTTCAATAATAGGACAGCAAGGGTATTATCAGATAACTCTTCATCCAAATCAGCCAAATCACATGACAATTTATAAAAGTCTTCTACATTATCAGTTAAAGACTTAGAAGCATCCATCTTGAAACTAAATAATTATTCTTTCAATAATGTAACATTAGGAATAGAGGCAGCCATATAGAGTTGTTCAAGTTTAAGCCAAACCTGGGCTACAGTCTTACACTCTCTTACCCTTCTCATCACGGTGTTACTCAAGTGCAAATGATAGTGCTATAGCACATATCTTGCATATCTTCTTTTTCTTCATTAGTCATGGACAAGGAGATCTCTTTATCAGTCTTTAAAGCCTTATGGCATTTGTTTTGAACAAGAATGGCATGCATCCTATTCTTCCATACCATATAGTCTCCCTTACCATCAAATTTCTCCAACTTATACCGGGTTGGGGCCATGACAAAAGAATAAAAGAACATACAATCAGATTATATCTAACTAAGTAAACCAGTAACACACTTGATATTATATACTAAATAAATTTCAGAATTTAACTAAACAGTTTATGAAATATATAATAAGTCAATATCAGATTTGAGACAAGAGAAAAGATAACAAAATCTTTAAGACTAGATCAGAATATTACACTTCAATAATAATAAACAAAGTTGTTAACAGTAAGTGACAATACAAATCAGAAATCCAAAATTATATGCAAATAACAATCTGAGAATCAAGACTTGATTAATATCAGATTATAATCATGAAATAATAATCAATTTCATACAAGCAACCTGCATATCATAAAAGCCCCCAAAATTTACAAGCAACCCTAATGGCCGAACCACTGTACAGGTTAACAGAGCCAAAATAAATTGCAAAATCAAATCAATAATTAGGGATTTTATATACAATTTACTCCACACATTCAATTACATAAAAGCCCTAAACAAATATAGCAAAACCCTAGATTAGGGTTTCAGTCAGAGGTTAGGGTTACCAGGAATTGAAACCGAATGTGAGAATTGTATCAGCAGAAATTGGAAAGCATATAGTATGATAGAATTTAACAGAAAATTGCAAGAATAGAGTAATCTATGATAATCAAGAGTTAACAGATGCAGCCAAGAACAGAAACGAGTGCTCTGATGCCAAAACTGTTAAGAAATCTAACTCATACGCAGCGGATAAACACCAAGAAAGATAGAGAAGAAAGAAAAAAGAGACAATACACAGGGTTTTTACTTGGTTTGATCAGAGACCTACATCCAAGGATGAGATGAGCTCTCACCAAGCTCATGCAATCTTCAAATAACAGAGAAGGATTACAGCCCGAAGATCAGTGACAAACTCTATACATAGACTAGGGAGAAAACAACCAAGACTAAGGATTGACCACACCTGATCCAGTAGGCAACCAAAGCTTCAATTCCCTTCTTGCGTGAATCCAAGAACACCAAAGCACCAGTGCCTTTCCAAGCATCAATAGCAGGTGCTGTTACAGTCTACCATGAGAGCCAAGAACCATCACCAAGATCCACACCAGAGCCAACCGAAACCTTTCACTCGCAGATGAAGAAGAAGAAGAAGAGAATGAGAGCAAGAGAGAAATCGAGAGGAGAAAGAGTGATTTCTTCGAATGAATAGACATCCCTAAAACCCCAATTACATATTCATGAGATAAGACCAAGTGCAATTACCCTCTTACCCCTAAAACAAAACAATAAGACATAGCCTATCATAATACATGTAGAAAGACCAACATGCCCCTGTTTACATATTACAAGTGGATTCTACCATAAAAAAATAAAATAAAACAAAAGTGGATGAGCACTAGGGTTCAAGATATCACGAGAAAGGCAACTACAAAATGTCATTTATGTTGGATAAAGAAAATGCTCGCATCAAATCTCAGGTCTCAAATGAAAATACGTTTTTAATTTTTTTTTGAGTGGATGGGTGGTTGGGGTGTGAAAAGCTGAAATTCATATGGATAGCACCTGATTAGATTCTTGCAATGGCAGAAGCATATATAGCAAATGGCAGAGAAGAAATTATAGCACTCAACCAAAAACGAAAAAGGGAGAAGAAACATACAGAAGAGATGGGAAGCATTCCAGAGATATCCATAGGTTCCACAGGTCAAGGCATCCCATCCCTTGGCATGGGCACGGCAGTGTATCCTTTCGATGATGGTTCTGAAGTCATGAAGTCAGCCATTCTCCATGCAATCCAACTCGGTTACAGACACTTTGATTCTTCTTCTCTCTATCAATCAGAGCAGCCTCTTGGAGAAACCATCAAAGAAGCTCAAAGCCTTGGCCTCATCAAATCGAGAGATGAACTTTTCATCACTTCCAAATTATGGTGTACTAATGCTCACCATGACCGTGTCATTCCAGCTCTCAAAAGGACTCTCCAGTAAAAGCAAACCCATCTAGTTTTGCTTACTACATAGCTCTCAAAAGGACTGTTTCTTTGTAGGAATCTTCAATTGGAGTACCTTGATCTCTACCTCATCCATTATCCTGCAACTTTGAAACCAGAGGAATTTGAATTTCCCTTTAACAAGGAAGACCTTCTTCCTGTGGATCTCAAATCTGTTTGGGAATCAATGGAGCAATGTCAGAAGCTCGGCCTCACGAGATCCGTCGGAGTCAGTTAACTTCTCTTGCAAGAAGATCCAAGATTTACTTGCATTCGCTAAGATTCCTCCAGCCGTCAATCAAGTGAGTTTGTTTGGATCTCAATCTTCTCCAAATATAAGCTGTGGTGTAGCTAAGCCTTAGTACTATTTGTTTATTTCAGGTGGAAATGAACCCACTTTGGCAGCAGAAGAAGCTGATGGAGTTCTGCAAGGAAAAGGGAATACATATAACAGCATTCTCTCTCTTGGGTGCTAAAGGAACAGCTTGGGGCACCAACAGAGTTATGGAGTGTGCGACTCTACAAGAGATAGCAGAGGCAAGAAGAAAGACACTTGCTCAGGTGAAACTCTAAGTTCTTGTTAGATTGATTTTTGATGTTTCTAGGTGAGAGTTCATTCTTTGTTTGGAAATTGAGTGTTTGGTAATACCCATATTAGAAATATTCCCAATTGGGCTCATAACATGTAAATTTTAATATTCGAGCAAGGCACCGGGTAAGGGAGCAAGTTAAAGGGGTTTGCAAATAGGGGTGGGGTGGGTGTAGTCTTGAGAGACTTTCATTGTCGGGACCATTTTATCATCAAGTTTTTGTTCTCTTGACATGACATGCAAGTGCAAAGGCCATTCTTGAGACCATTTTTCTCACCACACTACAAGAAAACATGGCAATTGCCACGGAAAAATGCAACCGTGGCAAAAGGCCATGTAATTGTCACGGAATCAAGATAACCGTAGTATACACGGTATTATATGCCACGGTAGAAAATTCCCGTGGCAACAACTCCATATATGCCACAGTAGAAAATTCCCGTGGCAACAACTTCATATATGCCACTGTAGAATATTCCGTGATAATAGATTAACTGAATACTACGGTAATGTACCGTAGCAAATAGATTGACTAAATGCTACGGTAATTACCGTAGCAAATAGATTACCAACCCATTGGTCAAATTGATAATACTTGGACCATTCTTTTGGCATGAATACTTAGACATTTGCTGGCAAATAGATTAGCCCTGAGCTTAAATACTTAGATCATTTGCCACGGTACTAAATTACCGTGGCAAATAGATTACCAACCCTTACATACTTAGATCATTTGCCACGGTACTAAATTACCGTGGCAAATAGGATAATCAAATAGATTACCAACCCTTAGCTTAGATACTTAGATCATTTGCCACGGTAATTTAAACTAAATTACCGTGGCAAATAGGATAATTAAGCCGATAATAGACCACTTAAAATATTAGTATTTAGATTATATGCTACGGGACAGTTTCCCCGTAGCAAATAGTTTAATATTTAGAATATAAGCTACAGTATGTACTTACCGTAGCAAGAGTTTGTGCTTAGTAATGTTATGCTACGGGAATTTTTATCCATAGTAAATATTTTAGCATTTAATATAGAAGCTACGGTTGGTACTTACCGTGGTAATAGTTTTTACTACAGATCGATTATACAAATAGTACAATATATACCACGGTAACTAATTACCGTAGTATATGTATTCATTTTATTTCAAAAAATGATTTTACGCGCTTTCTATTTATTCTCGCGCGAAGCTAATATGACTTTACTTCTCTGTGATTAACCTTAAATCTGAATTAAGCTCTCCTAATAATTTTCTCAAATATCTTGAAACCCTCTCTTACGATACACTGAGCAGAAGTGAAGAATGAAGTGAAGAACAGATTGACCTTTCTCTGAGCAGAAGTGATGAATGACTGCGAATCCTTGGAAATATTGGGAGATTTGACCCGTCTGCTCACATAGCTGAGGCATTTACAACTTTTGATTTGCGGTTTTTGATGGACTAAGGAATTTCCTCCCGCATTAGAGTCTAGGGTTTTAGTGGTTCCAGCGGAGAAGCAGCGCACGAAGCTGAGAAGCATAGGTGATTGCAGCGATTGCAGGAAGTGATTGTTGTTTGACGCAAGCTTCGTCTTCCGTCGGTGATTGTAGCGAACCAACGGTTAGTCTTCGATTTCTCTTTCATATGCTCAACCAATTGCATTGCTTGAGATCTATATTTTCTTCGTTTCAACTGTTAGTCTTCGTCTTCCATCGGTGATTGCATTGCTTCGTTTTCCCTTAGATCTATATTATCTGTTTCCACTTACTATTTCATCAACTCAAGTTTCTCCAACAGTGGTTCCCGCGTCTTTTCTTAATTGAAAACGGAGTAATCGTGATTGGTGTTTAGTAATTGTCCATTTCTTTTCTTCTGTTCAACTATTGGAGATATTGGATACTGTAGTAACGGTGACGTCTGAATACCTTTGTTAAACTATTTACTTTTGCAGATTTGGCTCGATAAGTGTTTCCTTGTATTTAGCATCGTGATTACTACTGTATATTGGTTCAGTTTTGGTTTATTGACTCAATCAACACGAGCCAAAGTATAATGTTGTTTCGAGTTTCATGCTTGACATCCCCTGTTGTAGCTGAAATTGTTTTTGAGTCTGTATTACCTACCACTTAAGGAATAATAAGAGGACTTTCTCCACCGTGAAAGCAGAAAGGTTTATGATAACACTGTTATAGATGAGTATGGAAGATCATCTTGCCGCTTCGGTACTCTAATACTCTTACAGATAATAATACTTTTTTTCCTTCCGGGAAGCAGAGTAATATAAGCTGATCAGCTGTATGAGTTGATGTGAATCATTGATGGTGCCTTTCAAATGACCTATTAGGTTCTCATTAGCAGTTTTGGTATCTATTTTCCCTTGAGAGGTTCTCATTAGCAGTTTTGGTGATTTTTCTTAGTAATTTCCTGGTTTACTTTAATTATGACACTTGCTATTGGGCAAACCCTTAGGTATCCATATGTCTTAAGATTTTGGATAAATTATGGTTCGTCCGCAACTCAACAAACTTTCAAACAATGATTAAAAAGAGAAGCTTTTGCTGTCATGTTTCTACCCAACTTTGTTTTCACCAAGAAAATGAAAATAAAGAAAAATAAAACAATAATGTAAATCCTGATGGAGTCAAACCATCATATCCTGATTAATCAAGTGCTCTTCCATTTTGAGCTAAGGCCTCAGGATGAAGAATGAAAAAAGAAGAAGCTAGATTGACTTTATCCCCTTTAGGTTTGCATTCCCATAGCCTGAAGATTAGACTAGCTCTGTCTGCATTGCTTCTAATTCTTTATTAGTTGATTGGCTTCTTGTTTCATAGGCTCGTAGTAGCTGCTCTTTGTGGCAGCATTACCTGCTGGGGGTCAGAAGGTTGTTCTGCTTCTTCATAGTCTGGAGTTTAATTTTTGGATACTTTCTAATTTTCTTTTGTTTCTGTCTTAGTATTTTCTATTTCTATTTGTTTTTATTTTGGACAGAATCTTCTATCAATTTGCTCTGTCATTTTCATGTACTAGTTGCTTCCTTAAATAGAGGATAAATTACTTGTGATAATCTCTGATAAAATTTTTGTCCTTGATTTCTCAATATCTTGCAACTTTTTTCCTCGATTTGCAGTCCAAAACGATGGAGAAGCATATTGTAGGAAGTCAAAGGCATGTTTAAGCATGTAGCAGAACCATCAACATTGTGTGTTAACCACTTTATTACACTTGTGGATGTAGATCACCCAATTTCATTCACCATCACAATCCAACTCTCACCCTTCCCTCCCTGTGGGGTTTCTCTGCTGCTGTGTTTTTCTAATATTGCTTCAGTGCTCTTGAATCTGTAATTGGGAGGTCTTCTCCTGTGGTTTTTGGAAGATGTTTGTTTGTTTTTATTGCTTAAATGAGTAGCGTGAGAGGCTGGGACTGTATTAGTTTGATGATTTGAATCATAGGTTACATCCAGGAAAGATCAACAAAAGTACTGGATATCTAAAGATGAACTTTACAGATTAATTGCTGTCGATGACCTTGTGGAGGCATTCCAGTCAGTCCATGTTGGTCATAGACTAGGAGATGAACTTCCTACCCTGTTTGATAAGAGCAAGAGTCACCTTGCTGGCCCTGACTACTGATAATTATGGTATTAGCAAAAAGAAACTGTTGAAAGCCTGCACAGAAAGAGAGTTATTGTTAATGAACAGAAACTCGTTTATCTGCATTTTCAAGACAATATGGCAGTCTATCAAACTTGTATCTTCAAAAATTTCTCTTCTAGTGTTAGTAATTCTGGGGTCTTCACTGAAGCTTTTGAGCATATTGTGTCAATAAATAAAAGTCTTAAATAACAGTCATGATCAGAGTTCCATCAGCATCTGTGGATGTACTTCTTCCTTTTCTTGTTAAGTTATTTGCTACTTCATGCAGGTTGTTGCCAAACATGAGTGACAATGAGTTCTCTCCTCCATCTTCGAGTTCAGGGTCTACAGGTAAGAGATTAAACATCTTTAGCAAATTTATGTTTGTTTAACTAATAGTTAATATGTGTATCTCACTAGAATTGAATATTTTTAGGTGGCAAGAAATCTGGAAGAGGGCCGGCTCGAGGGAAGGCGATTGAAGAACTCGTAGGCAAAATTGATGTACAAATTGATGATAATGGTCAACCTTGCAACGAAACAACTGCAAAGTTAATGACTTGGGTTGGAGTTAAAGCAAGGGATGCACACCTACTTCCTTTATCCTATTCTGATTGGAGGAAAATCCCACAACCTCTGAAAGATGACGCGGTGGATAAGATATATGTAAGATATATTTCCCATATCATATTTCTTACCAATATTTAGATGTTTGTATTCATATATTGCCTAGAGCTAGACTAACTTTTACCATATTATATTTGTAGGAAAAATTCAATCTCCCTGATGGTTTAAGGAGTTGGGTGGAAATTAAGCTCAATGAAAGATGGAAGGATTTTAAGCATGAGCTTAAGGTAAATGTGTTCAACAAGTACGGAACACATGAGGAGAGGTTAGCCCATTTAGATAAGCGTGTTCCATTAGAACAATGGAATATACTCCTCGAGACATGGGGCCAAAAGGCTAGTCAGGTATGATGCCTAGAATTTAGCTCATCTTGTGACAAAATAGTAAATTATGTTAGCAATAATATTTCTAATCTAATTCTGTGTATTTGAAAATATTTTAGGTTGTGTCAGCCCGCAATATTGACAATAGGAAAAATTTAAAATCATTGCACAACACAGGAAAGACTTCTTTTGCTGTAATTCGAGAGAAAAATGTATATGATGTAATTTGAAAGTATAAATGTTGTTTATGGAAGTTCAGATGTTGTTTATGGAAGTTCACATGTTATAATATTTTATTGTTTCTTAATTATTTAGCGTCAGGAGCACCCAGAGAAAGAACCTCCCACTCGTATGGAAATGTTCAAGATTACACGTGACCCTACAGACGAGGTTGCTAACTTGATCATTGTAAGTTATTAAATCATAAATGAGGTACTATCATTTTATAGCTTCAATTAATATATCTTGTAACTGATTTTTGTGTTTCAAATGTAGGCCAATATGGAAAAACAACTCAATGAACTTCCTGAAGAAATGCGAGGGGACCCTGCCGTGCAAGATGAAGTTTTTAGAGATTGTGTAGGTGAAGATGTCCATGGTCGAGTACGGATGTGTGGAGTTGGAATAACTCCAACACAAGTACATGGGACAGCAAGAGAGCTCAACAAGTCATATGTTAAAGAGAATACACAATTGCGGGCTAAGATACACACATTAGAGGCAACAACATCGGCACAGGCTGAAGAGATAGCTAGTCAGGCTAAAGAGCTAGCTAGTCAGGCTAAAGAGATATCTTCGCTCCAGGGTGGCTACTCTTCGCTCAGGGCTGACATAGAGTTCCTAATGCAAGACCGACGACGTACTTGAGGTGAGTATGGTTCTTACTTTCAATATCCTTGCTTGATCCCTATTCTTGGTTTTGATTTTTCTCTAGTTGAAACATTATCTTTAGGTTCAAGTTCCATAGATAGAATGTCCTTCCGCTTCATCTTTGGGTGCCTTTGTCAATCATGCATTATCATTCTGCTTGCAATTATATCTTGATTAGTTAAATCAGTAGTTTTAGATGCCAATTCTGTCATAACTATCTATAGAATCACTGGCAGCATGACTGTCACTGGGTCTAGTTGCCTCAAGGAGTTGGATGATGCGTGGACCAAGGCACCACCTTGTCCACTCAAACACATGATTTATATCTTTGATGCCTAGCACATATCTTATGTGCAGGGAAAACAGATAGTAGGATCCATTTCATCAGTAACTTACCCATTTGCAAGAACAGAATATATCTTGATGTGATGATTGTCCTACTGAAATCAGAATTGGTGACTATATCAAATGCTTTTGTAATTTTTAAATTTTAGTTTTTGGTCTGCAGGTTATCAATTACAAAGAAAAATGGTGAAGATCTGTTCATAATGGGTTCATACACCTCTGTTCCTCTCTCTTTCTCTCACTACTCCCTGGGGCCTCTAGGATTAATATGCTAAATATTTTCCTTTATCAAGTCAGTACAGCATTCAAATGTGATATGGTGTGCCCCTTCAAATGACTGAATTATTGGTTTGTGTTTGATGTTCTGGAATGTGGGGTATGGTCTGAATTGAAATAGGTTTAGGTTTCAGTAGTAAGAAAATAATTTGCAAAAAGTTCAGAGGAAGAAGATGAAGTGCAGGAATTTTTCTGAACTAGGGAAACTAGGTTTAATTGGGAGAATAATAGTAGAACTAAGGGTGGTGTGATCCTAGGGAGAGAAAAGGAAAGTTAAAGGTGCTGGGGGAAAAGGAGACTAGAGGGTATGGGGTTTTGAAGCTGCTGAAGGGGAGGAGAGGGGGTAGGGGAGCTGTAGGGTTCAGGGAGAGGTGGGGGAGGGGAGGGTGATAAGGGTGCTGTTGGGGGTGGGGAAGGGCTTGAAAGGGTCTGCAGTGGAGGGAGGGGGGGGGGGGTTCCTAGACCTTGCGCAAAACAGGGGAAAGGAGGGGGAGGGTTGTGAGAGTGATAGGAGACAAGGAATGTGGGTGGGGGAATTCTGTGCTTATGTGGCTGCTGCTGGAGTGACTAAAGGCTTCTTGTTGAATGCTTGAAGATTGCTGGAATGAAGAAGAAGAAGCTCCATAGAATCAGCAAGGTTCAGGGGTGGCATTTCTTTAAGGGATTTGAAAGGCTTGTGAAAGCCAAGGAGATTAATACCTTGATTTATTTATGATAAGATCATGGCAATATTGTGTTGATGTTAATATACATCCATGCATGACTAGATTTTCTTTGATTGGAACAAGTTAAACCTATTGAGCAAATGGTATTCTGGATATGAGTCTTAGGTCTTAGACCTTTTGAAAGATATTAAGTTTGAATTCTCTTTCATTTGCTACTGTGAAATTGCCACATTGAGCTATTGATTCAGCTCTGTTCAACTTCTTTGTTGTTCCCTCATAATATGAATGAAATGTGAATGCAAATTAGTAATTTCTTCTTTCTATCCTGTACAGTCAAGGAGCTATAGTAAACCTGCTTGATTTTTCACAAACCATATTGAGTCAAACTGTCAAATGATGTTACTGAATGAAGTAACCAGCAAGTTCAAGAACTTCCATGACCATATTTTCTGGCTTGACTTGGTTTAGACAATTGTGAACAAATTGCAAACCTGCTACCAATTAATTTTCTTCTTTAGGTCCCACTCAAGTGGAAACAAACAGTTAGACAACAAAACAGGAGGCTTCGTCCAGCTCCATCTTAAATTTCTAAATGAAATTCTTTTTAAAATTTTTTTTTAGAGTTTAGCAGTAATTTCCTAGGAGTTCACGGTTAACTGCTTTTGATCCAAAGAGATGGTTCTTATTTGCTGACACAGTTTCACTTTATTATGTGCGTTTGATATTCATTCTAAAACTTCTTTTTTTCACTTGAGATTAAAGCTAGGGAAATCAATAGGACTATTTGTTTTCTTTATGCCTACATCTCTATTTGTAATCACTGCAGCCCAAGTATTTCTTTAGCCCTTCCCATGAGAGACAATACAGTTGCAGATATGTGTTTTGAAGTAAGTCCTTCTTCCATCTGATCTTTTGCTGAACCATGATCAATGTATCTGTCAGGTAGCACCAATGATCTCAACTGCAAACATTCAAACAAGCTCCATAGAATCAGAACAAGGCCTGGTATCTAATCCTATTGGTTGTGATGATAGTCATCTGGCATCAATATTGGCTATGGACATCCACAAGGGTCAGCAGGAGGTTGAGATGGAACTGTTTCTCAAAGGGGAGCATGCTGCAGCTGATAGGAATTTGTTCTTGATCATTTTGTGAAATTGATCTCTGGGTATCCTGTAAAGAGAAGAGAATCTTCTCTCTTCTTTCAAAGTCATGTAGTCTTCAGTTACATGAAATGTATAGGCGTTTCTTTGAAGAAATGTTGATTACAATATCTCTTTTTCATTCTCTTTTCTGAAAATATATCCCCAGCCAATCAATTGAAGTTCTCATTTCTCTTCTATTTTTCTCCTTTCTCGTGCTGGATTTATAAATATAAACCCACCAAAAAAGGAAAAAATAAAAAAAATCATAATAATAAGTATTTGCCACGGTACAAAATTACCGTAGCGAAAAATAGTAATTACCGTGGCATAAATGCAAGTATTTGCCACGGTAAGGTATTACCGTAGCTAAAGGGAGCAGAACCGACCCCCGGATATTACCGTCGTATCTCTTTACGACGGCTCCCTAACCGACGGAAATCCAACGGAATTTTTACCGTCGGGTTATTTTTTGCTACGGTTATTGGGCTTTTGCCACGGTAATTTTCCGTGGCAAAAGCCCTTATTTCTTGTAGTGCCAGCTTGTCCTTAAAAAAACAAAAGAACAAACCATGTAAGAAACACTAATCACCAGTTCTTATCAGGTGAGGATCGATAGTGCAATCATCTACCTTCAAATAGAGGATCTGGACTCATAATCTTGATCATCATAGCACCCAATAAGCAGCAATTAGGGTAAGAAAAGAAGAAGAGAGAGGTGTAGGTCTATTTGACATGTAATACCGTATTTGTATAGAATTCTTTAGTATTTTTCATTGATTCAACATGGATATAATGCTCTCTCTCTCCATGGATTTCTTGGGTTGACCTATCATTTTATCTCTGCCAACGTCACTTATAATAATCAGAAATTTAAAGAGAAAGTAAAGGTAGAAATACAGTTTTGAATGAATCTTTTCATTGAAAAAACATACCAATTAGCTTCCTAATGCATGATGCAGGTTTGCCTCAGATGGGTGCCTTGACAAAAGCTTCAACAAGGAAAGATTGAAGGAGAACCTTGACATCTTTAATTGGGGGGAAACCAAAAGGGATTTGTAAAAGAAAAAGGGGGTTTCAAAAATATGTTTTTTTTTTTTTTTTTTGCCGATCGCCTTGAACCGTAATTTCTCGCACCGAACTCCTCAGATCTGATTCGATCTGGTTTGCTCTTCAATCAATCAACTTCTCACTCCTGAAAGAAACAGAATCACAGTAAGAAACGGAGCCGATCGTCTTGATCGGCGTCTCGTCTCCGACGGTCTAGTCAGTATGGTGTCGATGGTGATTACAGAGCTCTCTGGAGCTTCTCAAATGCTAGTAATGGAGTTCAATCAGAGTGAGCTTAGAGTTTTGGTTGATTCTAGAGACTTACCTTCCTACGGATCTTCTCGGCTTTTATCTTGGCTTTCCCGCTTATAATTCTCTTTCAATTATGACCATCAGATCATCGCTCCTTTTTGGACGTCTCTGATCATCTTGCCTTTATCTCTCAATCAAACCTGGTTGAAGTTGGTTTGACCAGTATAAATCGGTAATGGATATATTAGTTACAACATAAGCCCCCAAGCCTGCTGATCAGGTCGAACTTGTATGAGACTCTGGTCAGGAGGTTTTATCCTTTTCATCAAAATCACACAGTATTCCTTGTCCAGCTATTACGCGTTTTCCCCAGGTAATCCTCGGTTTCTTCAAAACCTTGATGACGAGTTATCGTATCATATCATCATTATCTTGAAAATCTGCTTATAATCATATCTCTCATGAAATCATGTCCTTTGTATTGGTTGAAATTATATTACTTTGTACTCGCCCCCAAATTATCTTAAAACCGGCTGAAATCACTTGTCTTGTCGGGATCTTTTTCTGAATTTTCAAATATAACTTTTTAACTTCCTTAACGTTACCACCGCTTGATCACTGACTTCGTCTTTTTCCCATGCATTGCCATCATATTGTTCCCTTGCCCTTTCACACATCATCTTCATTCTTTTCAATTGCTGTTTTTCATGCATTAGCTGATTAATTCCACGCGTCGGTTCACGAAAGGTAATGACCATTGATTTTGGACCATCGTGTATTTCCCCCTCCTTTCAAGAAATCCTCTCTCATTCTTTATATATATCTATCAACTGTCGCCTTTTCCTTTCCGTACTCTATTCTCCTTCGCGAACACCAACATACCTATCTGCTAACTCCTTTATTACTCCTTTTCAGATTTTACCTTTTCAATTTTCTTCTTCTTCTTCCTTTCTTATCTCCGCCATGGATCCTGCTTCCAATCCTTCAGTACCCAGTATCTCTTCCCAACCTGATATACCTCCAAACAGAGAGCAAATGAAAAATGTGTCCGGTGCTTCTTCCTCTTCTCAACATAATCCTTCGATTGGAAACCGGTCCCGTATGCTCATGATGAAGCCATCCTTCCTTATACTCCTGTCAACATGTCCGGAGAAAAAATGGACCCAAAGCATGCCGGTCTGAATGGTATCCCACTAAAATAAAGAAATCCCACCTGGATTCTTATTTGGAAAGTTACCATTTTCCTTCTGATGCTAGAGTATGGGTTCCTGACTCCTCCGACCGTCCTTACTTAGTTGATCCTGGTGTTATCACCATCTACCTTGATCACCTTGATTCAAGTTTTAGAATCCCCCTGATTCCCGTAGTTCAATCTTTATTGGACTATTATCATGTCTGTCCTTCTCAGCTTACTCCAAATAGTTGGAGGCTGGTTTACTGTTTTTTTGCGTTTATTCTCCAGATGAATCGTGTCCCGTCTGTTGATCTCTTCAGAAATTATTACACCTTGAAAGTATCCCGCGAACGCGGATACCTTCACTTTGCCAAAAGAACCTGCATTTTGGGTGAACTGGGAAGAGAATCCAAAATTTTCATTGATTCTTCCATTCCCCATGACAATAAGCAATGGCGGGAAAAATACTTCTTCTGCGCTATTCCAAATCCAAACTTCCGGTCTCGATGGTGTCTTCATTCCTTGGAATCCTTATCTCCTCTAAAAGTACGTCCTGTGCTTACTGAATATGACCGAATAACCTGGAGTATGATTCCGACTGGAACTCCCATAGATGCGGCCAAGTTGAAGACAGGATGCGAGTCTCATTAGTCACGGCCTTTTTCCAGGTAAAGATAATAACTGTTGTATACCTTTCTATCTTTTTGTAATCCTTACTCATTATCATATATTTTTGCCATCAGAAGTAATTGCTCGTCCCATCCTTAATGTTGCTGACCTACGGAGAAGTGTTTCAGAGGAAAAGAAGTCTGATTCTAGGGTTATTAAACCCTCCAAGAAAAGAAAACACATTGCCCGTCATCCTTCGAAAAGAAAAACTGCTAAGAGAGATTCCCATGATCAAGAGAAAACTACCCCGGCTCCAGAAAGTGCCATCAGAGAAGATGCTGATGTGCAAATTGTGAAAACAGTTGCAAGTGAAATCCCTGGTCCCAAGATGAGGACCTCCAGAACCTCCAATACACTGAGATGTAGACTTAGGTCTACAGGTCCAGTCTCTGACCAGGGCCCGTCTGGCTCAAAGAAGAAGAAGAAAAGAAGAAAAGAAATTCATATTGCCCCCAAAGAAGTTCCCACTTTGTTGAAGATAATCCACGTGAAGAAATTCCTCATGATACTTCCGTCTTCCCAGAAAAAATGGTTGAGGACGAAGGTCAAGGTAAGGATTTATTTGACTATTCTTCTGACCACCTGAAGAAAATTGCTGAAGACATACTAACACATGCTGCAGGTGGTATTATTGAAGAAATAGCCGATCAATTATGTGATGAAAATGTTGATGTTCCTGTCTCTCCCTTGGATGTTGTTGCCGAGGATCGTGTGAATGAAATTTCCGTTTCCGTTTTACCTTTATCCATCCCTGTGTTGGATGTTGCTGTCCCAGATACTGATGTTCTTGCTCCTCCAGATATTGATGTTCCCCCTCCTGAGAAAAGTGATCAAGATGTTCCTCCCTTGGAGGACAATAACCAAAATGTTTCCCATGGAATTCATGAAGTAGTTCTCCCAGAGAATAATCTTGTCCCTCCTGAAGCTCTCATGGTAATTGACCCTCATGTCGGTCATGAAGACCAAGAAAATATCATCATGCGAGACTGGTTCAAATGATCTTTGCGGTGAATGTTAATCCCGAGAATATTCTTGAGATAGCTGATCTCCAACCAGCCCTTGATCGGGTTGATGATACCATGAGCAATGCTGATTCGGGAATCCTTTCCACCCCGAGTGGTTTTTAAAAGAAAATCACCACGACCCGGCCCGTAATTGGGAGGCTGCTAGAGAATGGGGTACAAAAGGCGAGAATCCCTCGTGACAAGAAGAATCTTGCACGGATGTCGATTCGATCTTTATTCTCATGGGTGGGGGTAAGAATTAGACCCTTTTTTTATTTATTTATTTAGAACTGATTTACTTTTGATCGATTATTTATATTGTCTTTAATATATACTATATATTGATAGATATATATAATATATATATATATATATATATATTATTGATTGATCGAGATGTTTTGGGGCTGCCTTCAATGCATTTTCCGAAGTGTTGGAGAGAGAAAAAACTTTGTCTCGGGAAAATGATGAACCGATCAAGAAGAACTTCGAATTGGTTAATGAGGTACGGGATCTTCGAAGAAAATTGGGATCTTCGGGAGAGAAAATTAACACAGCTGAGTTCGAGAGAAATAGATTTGATGAATGATCTTGATAGTTTGCATAATGATTATGAAATTTGCTCGACCATTGTCTTGAATTGCGGGAAGAAGTTTCTATGTTGAGAGAAGCCGTTTTGAATCATAGGAATGAGCTTTTTCAACTTAAAATGTTAAAGGATGATGCCCTTGACGAGGCCAAAATTGCCACGAGTGAAAGAGAAGATTTTAAAGGAAAGGCGACCGAGCTTTGGTGCGGTCACAAAGTATTGAGAAGGAAAAGAATGAACTCCGGGGAGAAGTTTGATGAGATTGAGAAGCTAAATTTTGCTTTAGAGTTGGCACAAGAATATCATGTGAAAGCTTTCAGTTCAATTCTGCTGGAGAAGTCTGCTTTGGAGGATAAGAGTAATGGTTTGGAGTTAAGGCTCGATGAGATAACAACAGAAAAGGATAATCTCAATGCTTCCTTTAATTTGGTTTCTAAGGAGAAAGAAAACCTTCATGCACTCCTGGATGAAACTTTAAAATTCAAAACTTTGCTGCATGAAGACTTAGAGGCGAGAGAGGAAACAATTTGAAATTGAAAAGAGAAGAATACAAAGTGAAAACCGAGATAGTTTTAAATTCGGTTACCTCCTCTATGAAGGAAGTTGGAGATAATCCAACTTTCCTAGGGTTTTGCAAAAATATGGTAAAGGACTGCTCTGACCAAATTTTTTCAGAGATCCTTAAGACTCATCCTGGTTTAGATTTCAAGTTGTTATCTCCAGAGTTTCTCCCTTCTAGAACCTTTTTTGATCTTAGGAATTTGAAGCATCCCAGTTCTGATTGTTCATCAGAAGATGATTCTGATAATGATATGAGTGACTCCTCCAGCTCGGCCCGGATCATTACGCCGGTGGTTGAGATGATAATGATGATGATAACTTACCCGCTCAAGGAGATGAAGATATTGCTGCTAATGATGTTGTTGATGTTGATCCGTGCGGTAATGCTACGAGATGTTGATCCATCTACAAAATCACACATATGAAGAAAACACTCTTTTTGCTTTATGAACTTACCTTTTTCTTTCTTGCCTACCTCTTTTGCATATGAGGTTTTTTTTTTTTTTTTTTAACTTGTTCAACTTTTATGTGAATGAAATTTTCTTCCCTCCTTCTATTGTGATTATTTTTATATTATATATCTTGCTGAAATACCTCGATGAAAAAGTATTTAAAAGGATTTTTAATACGATCGAGATACCTTGAGATGTTGATTTAATACCCGATCGACTTTTGAACTTCAATTAATAGACTTGAGTGTAACTTTGATCCTTGAGTTATTTTCTTGATTAATTCCGTCGTACTCGATCCGAATGCTGCCTTAGAAAGATGGCTCTTGGAGCTGACTTCGGAAAGTCGGGATCATCCTTGCAAAAGGAATGATCCGTGATCGGCTTCGGAAAGCACGACCGGGCCTCGGAAGGCTGGCTGCTTGAGCGACTCGGAATCGGGAAGTCGGGATCATTCCTCGGAAGGAACAATCCGGGATCACCCTCGCGAAAGGAATGATCCGTGATTAGCTTAGCGTGACCTGGCTACCGAGCACGACTTACGTAAAGTCGGGATCACCCTCGGTGCGGAATGATCCGTGATCGGCCTCGGAAAGCATGACCGGGCCTCGGGAGGCGGCTACCTGAGGCCTAACTCACGAGAGTCGGGATCACCCTCGGTGCGGAATGATCCGTGATCGGCCGGAAAGCATGACCAGGCCTCGGAAGGCTGGCTACTTGAGCCTAACTCACGAAGAGTCGGGATCACCCTCGGTGCGGAATGATCCGGATCAGCTAGCATAATCACGCCTCGGAAGGCTGGCTACTTGAGCCTAACTCATGAAGAGTCGGGATCACCCTCGGTACGGAATGATCCGTGATCGGCTTCGGAAAGCATGACCTGGCCTCGGAAGGTGACCACTTGGGTCGACTTCTGGAAAGTCGGGATCATCCTCAAAAAGAATGATCCTGGATCAGCGTTGAAATGGCTTGATCGGAAGAAAGCTGGTTCGCATAGATGTCTTTTGGATTAATAACGAGAAAGAAACTTTGGATGACCACGTTTAATAAAATGCATTCTCCAAGAATACCGGGAAAATTCTTTCTCTCGATAATATTTCTTAAGGTGAACTACATTCCACGGTCGTTTCAAACAACTTCCATGAGAGTCCTTCAGCCAATATGTGTTTTTGCTCCACGAGTTTTTGTTACCACATATGGTCCTTCCCAGTTTGCAGAAAGCTTTCCACAGTTCCTTGGATCTGATGCTGATTTTTTCCTCAAAACCAAATCTCCTACTCTGAAAGATTTATGTTTGATTCGAGCATTATAATACGCTGCTGTTCTCCTTTGATATTCCATATTACGGTATAAGGCCTTTTCTCTGACTTCATCTAAAAATTCGAGGTTTGCCCGTAGTCCCTCTTCATTAGTTATTGGATCAAATCCTTCATATCTATTTGATCCCACCATAACTTCCACTGGAGCCAATGCTTTCGATCCATACGCCCGATCCGAAAGGTGTTTCACCTGTTGGGGTCCTGACCGTAGTCCTATATGCCCATAGTACATGAGGTAGTTCATCAATCCACAAACTATGCGCTTCATCCAGTCTCTTTTTTATCCCCTGCAAAAGTGTTCTATTTGTTACCTCAATTTGGCCATTGCATTGAGGATATGCTACAGATGAGTGTTTGCACTCAATATGATAATCTGCACAGAATTCCTTGAATCTCTCATTGTCAAATTGTGGTCCGTGATCAGTCAGTAGAATCTTTGGTAGGCCATATCTGAATATGACATGATTTACGAAGAACTTTTCAATTTGACTCGTGGTAGTTGTTGCCAAGGCTTCTGCTTCTACCCATTTCGTAAAATAATCGATTGCAGCCACTACAAACTTTTTCCCTCCAGCTGCAACAGGAAAAGGTCCCAACAAATCCATACCCCACATAGCAAATGGGAGAGGATTAAGAATTGATGTTAGCTGCTCTGCTGGCTGGCTCTGAATTGGTGCATGAATCTGGCATTGATGACACCTTCTTACATACTCAATTGCCTCAGATTGCATTACGTGGCCAATAAAATCCTTGTCTTAAAATTTTATACGCCAAAGCTTTCCCACCTAAGTGGTTTCCACAAATTCCTTCATGAACTTCAGATAAGGCATAAAGAGCATCAGAGGGTCCCAAACATTTCAACAGTGGCCCAGAAACTGTTCTTTTATATAATAACTCATTTTTTAGAATAAACCTGGCAGCCCTTCTTTTCCACGATTCGGCCTTTTCCCTATCTTCGGGAAGAATACCGTCCTTCGAGATCTTTGTATAATAGGATCCATCCAAGATATCTCTCGCATCAATTTCCATTATCTCCGGCTCTGAATATGCCGGAATATCTAGCTCCTCATAATATACGGTTGTGGAATAGAAACAGACTTTGCGGATGCCAATTTTGCCAGAGAATCTGCTTCATTATTTTGATTTCGAGATATCCTTGTGACTGAGAATTGTGTGAACCACTCCTTACATTGTGATACTTTTTTAAGATAGCTGACCATTCGATCATCTTTCGCACCATACGCTCCCGTGACTTGACTGACCACCAGCTCTGAATCACTTTTTACTTCGATGCTTTGAACACAGAGAGATCTGGCTAGTCGTAACCCGCAATAAGAGCTTCATATTCTGCTTCATTGTTTGAAGCATGAAAATTAAACCGAAGTGCATTTTGAATTACAAATCCGAACGGACTTTGTAAAATCACTCCCGCTCCTGATCCCTGCGAATGACTTGACCCATCTACATGTAAGGTCCACACAGAAGACACCTTACTAGAATCTTTTTCCTCCTCTGGTGATGAAATACTTTCAGCAATAAAATCGGCCAAAACTTGTGCCTTTATTGCAGTTCTAGGTTTATAATCTATATCATGTTACGTTAACTCTACTGCCCATGATACCATTCTCCCTGCCAGATCAGGTTTATGCAGTATTTTCTTTAAAGGCCAGTTAGTAAGAACAATAATTGGATGAGCCTGAAAATAGGGCCGGAGCTTCCTGGCTGCTACTATTAAGGCGAAAGCCTGTTTCTCAAATTCCAGATATCTAGATTCTGCATCTAACAATGTATGGCTTACAAAGTAGATAGGATTTTGAACAGTACCTTCCTCCCGGATTAACACCGCGCTTACCGCCGCCTTTGAAGAAGATAGATATATCTGCAAGCTTTCTCCGGGCTTTGGTCGAGATAAAGCTGGTGGAGTGGTCAACCTCCTCTTGACTCCTCAAATGAATTCGACAGTCCTCGACCATTTGAATTCGTTGAGTGCATTTAGATTCTTCAAAGCCTTGAAGAATGGTGCACACTTATCTCCGATCTGGATATAAATCTACTTAATGTTGCAACTCTTCTGTTAAGCTTTGAATTTCTTTCATCTTCTTTGGGAGCCGTCATATTTAAGATAGCCCGATTTTTCCTGGATTTGCTTCAATGCCCCTCTGTGTGACCATGAAACCTAGGAATTTACCAGATGAAACTCCAAATGCACACTTCTCAGGATTGAGTCTCATTCCATTTCTCCTCAATACATCAAAGCACTCTCTTAGATCGACGAGATGATCAGATTTAAATTGACTTTTTACAAGAAGATCATCTACATAAACCTCCATATTTCTTCCAATCCGATCAGTGACAGACTTGTTCATTGCCCTTTGGTATGTTGCACCAGCATTTTTTAACCCAAAAGGCATAACTTTATAACAATAGCTTTCCCGATTGGTCATGAATGCCGTGTGAGGTTGATCCTCCTTCTTCATAAGAATTTGATTATAACTTTGAATAAGCATCCATAAAACTCAACATTTGCTGACCCCGATGTGGCATCGATTAGCTGATCAATTCGCGGCAAAGGATAGCAATCCTTGGGACATGCCTTGTTCAAATCAGTGTAATCTACACACATTCGCCATTTTCCATTATGCTTTTTCACCATTACCACATTTGCTAACCACCTTGGACACTCGATTTGCTCAATGAACTCGGATCTCTTAAGTTTGTCCACTTCAACCTTAATTGCATCATGCTTTTCTGATGAGAAATTCCTTCGTCTCTGTTTCACTGGTTTGATAGATTTATCTATCCATAAACAATGCTCTGCCACCTCTCTGCTTAAACCTGGCATGTCTTGTGCTGACCAGGCAAAGACATCTGCGTTTCTTTGAAGAAATTCTTTCAATTGCTCCTTGTCTGACTATTACGATCAGCTCCTATCATGGTCCCTTTTTCTCGGATTCTCCAAACCAAAACAAATTTTTTCTAGCTTTTCTCTTTGGTTCACCTCTTTGAATTTTTTCCTCATCCCTATTATCTCGTAACTTCAACGGTAAAAGGCAAGTGCCTTACCTTGTGCTTTCGAATCCTTCAAAAAAGTTGTATAGCTTTGCCTTGAAGTTTTCCGATCTCGATTTGCATTCTCCAATGCCACCTTCCGTTGGGAATTTGACCTTCAAATGTCTTGTCGAAATTATTGCACCAATAGTATTCAACGTTGGTCTCCCAAGAATTATATTGTATCTTTGATAGACTTTTTATTAACAAAAATTTGGTAACTGTAGTTACCGTTTGTGGATGTGTTCCAAGTGTTATCGTTAGTTCCACGGTCCCCTCTACCGAAGTAGACTCTCCGGGAAAATCCAAATAGTCTTGTGCTTTGCAAGGTTTTATCTTGACCGTATCCAACTTCAATCGTTGAAAAGCTTCGTAAGACATGATGTCTACGAGATGATCCTGTGTCTACCGAACTCTATGAATATCTCTGTTTGCCACCTCGATGACTACCACAACGGCGTCATCGTGTGGTTCTTGAATTCCTTCCATTTCTTCCTCCGTGAAGACTATTTCCTTCATCATTTTGATTCTTCTAGGAATAACATGAGATTCGACAAGTATTCACATACGGCATGAGCCTTAGATTTTGAAATTGAATTTAAGTCCAAACTTCCCAGGATGGTCATGACGGGGACCGCTTCGTTGAATCTGCCGATTTTCTTGCTTGTTTAGTATTTTCCTCTCGGAGAGTTATACTGAAAATCTCCCTTGGCTTGTTCTTCTCTAGCTGGTGTTCGATTGTTCCACCTTCTCGGCTGATCAGCAGCATTTCTCTGTTTCCCCCATTTCTCTTTTGAACATATTGGTCCAATCTTCCTTGGTTGATCGGTCGTTCAATTTCATTTTTCAGAATTCTGCGTCATCGGTATCATGACCATGATCTTTGTGATATCTACTGAGAACCTATTCGGATTCCTCTCATCCGCCTTTGCTATCATTGGTAGTGGCCATTTCATAAATCCACGATGCTGAATTTGCATCGGAATTTCCGATCTTCTTGCGTTGAGAGGAGTATAGTTTTCTTGGAATGGTTTGGGAATGTCCCTTCGTATTGACGATTAGGAATATTTCTTGAAAAGCTCCTGCTATTCCTTCGCTCTCTCTCGATCTCTCGATCAGATTTCACAACTCCATCATCTTTCCTTTTAACTCCTTGCTATCAGTTTCTTTTCTTGCTTGGAGAATGTCTTTCATATTTGCATACTGATTACAGCGAGTCGTCAATTCTGCTATATTTGCTGGCTTGTTCATGATCAGGAATTCCAGAAGATGTTCATCTGTTAGGCCTCCGAACATAGCGTCATATGCCACCGCCTCATTCAAATTTTTAATTTGAATTGACTCTGATTGAATCTCTTCATATAATTTCGAAACTGATTCTCCCGATTTTTGGCGGATTGCGGCTAAGTTATCAACAGTTTTCTTTGCTTTTCATGCTACTTTGGAATCTTGACAAGAATACTTTCGTCAAATCCTTAAAATCCTTAATGGAATCCGGTAATAAGTGAAGAACCAAGTTGTTGCAGATCCTTTCAAGGAAGATGGAAATGAGCGACACTTTAAAATATCGAGTTACTCGCTAGCATCATAACGAGTTGAACCGAGCCGAGATGTTCCATTGGATCTGTACTTCCATCGTACATCGTGAATGTTGGAAGTTTAAAATTGCGCGGCAATGGTGCTTGACATAATATCTTTAGCAAATGGATTCCGGTTCATTATTTCCTCGGCTTTTTCTCCACCATCTTTGTTCACCGGTCGTTGGATCTGATCATCGAGGACGCGAAATCTTTTACTGATTTCCGATCCATAAACTTCAGATCTGCAATCTCCTGATTTTCCTGTTTCTCTCTTATCTCTCCAATTCCCAACGCTCCTGCTTTTTTTGCTCCAGATATGACTCAATTGATCATCTCCGGACGATTCTCGATCTTCGAGTCTCTAGTGGAATATAGTTTGGATCCGCACTTTCTCCGATCCTTCCTTCGAAATGATCTCCTTCGGCTTCCTCCTGACTTTTGAATCTGAGAGTTTGGGACAGAGGTCGCTTTTGCTCGGGAAAGAGTTCGAGATCTTCTAGCTGACAAGACCGGAACTCTTTCCTCGGGGATGTACTCCGATCCGTTTGATGAAAGTCCTCATCGGATTTTGTGTCTCCGGTATTTGATCTTTGCATGCTCTCAAACCGCTCGGCGGTCAGATTTGGATCTAACTGCGGACGAGATGTCGCCAATGTATCTCGCTAATTGTTTCTCTTGCCTTTCAAAGCGATCGGTTGGACGAGGTGGAGAATGATCCTCCAAGCATTCTCTGCCTCTGTCGAGTTTGCATCACTGGAATTTGCGGCATCGGAACCACTTCTCTCGTTCTTCTTTTTGGATTTACTCTCCTTGGCTCCCTCTGGCTTGTTTCCGCCATTTCTATTGGTAATTCCTCCTCTCGCTCAGGTGATTGAGCCATAGCTTCTGTTCTGACTTGTTTCCCACAGACGGCGCCAAAATGTTGGTGCTATTTTTGCCGATCGCCTTGAACCGTAATTTCTCGCACCGAACTCCTCAGATCTGATTCGATCTGGTTTGCTCTTCGATCAATCAACCTCTCACTCCTGAAAGAAACAGAATCACAGTATGAAACGGAGCCGATCGTCTTGATCGGCGTCTCGTCTCCGACGGTCTAGTCAGTATGGTGTCGATGGTGTTTCTGGAGCTCTCTGGAGCTTCTCAAATGCTAGTAATGGAGTTCAATCAGAGTGAGCTTAGAGTTTTGGTTGATTCTAGAGACTTACCTTCCTACGGATCTTCTCTGGCTTTTATACTGGCTTTCCCGCTTATAATTCTCTTTCAATTATGACCATCAGATCATCGCTCCTTTTTGGACATCTCTGATCATCTTGCCTTTATCTCTCAATCGAACCCGGTTGAAGTTGGTTTGACTAGTATAAATCGGTAATGGATATATTAGTTACAACAATAGGGGTATCTTGCATTGGGCTTTATTTCGGAAAGGGGGCCTTTTAAGTGGTTTTTTTGGGTTTTTGAAAAAAAAAATTTTTTAAAAAAAAATTTTTTTTTTTATTTTTTTTTTTTTTAAATTCTTTTTTTTTTTTTTTTGTGGGTTCAAACTTCGACTTCATTGTAACCCTTTTGCTCTTTTTTTCTTTTTTCTTTTTCTTCTTTCTGATCTGAGATTAGTCCAGTCCAGCTTATGCTACTCAAAGGTACACATTACATGTAACTTAAATAAAAGGCAGGGATTAGCCCTTGCCCAAGGGGATTCAAATTCTTGACCTCGTACTATGTGGCATTGGTCTTTTGCCAACTAAGCAATCCCTCAATAGATATTCATTGTATATGTTTTGCTATCACAATAAAGGTTTGATGACTAGTGTATATGAAGTGAGAATTGTGATTTTGATGTTAGTGAGATTCAATAAAAATGTAGGATTTGTTTGATAATCACTGAAAAATAGTTTATGGTGTTTTTATAAGCAAAAAAATCGGCCGAGACAGGTTTTAGAAGGGATACTTACGGAATTTGGCACTCTAACATAACATTGCAAATTTGTAAAATTTATTACGCTTTTCAAATTTTCTACTTAAAAAGCAATTTTATCAAACACCTAAAAAGTGTTTCTGCTTCCAAGAACACTTGGAATTGTTTATAGTGTTTCTTGAAGTAGAAACATTTGGTGAGTCCATGGTTAACCTGCGCATAAGCTAACCCATAGGTATTCATCCCCCCCCCCCCTCCTCACCCCCAATCCCCACCAAAAAAGAAGAAGAAGGATTCAGTAGGAGTTGTACCCCTGTACCAACTGAGAATGAGAACTGTAATTTGTTGTAACATGGGTGCAAGGATGGAATTATCCTCGAAATTTCTTTTACTTGTTTTGATAATCTTTACTTGGAAAAATTTCACGGACGCCCAAAGATATTTGGCGAAAATGTAGGCACCCCAAAATTATACCAAATTGGTAGTTGCATCTTTTCCATTAAAACAATAATGGTTAAGTTAGAGACAGTATATATATATATATGTGTGTGTGTGTGTGTGTGTGTGTGTGTGTGTGTGTGTATGTGTGTGTGTGTGTGTTTGTGTTATAACATAAAGAAGATATATTGAATATAAAGAAGAAAGACAAGATTATTCAACTCTTCTATTGAGTTAGTCATTACATATTTATAATGGAACTAGCATCTTCTCTGATATATTATACTAGAGTTTACAAAGAAATACAATATATCATTCTCACACACAATAAAATAATCTTGATATGGAATGATAGATTGTCACCCAAGATAGAAGGTGCATAGAATGGAAATATTGACTACCAACATTATGTAATGAGATGATTGTGATCTTCAATAATATGAGAATGTGAATCACCAAGATTGCATCATGAGGTAGTTGAGATCTTCAATTGGAAGTACAATCTCTTTGGGGGTAATGGATATCTATAAATAAATATTATTTATAACACTCCCCCTTGGATGTTCATCAATAGATAATGTACCTCGTTAAAACCTTACTAAAAAAAAACCATGTGGGAAAAAATCTTAGTGAAGGAAAAAAATTATACATATCTAAATAATACATTTTGGTAGCTACCTCGTTAAAAAACTTATCAGGAAAACCCAGTGGGACAAAACCTTGGTAAAAGAAAAACAAAAGTGCAGCATGTATTTTACTCCCCCTAATGATAACATCATTGAGTATATTTGAATACGCACATTCCAATATCATATACCAGCTTCTCAAAATTTGAAGTAAATAATGCCTCAGTAAATAAATCTATCAAATTATCACTTGAACGAATTCAATGAACATCGATTTCACCATTTGGTTGAAGATTATGAGTGAAAAAGAATTTCGGTGAAATATATAGAGTTCTATCTCCTTTGATGTATCCTCCCTTCAATTGAATTATGCATGCAACATTATCTTCATATAATATTGTTGAAACTTCTTTTTCTAGTAGAAGACTGCATGCTTCCTGAATGTGTTGTATCAGTGTTTTTAACCAAATATATTGTCGACTTACTTCATGAATTACTATTATCTCTGCATGATTTGAAAAAAGTGAAAACTATAATTTGTTTTGTTGAATGCCATGAAATAGCTAACCTTCACTTGTGAATAAATAGCACATTTGAGATCTAGTTTTATATAAATCTGATAAATATTCTGCATCTGCATAACAAGTAAGTTGATGTCCACATTCATAGAATAACATAATGTCAATAACCCTAGAATGTACTGAAATATAAACATAATGTCAATAATTCCTCGATAGCATTGAGATATGATATTTCAGAACCAAGAAATTCTCCATTGTTTTCTTAGGGTCGAAATGAATATTTCTTTATATAAGTGATCTCACAACCGTTGGGGTACTAAATGGATGTACTTTATTTATGTAAAACATTTCAAAATATTTTCTGTATAAATTAATTGATGAACGAATATTTCATCATTCAAATGCTCAATTTACAAGTCAAGACAATACATTGTCTTTTCAAAAATTTTCATTTCAACTTTTTTCAAATAATCTATTGCTTTTAGAAACTCTTCAAGAGTTTCGATTCGATGATATCAACATATACACTTATTAAAATTAGATCCATATCCTTTAATCAAGGCACAATAATAAATTGGATCATTTTTATACCTTTTATTTAGTAAATATCCACTAAGGAGATTATATCATATATGCCCTAATAATCTCTGAAGCCTTAGTGAACAAACTTCCTAGGAATTTTTATGTGCTTCAGGCATTTTGAATCCTTCAGAGATTTTCATATATATTTCATACTCGAGTGAACCATATAGATAGGCTGTAATAATATCTATTAGACGCATGTCAAAATTTTCATATACTGCCAGACTAATAAAATATCTGAAGGTGATTGCATCTACCACAAGAAAACATGTTTCCATGTAATCAATGCCAGGCCTCTACGAAAATTCATGTGCCATAATTCATGTTTTATATATCATAATCATTCTTTTCTCATTTCATTTTTTGCACGAAAACTCATTTGTACTCCCATTGGCTTTATACCTTCAGATGTTGAACTACAGGTCCAAAAACTTTAATTTTTCAAGCGAATTCAATACTGCTTGAATTGTGTCTTTACATTTTGGCCAATCATTTATTCATTCATATTCATCAACAAATTTGTGTTCAAGATCATCCTCTTATTACTTTATTTCAATAATAACATAATATGCAAAAATGTTGTCGACAATTTAATATTTTCTATCTCATCTTTTTCCTGCAATGATATAACAAATCGAGATCTCTTCATTATTTTCAGGTACCTTAACCTCTTCTGAGGTTTTATAGAAAGTTATGTCTTCAGAATTTTCATAATCAATTGTCTCCATATTATGATCATCTTGATCATTTGCTCATTTTTTTTTCTAGGATTTTATCTTTGGAACCGATTGATCTTCTACGTTTTAAACGTGGTTAAATTTTACTTGCATTGATAGATTGTCTTGATGTTCTTGTACTTCTGTTTGTGGGTTTTAATGGCTGAATGAACTTGGATGAAACAGTTATTGTCTATTTGAAATATTTTTTATTTTTAGAGTTTAGTTTCTATGTTAGGTGTATTCATTTATAGAGAAGAATGTAATTTACATCAAAATGCATTTGATTTCAGGTTAGTACATCAAGAGGCATTGGATTGACTATTGATTCAGCTGTTGGAGGTTACTTGCACAGGTAAGGTATGGGTTATTAATTTGGGTATCAATGGATGCTTGTATTATTGTTTCGATTTTAAAATTATGATTTTTTGTGATCTACACAACCACTGCATCTGAATGGCACTTCACCAATAGCTTTTGGATCCCCATTCCATGTAAACATGATGTAATCCAACCATGAGAGCCTTAAATTCAGCTTCTGAGTTCATCTTATGTACGCTACTTCAGTTATAGTCTATGTGATTTGATGATTTCCCTAAATGTCTTGAAGCTTGAAAAGTATGTGCTTCACAGTTCACATAATGTGATTGAAGAAGTTAGTTTATGTTTTCTAATGAGGCATGAATTGATACTCTGTTTTATACCTGGAAGGGGAGTTAGTAAAGTTCACATTGTCTTTGAAAGATAGTATTGGAGTTAAGGTTTGTTTTGATTCACTCATATTCTTGGAAGAACGTTGGAGATTGCATACAATTGAGAAACTTGTAGTAAGCTTCCACTTTCCTACATCTATGTGGGAAGTTAAGGGAGTTCATATTATCAATTGACAGAGCCATCAAAGCTAGTTGCTTTTGAACTTCTTGCACTTTTCTAGAGTATTTTCCAGGAATGTAGAATTTAGAACAATGATGGACCAAAGAACTATTAAACAAACCTAGTGAGAAATAATATTGAGAAGCATCGTTGATAGAACTCGTTAGGATTTTGATTTCCTTTTGTTGCAACGGGTACATGTTAATTCATACATATTTCTAACATGTATACCTTAGTGAAGAACCCCACAACAGCCACAGGTAGAAGGCTTGGATGAAGCAATGCAACAATAGCAGGCCAAGCAAAATTCCAGAGCTGCTCCACCAAATTACCAGCTAAGCAACTGGCATTGATGCTTCAGGGGAAAAACTCCAAGTCAGAGACCAATCTATGTGACTCTTAAGTGCCAGACAACCACATTAGTGTAGTGTCAAGTAGGGAGAAACATGCATGTCACTTTAATGAAGCAATGAATGACTAATAATAACCAGACACAATAACCGAAAAAGGAATCCCAGAGAGGAAAAAGGGCCAGCAGCTATTTATGATGCAATAATGACTACTCTTCATAGGTGTGCTCCACAATGGCATGAGACAAGGTCTGCATATTGTAGCCATCTAATACTACAAAAAGATGAAAATGGGAAATGAAGTGACAGAGCTCTTATTTAAATGCCATGGCCTTATTTAGTTTGTTTTTGCCATCAGTATTGCTAGAAACATATTCCATAACTTCCATTTTTTTTCCTATCAATAATTTTCTTTTTAACTTGGATTCCTCCCCATGTTTTTTAGCTGTACTTTTCTGCATATCACTGGATGTTGTTTCAAGATGTCTATCTTTTCTTTTTAAATTGCATTTGTATGCTAATCTTGCAAGACTTATAGTGGCCAAATTTTTGTCTAACCTTGTAGGAGGCAAGCGCATCTCCCGCCTCCAAGAGCAGTTTGATGATCGCTTGGATCCTATCCAGAGCGAGATGAGGAGCGGTATGGGATGGCTAGAGAGTGTCATACATCATATCAGGACTACTTGAAGATCCCTCCTCCAGCACCACAGCCTTTTGATGATGATGTCGAATCATGATTTGTAGTGCAAACTATTTATGTTGTTTGTATAATGGGCTGACACTCATATGTCTTTTTCTATGGATGCTTTGCTTGATCATATATATTTTTGTGGCAAAGTCTTTTGTATGATTTTCTTGGAAATGTAATGATACATTTGAATAATAGAAAGCCATATTTTGTGAGAATTGTACTAGCTATAACATACCTCTTGGTTTTGTTATGTTCCCGTACATAGTAGATATTAGGTTGAACCTAGTCAAGACCTCAATGATGTGCCAGAGGGGATGGTGGTGTTCATGGGGAAAGAGAAATGAAATATCAAATCCAATATTGACTTGTCGAGAAAACTCAATATATAAATAAATGATAAAATACAATTTTGGAATTTAATTAGTTTGGCCTTTGATTTCTGTCACCATAAACATGTTGCTAACATGAAAATTAACAAAAGATAACTAGGATAGTAAATTTTCTGTAGGGTGCATAGCCATAAAAATTATGGATTATCCATAGGCCATATCTTCCCTGGAGTAAAGCAGCACAGGGTATAGGTACAAAATAAAATTTTAAAAAAAGGAAGAATGCCCAGATGGCCGCTGCCTTCTGATCAGACGGAGCAATCCGTCTGAGCAGACGACGCACCTTCTACTAAGAAGGCTTGCAGAAGGCACACCTTCTCTACTTTGAAGTCCCGCAGAAGGCATGCCGTCTTATCAGACGGAGCAGTCCGTCTGAGCTACTGTGATTCACCTATAGTTACATGTAAAGAGATATGGTTGAATCCATGGATGAAAGCTTGTTCACACACAAAAAAAACACAAAAAAAAAAAAAAAAAGAACAAAAAAAAAAAAACCAAAAAAAAAAATAAAAGGGGGGGTTGGTGCCCCCCCACCCCACCAAACACCCACCCAGCGGCGGCCGGCCGCGAATCACACAGCCCCCGTTCTCGTAGAATCATATTCGTAAAAAAAAACTGTTTGGTTACCCCGATTCCGGAAAGTGAATGCATCGAAAAACCATTTGGTTACCCTGATTCTGAAAGTGAATCTGTCTGAAAAACCATTTGGTTACCCTGATTCTGAAAGTGAATCTGTCTGAAAAACTGTTTGGTTACCCTAATTCTGAAAGTGAATCTATCTGAAAAACTGTTTGGTTACCCTGATTCTGAAAGTGAATCTGCTTTGTTATTTGATTTGATTAATGACTGAGCATAACAATTATTTACAAAATTCAAATTGCATCCACCAGTTCCCTTCTTTTGGGTCCTGCATTGCCATAGGAGATAAATGAACTTACAGATTCAAGGCAAAAAATTATAGCAACTGCATACCATCCATGTATACCATGCAGCTCATCTTGACAAAAATTCAAAATGGGGATGAATGGAGAACCAAACGCCTCCTTCTAGAATCAATCGGTCCCAAAAATCCATAGGATCAACGGTGGATCGAACCCAACCTGGATAGCCAAATAACCAACTTTATAGGCATAAGTGAATTTGTACATTATTTGTGTCTAGTGCCAAGTATGACCTCAGATGAGGCCTATTAGAGGGCTAGTATACATATCATTGGCACCATATAGTTGAGACTTCCCTGATTTCATTGGGGCTATTCTTTTCCCTCTTACCTTCACTTTCATTGGGGGTGTTGGTAGCCACATTTACATTGGGATTTTTGGCGGGAGAAATGTTGTAGAAAAATAAAGAGAAACTCCCAATTATTGTTAGCTATATTTATGATGAAACTCTCAATTATTTTTCATACTCGGATTGGGAATGTCAAGCAGTAGGATCTCTTTGTTTTTGTTGGAAACAAATAATTTTATATGCATTGTTGGTAAGGACCATTCACATCTACCACATGTTAGAATTGATCGCTTATTAAATTTTATTTATGCTACTATCTGAAGATAGTGACTCTTTTAGATTTGTTGTTTAACAAATAATAGTTTATGTTGTTTTGCCAACCACATAAATCTCTGTTTATCCAAATATCAGAAACACAAATTTTATCATTTTGCCAATGATCTTCCAACCTGTTACATACCAGAGAGAGAGGCAATGACTATCCCCAATTGAAGTACCTATATATACTATGATTCATCCAACCTGTTTCTCACCTGCTAAAGTTGTGAAAAAGAATAATATTTTGAACCATCCACAAAACCAACAGAAATCCAATCTGATTTCTTTCTAGAAGGCACCATTCATAACTCAATATTAATGTACCCTTAACAATACATGTTGAAAAGACAAATGTTTTTACCTATTTGTTGCAAACAAAAATACATAAGAAGAAAGAGTAAAAAACCCACACACATAAGAACAAGAATCCATGATACAACATTGTGATTCGGTTTGACAGAATTTCAATGTGCACGTGCTCAGTAGGTGCTCGGCATGCAACACCCAAATTCTTGTTGTTGATGATGTGATATGATGTTGAAGCTGTAGAACCCTCCTCCATTGTATGAATCTCAGACATATTATCTAGCCAAATAAAGGAATTTGGATGGTTACTACCACTTGGGCACTTATAAAATCTTCGACCTGGATTTTTCCTAGTTCTTGAAGTCATTAGGATCATCCTTCCTTGCCTACAATAGCACAATGGAGGCTGTTGTTCCATTCCAGTTGAAGTTTGATCTTCACAATAGTAACCTCCCATCACTTCACCTGTAAAACAAATTCACTTGGTATATATCAAATAAAGAATACTTTAAATCAGAATGCTCCTCTATAGATATAAAGAGACTCCCACTAGTTTAAATGACAACAATAAATAATTCTAGATGTGTATCCTATCTATATAATCAGTGATACCAAATGAAAAGAAGATGGGGACTGGCATAATTTATAAGAATTTGATAAACGTATAAAAATTCCCAGCTCAGTCGCTGCTATTACAAAAGAACAAAACAAATAGTGAGGTTACTGGAATCATTTATAAGCAGTGAACAGTATTCAAGAAACAAAAGGCTAAATATAATAGAGTAAATAGAGAGAGAAAATGAGGAACCAAAACGTAACTCCCTAATACCCGTAATGAAATGGCCTAAGTACCGAATCAAACCATCCTACTTTTTCCCAAGCACTCATTTCTGGGATATAAAGCAAACCGAGGCACTGCCCGATTGAGATGGCCCGACATGACCAGCATGCCCACCATACCGTACCCCCTCCACCCCTTCCATCCGCAAAAAAAATATCAACACATATACACCCCAGAGCAATGGAAACCGAACCATGACATCAAATGATAGTAAGACCTAAAAAGATACTTCCCAACGCAAACATATTAAACTCAACCCTCCAAAAATAGACCCACACATTTATCATTATTTCTTATCTTAATAGTTAAATACTCAATTACAAATCCCCAAAAGATCACGAATGGGACAAAAACAAATATTGACTTTCAATTCTATCACAAAGTTAGTGTTAACGTACTTCTGTAACCAAATATATATAAAGGGTTTTGAGAACATGCAATAATTCTGCATGCAAAATTTTTGAGTATCATCTTTGTAGTTGTTTAACATTTCTTAACCCATAATGCAATTGATGTTATAACACACATTCTCGGTTAAAAACCATGAGCAAGAATAGATGCATGAATATCTGTTTCTCATATGTTTATAAGGCAGACGTGAACACAATTCTATCCATGTAAAACCTGCAGAATTACAAGCAAAAATAAAAAATACAAAAGAAAACTTGCACCTTTAAGTAAGAAATCCAAAAGGGTTTGCAGAAATTCCACTTGAAAGGTCTCACACCCCCCTCCCCCGCCCCAAGAAAAAGATTAAAAAAAAAAGGAAAACAGAGCCAATATAAAGCACATATCTAGAGTTTTAACTTGATTCTAAATATTGCTCCTCCAAAGATAGGGTGGTTGCACACCAGCCAAAGCAAGTATTGAGCTAGGCAAAATCCATATCCCATCTCCACAAATCAAACTGGAGGCTAGTGCAGGCCCAAATGCGTCTGCTTTGGGTTTGTTCAATTCTCGTCATACAAATAGTATAAAAAGCTCCCAATACACATATCTGTTGCAAAGTAGCATCCAAGGTAGAATGGTATAGCCATGGCCATTGGGAGATAATTAATTATATCTTGACATAATTAATTATTGGACAGGTAAGCTCAAAATTAATCCACCGAATAAGATGAAGGACTGGAAACGACAAGCACAGTGCTCCAAAACTTGTGGGAATCTCCAAGAGGGGGTTTGACTCATAAAACTACTTGGCATCTGCCAACGGATGAGAGGCAGGGAAAGGTGTATTGAGGATTGCAAAGCAGGTGAAACCCAAAAAGAATAAATCTTTATGTGATGATGATCTCTGGCATGAAGTAGTAGAGAAGTACAATCCTGATTGTGAAGATTTGATGTTTTGTCTCTTGCTTCAAAACCTAGGGAGAGATGGAACTTGGCCTGATGAGTTTTTGTCGCAAGGAACAGAACCTTCTTGCCTCTACTGGGTAAAGAGGTTTGGAGGGAGAGTTGGTCAATATAAAAGAAAAAAACAGAAGTTTGAATTGGGGTCTTAATGAAGCGACATTGACGCTTCACCCTACAAGTGCCAACACGACCCAGAAGAATAACCTATTGGGGGTTTCAGTTGGTTTTTGAGGGATCAGGCGAAATTGGTTGACATAATTATCATTTTGGGAGGTCATGGAGTAAAATGTCAATAGTGTTGCTGCCAATAGCAGGTGAGCTAGGCATGGATGTGTGTGTATGTCCACATCCACCTGTACCTAAATAGACAGGGACATTCAAATTACAATTAGAAAATAAACAAGACAAGCCTGCTACGACTATTACTTAATATTATATTACCTTATAGGCTATGTCAACAAACTAAAACAGCATAACAAGGTTCAGCTGAATAAACCAAGTTTTAATTAATTCATGAAAACTTCAACTAAATTGGCAGAACCATAACCATTGTCCCCCTACCTGGGCAAAAGCACACAAGGAGAAATCGAGGATGCAACTAACCTGATATCCATAGGCAATATTCATTTTCCTTTTCAGTTGTCACACAGGAAACCCAACATGAACCCCCTTGGCACCATGAATGTGACAAACAACAACAATTCTTTTTTCTTATTTGTTAACATTAGGCAACCGATATCTCCATTAAGAGCTAGACAATAGAAATGTACAAGAAGCAAGTCCAGACACTGGAAGTAACATCTGGTATTGACTGTTCTTTTTTTTCTTTTCTTCCAACTAAATCACATCTGGTATTGCCTGTTAAGAGAAGTGCCACTGCTCATACTGTTCCAAAATGTACACAAGAATTCAACAGAAATCTTAAAACTGGAGCAGCCACAGTGAGTACTAAATTCAAAAACAAAGTGCTTTACCTACCTATACACACCAGAAAAAGAAGAAGAAGAAAAAGAAGCAGAAATGAAGAATTTCTCCGTAGATTCAAATCGAAAACGTAGTATACTCACCAACAATGTTGTAAAGGATGATAAAAACATAGATTCTCCCCATTGGAGGATTGATTAAACCCATCAAACTTGGCTTACAATAGTATAGTTCAACTTCTTAAAATTTTAATACCCTAAATTAAATCTTAAAAGTCATGTTATCAAAACATTATGATTGTTTGGGTGATTCAACAACACTAAACATCAGCCATATTTATCTAAGAAGTACTTGATGACGGTTGCTCTATCCTCCTCTTTCTCTGAAAGTAGTGCATTCCTAAGCCGGATGTGATTTCCAAAGAGGTCTTTTGCACGCAGCCGAGTCTCCAAGTCAAGCTCTGTCATTGCATTAATGGCATTTTGTAAAAGTTCATCCTTGTCTTCAGCCTTATGAGCAAAAGCCTTCTCAGCAATAGCAGCAGCCTTCTCAAGAGAAGCCTTCAAAGAATAAGACGAGCAGCCTTCTCGCAGAAGCAGCAGCCTTCTCAGGCGGCGGTTGCCCTCTCGAGCAGCAGCTTCTCAGCAGTTGCCCTCTCGACAAGCCGATTGCCTCAAGAAGCTGCCCTCTCGACAAGAATTGCCTCAAAGAAGCAGCCCTCTCAGCAGCAAGCTTCTCATGAGAAAGCTTCACCATGTCTACCAAAGCAACAGATATATTCTCCAAGGGACCCACTACTTGATCAACTCCTTTCTTCTTCTTCTTGTGGGAATCATGAGACTGCTCACCAGCTCTTGGCCTACCTCGAGATCGACTACTCTCATGTGCTGTAGATTGGGTCCACGACATGTCAGGTGTAGTGGTCTGAGGTTGAAAACTCGAGTTGCCAATCTCATTGTCATCCAATTGGATGTTGAACTCATAGGCTTCAGGTGAATTCAGTTGGGATTCATTCAAGAAGTCTTGACCTGTTCCAGCTTCAGAGCCTGTTGCAATCTCATTACCTAGGGCTGCAGCAACCTCTAAGTGAATGGGGCGCACCGAATGGTCCTTCCAATATTTTTGCTCTTTCTTCTACAAATTCAAAACATAAATTTGTAAACTTTGAATCAACTATAGGGGCTCATATTCACTCACTTTTTTCTGCTAATGTGCAGCGGTGAGGAAAGTGTTGTAATCTATAAAAAATTATGGTTTGTGAATATTAGTTTTTACCTTTACTTCAGACTAGAAATGGGGAGCAGCATCAAACCTCTTTTCACTTGGATTCCATCCAAGTCCACTTTGTTTTTGCAAGTCTGATAGCGCTCGCAACCTAGTTTTCCAAATCCTAAAATGGTTGCGGCATTGCTCCCAATCATAATTGGACCCATGCTTTTCGGAGATTTGTCTACTAATTCCCAACCAATGCTCTTTTCTTAGTCCATTGTCTCCTGCCCTCCCACTAGCATGTACTTGCAAGAAAAACTCTAGTAGAGAAAGAGACACCTCTATAGGCCATGAGGCTATGTCTCTTCCTCTTGCATGTGATGCATTTTGAGAGTCCATCTGGTAAAATCATAATTAAGGGACAAAAGTAAATACATATGATGAACTGTTAGTTATGATCAATCAAAATACATATGGTGTGGTGCAGAAGTGTAGCAATCATATGATGACATTAGTATTCATGATCAGTTGCAATTCTAACATTTGAAGCTAACATTTGAAGCAATCATAACTTGAGTTCGACATGAAATAATACCACAAAGTTTGAGACAAAGTAAAACAAAATAAGGTACAATCCAAACTCAAACTCAAACAGTTGGGAGTCATTCAAATTGAAGTACATAAAAATTTAATCATTTGATTCGACTCGAGTCTACGATCCCATGTCTTCATCATCTGCAGCATTTGTTGTTGCATATGCATTCCACATCTGTGTTGCCAAGTCATCCCGGAATGCTTCGCTTCAAATGACTCTGCATGGTTGTCTTCATCTTCGTCGAATCACTACTTTCCTCATCATCTGCATGGTGTGGTGCGGAAGAGGAAGGCGTTGTTGGCCCTAACCCCTCCGTCGACTCATGGGCAAGCCATTCCTCCTCTTCTTCCAAAGAGTCATGGTTTAGAATGTGGTTGTGAAGTAGTACACAAGCTATCACAATCTTAACTTGAGTTCTGAAAGGAAACTCCGCTCGAGTTGCCAATATCTTAAAGCGACTCTTCAACAAACTAAAAGCACCTTCAATGACTTGGCGTAACCTAGCGTGCCTCAAGTTAAACAACTCCTTTTCATTTTTGGGTCTTTGATTTCCCCTCTTCCATTCCTTCAGATGGTACCTAACATTTCGATATGGCCTCAAAAAACCTCTTTGGTTGGCAAACCCAGCATCACCAAGATAGAATTTACCATTTGGAACCACTAATTTTCCATCTCCATCTCTATGGAGAGCATCATCCAAAATGCGGGAGTCGGATGCGGACCCTTCCCAACCAAGCAAGTATATACGTGAACCTTTTGTCATGGTCGCATGCAGCTAAAATGTTTTGTGTAATAAGACCCTTCCTATCTCGAAACGTCCTATGTTTTTCAACGGGAACCCATGCTTGGTATATGCGATCCATCAATGGCTCCAACGCAATCTTTGAAGAATGGGTAGAAGCTGCGATGGTTACCTGCAATCTTCGGATGTGTGGTGAGACTAGGGGTTTTATAAGCAACGGGGTCAGTTTCATCATTGCATTTAACACTTTATTAAAATGTCGACTCACTGTCTCCCCAGAATGCCCAAAACGGTTCTTTAAAGTCGAATTCTTAATGTGGTGTGCAAGACAATGTAGAAACATCGTTACTTGTTCCTCAACTAACACCAATTTGTTGTCTTCTAACAGCCCCCTCGTACGCAATAATTTTACCAAGTTGTAATATGATCTTTGGCTCATTCGCAATTCCTCACGACATGTACGCTCGGTGCCACCAATAAAACGTTGGGTTTCAAGAAACCCACGCCGGACATCTACTCTATATGGTTGCCTCCCCGCGTATGTTCTCCTAATGTATTCAATTACGTAGACAACTGCTGCGCCCACTAGAGCAACTACCAACTCTTCGTCATCCATGTTGAACAACGTGCGTATGCGTTCTCTAAATTTAGGTCCTGAAATGTGATCATATAGACTCAAATTGGATATAGAGTAAAATTGGATATAGATCTGAAATTAAAGCAAAGGATTATCAAAAGGAAGTCAAGGGCCTATTACACACGGTCATAGCAAAATGTGCAACTGCCAACATCAAAACAATACATTGAATGTAGCGAAGTTGATAAACCAATACAGCAAAAAATCCATCTTAAAATGACTAATAACAGCCAAGTTGATAAACCAATGAATCGTAGATCATTCATAAAGTCTTTAAAAATTTAATATCAATCAACACATAATCAAGTAAACTTACTAAACTTATAGGCCTTAGCTATATCATTTTTTTTAACAAGAAATCTGCAAATTAGCCCTGCAATAGTACAGTCATATATATGCTATTATGCTTGCATATATTCACTTGAGTACTTGACTAATGTAACTGTTCAATTACCATCTTGTTTCAACAAAGCCCTGATCTTTATTAGATGTCAACTTGGATGTAGAAAGCTTGAATAATGTTCTGTAAATTTCCAGGTTTTTTCATTATTATGAGAGGTAAAGAAATTTTAAAACCATATACTAAGAGATAGGTCAAAACAGTGCAATGTGAAAAAAAACACTATGCTGTTTAATACTGGCAAGATTTATTAAGTGAATAAGTAAGGATTTTAAGGAAATAATATGTAGCCATTCTCTCTCTCTCTCCCCCCCCCCCCCCCTTCAACCCATTTTTCATGTTCATTTATGAAACAAATCTAAGTAAATAATCTGGTTCTCCAACTATTATAAAATTAGAAGAAGCTAGCATCCCACCTTCACTGCATTTTCAAGCAAAAAGAAAACAAATCAAGAACATAATTTTCAACAATGGCAGCTGCTTTCAGAATTTTGTATGTAGTTCTGGTATTCAGTTTGATTGCAAACGGTGAGAAATTTTTAGGGTGCTCTAAAAAAAAAAAAATGGCGAAAAAAAAAAAAAAAAAATTATATATATATATATATATATTTCCTGCCTAACAATGAAAACTAATCTATTTTCTTCCTTCCTCCTGTATAGAAATCAGTGGGCACCCTTGCCTTCGGCTATCTCAAACTATGACAGGAATACTGGTGGGGAAGAAGCTTGAGTATGTGGTGACTGTAACTAACAACTGCAACCGTTAAGAAAGAAATATTAGAGTCTCCTGCAATGGGTTCCAGACAGCTGAGAAGATTGACCCTTCATTGTTCAAACAAAATAATGATGGAAGCTGCCTTCTCATCAATGGACAACCCCTCGGTGTAAACCAATCAATATACTTCAAATATGCATATTAACACAAAATAATCAAAAGTTCAAATATTTCAGGGAAATCAAATCACCAAATCCTTCGCAACTGAACAACAAAATTAAAAAGTTGGAGAAGCACAAAACTCATCAAACAGCAATAAAGTTGTAAATTATTCAAAATAATTTTGTTGGGATCAAAACTCATCAAAAACAGGAAAAGATTAATACTACTGCTACGACTAATCAAGAACACACCCACTCCAGCAGAGAACCAACACAAAAACCTTAACAAACCTTCTTGTTGCCACAACTGAAGCCAAAGAGAGAAGAGAAAGAATGTCACAAAAATCTAAACCTTAACAAACCTTCTCGCTATCCCTATGAAATTCCATTCAAATCGTTTCTGGCCATACATTTTTGTTGACAAACTTCTTGTTCCTAAGCTATTTGTCGTGTTAGGAACACCGTCGGATCTTTCTATGTGAGAGAGGTGCACTTCTAGCAAACTCCAATGTTGACTTTGTAATAGAAATTAATAATCTCTAATCCTATCATGTGTCAATCACAATAAATGGATTGATTTCAGGTATGTGACAAGTAAAAGTCTCACATACACATTTGAATGGAGACTTAGAAATTCAAATGAAGACAATTTTTTTCTTGATAAAAAATGAAGATAAATTTCAACAAGGGTAAGAATGACTTTGGAATCCACTCCAGCCAACCATCCCACAATATTAGAAGTTTAGAACAGCATGTTGAAAAACTGAGGAGAGTAAGAAAATCAAGAAGACAGAAAATAAAGAAAGAATAAAAAATAAAGAAAAGACTTCCTGAGACAATAGATGGTGTTGTCGGTATAATTGCTTGTGAGCACCTCAGACATATAATCCTTTTCTTACACTTTTCTTCCAATTGGTGTTTTTATTTTCTTTTTCAAATTTTTTATAACTAAAATACAATCAATCAATGATCTATGATGAGCTCTATGCAAGTCAAATGGTAGGGAGGGTGGTGTGCGAGTGTAATGGGGGAGGGTGGTGTGCGGTGTGAAGTATTTAGAAAAAAGACAACTATTATTATTAAGAATTCATGAAAAAACAATACATGAAGGACCCTCAAGTGCCTCAAACCAGAGTAAAACCCTTGCAAGTGCTTCTATTTCCTAGGAGCAGGTTTTAATACAAGTACTGACTTAAAATTATTGCAAACAAAGTGATAAATTTATTTAGTAATCATCATTACAAGGAAAGCACTCACATGGAAGGCAGAAGTAGCCTAGTTAACCCTGGGATGGATTAAGGACCCCAAGTTGGCAACAACCGTAACCAGTGGCCAAACCGAATTGTTTTCCACCATTGTCGCATAATTTCCCTCAAATTTCCATCCGCCAAACATTCTTTTCTTTTGGGGGGGGGGGGGAGGGAGGGACTTCCAATAATTTCTGAAATTCAAATATGCAATATATAACCAGAAAATTTGAGCAACAACACCAGTTAAGGGCTTGTCAAATAAGTTAGGCACCTCATAGTTTATCCCACATAAAAGCCCATTGCCAAGAGGTCTTGGGTTCAACCTTCCTGGTCGACACCTTCCCTCCCAGGCAATAGAATAGAAAGGGGAAAAAAAAGGGAAAGAGAAGAGTTTTTTTTTTTTTTTTTTTTGGGGGGGGGGGGGGGTTTGGGTGGGGAGACGACCTTCGTGTATGGAGATTTGGTGACTTTCTTAGATGTGCCAAAGTACCCCTATCAATTGTGATGATATAGACAGATCATATCCGATGATCCGATTTGACCTTTGGGTAGTGGCTCACTAATGAGATAGGATGGAATTTGACAGAACATAGTCGTGGATCTGTTTTTGTGACTCTTCGAAATTCAGATATGTTTCTCTGGATGGCTCGAGACCTCACCTTTAATCTGATGGTAGATACAGCAAAATGTGAATCCAAATCTGGCTAAGAATTTAAGATTGACATTAACAGATCTAAACAACAGATTTCCAGAATTTAGACAAGAAAATAGAATAATCAAGTATTTGAAATACATAACAAAAATGGCAGAGAGGAGAAAAAAGATCATGAGTAACATAGAGCTGGATATTCTACCAACACCAAAAAACCCAAAAAAAAAGAACATAGAGTTGGATCACGAAGGACCTAGCCCCAGGCAGGATCATCTTGAAACTAATGCTGGTTTAGTCTTAGACAAAGCTAGGAACAATTGAAGAACTTTGAGCAGATCACACAATAAATCAAATTGAAACGGAATCAAGAAGAAAATAAAAAAATAGAAAAGAATGATAAGACTATTAAGTAACTTACAATACAACTCTATGGGGTCTCTCACACTTCCACCATATTTTTGTCTCTCATCAACTGCATCTTACCACTCTCTTATAAAAACACAACCACCTTTGAATCATGAACCATGAGAGATTTTTCTTGCCTTGTCAAAGCCACCGGAAACCCTTAACAAAAGCACTCAATCCATAATTTATTTAGCCCCAGCACCGTACCCATTCTAATATAAACTTCAAAATTTACAAAATCCCACGAGAACAAGCAAACACCCCTTTCACCCTTGCTGATGAATCCCAAAACACTCCTCTGCTCCAGTGAAGTTAGCTAAAGAAGAAGAGATTCTTGAAAAATTACTTATTACAACCTTGAACACTAGCCCCAAGCCAAAACCAAAATCGATATCGAATTCAAAATGCAAGAATACCAAGCCAACAAGAAACGAAGATAGAGAATAAGAAACCCAACACAAAACTAATCCAATCAGGGAAAATAAAGACTATGCAGAGACTTACCGCCTATTTCGATGCCAAAGTCGAAAACACGAACAAAATTTTGGGAACGCTGGAGTTGCAGAGCAGAGAAGCTCTAGCTTCTTCTTCCAGATCTGCCGAAAACACCAAGATTTGGGAACGCTGGAGTTGCAGAGCAGAGAAGCTAGGGTTCTTCTTCCAGATCTGCTGAAAACACCACGATTCAATAAATCTGTGATAGGGATCCTTCGTCGCAAGGTTGGTGGTGTTCGTCGCCTTCTTCAGATCAAGAAATGGCTCGCCTTCTCAGCAGTAGAAGTGCTTCGAGTTCTCAGCAATTGTAAGCAGCGGAAGTGCTTCGAGTTCTCAGCAACAGGAGTGAGGAGTGCAGGAGTGAGGAGTGCAGAAGTTGAAAGTTGGGAGTGATTCGAACTTCTTAGCAGCAGGAGAACGGATCTTCGACTTCAGCAGCGGGATGAAAGTGTCGAGTGTCGAGTGTCGAGTGTCGAGTGTCGAGTAGGTTTCGATGAAAGTGAGTTTCGCCGAGTCAAGTTCATTTTTTCCCTTTTATATCGAGCCCGAATTCGGCCGACTCGATTTGGAAACCACCTCAATAGGTGGTTTCCAACTCATTCACATTTTTAGGCAAAAACGTGGATTGTTGGAGATTCATGACTCACGAAGAAACCGATTCAATTTTTAACCAAACGCTTTTTTTTGTTGGAGTCATGATTCCCCGGGGCGGTGACCGGGAATAGGGGGACCCAACCCCCCCGCCCGCGGTGTTGGTTGGATAATAACATAAAAAATTAAAAAAAAAAAAAAAAAAAATAATAAAAAAAAATAAAAAAAAAAATAAAATTTTTTTTTTTTAAAAAATAAAAAATGGTTTTTTTGTTGTGTGATGGGTGTTGGTTTTATTAAAAAATTTTTTCTTTTTTTTTTTATATAAAAAAATAAGTAAAGAAAAAAAAAAAAAAAAAAAAAATAATTCTTTTCTTTAAAATAAAAAAAAAAAAAAAAATAAAAAAAAAAAAAAAAAAAATTTTTTTTTTTTAAAAAAAAAAAAAAAAAAAAAAAAAAAAAAAAAAAAAAAAAAATTATATATATACTGAAGATCACATACCATGAACCACTCCTTGAGTCCCAATATTCACACAAGACCACAACAGGAAAACAAAACACTACTACTAAACATAATGAAATTTAACATTTCCATTAAGAACCTCAAAACAACTCTTCCCTATCCATGAATCTCATCATCATAAGCAATTAGATGATCCACATTCTATTCCCATCCACCAGAAAGGGCAAGGAAGAGTGGGGTGGAGGGGGTCTTAAAATTCTGACGTTTACTAGCTCTGAGGTGTAGCAACATTCAACACCCCGTATCTTTTCATCACTCTCCTGGTTGCGAGTGTTGTTGCCTCACTTGCCTGCAGCGTTCCAGTAGCCATTATAGCAGAAATTCATTGGATATCTCTTCCTGCACTTTGCTTCTGGCATCCCCGTATGTTTCCAGGTTTCTGCATCATGGGCACTGCAACATTCAACAGGAAAGATACAAGAGACCGAATATGTTATTAACTAAGAGATAAGATGACACGGACATGCGGGTTGTGCTTACTGCTTCCTAGAACATGAAAGAACAAAGTTCAGAAAAAGGAACAAAGGTAACACAAAAATTGCGAAAACAATTAATGCCACAATAAAGCACCGGTAGCAGTAGATTAGGTGGCAGGAATGCTGCAATGAAAGAGATAACACAATAAGAAGTCTTCTGGATCAGTGAACGCACAGAAAATATATTACACATCGACACCCAAAACAAAGTGTGGGAAACTGTATTGGTCTAACAAACCCAAAGTTATTTTACAGGAAAGTAGTACGGAAATGTGAGATAACAACTATGAAGTTATTTATCTAGAAGGTGCCCCTTCCAATGAAACGTGAAGAATATTTGGTACAACCTTGGTCAATGATGCAACTATAAGTCTATAACCCATGGAGGACCCCAACACATGGCTGGATTCTTTTCATTACATAACCATATGCAAACATACTTCACTCTCATGAAAAAGACTTGGCGCAGATAGAAAAATGGGAAAGAAATATAAAATGTAGATTTACCAGTAATAATTTTTAGCTTGAGCCCCACAAAAAAATAAAAATAAATAAATAAATAAAAACACCAAACCAGATTGCTTTAAGTGTAGGACTTTGCAAGTTCAGTATCTTTCTTCATCACCGCAAACTCTGTCTATCTGCCTTTCCTGTTCTTTTACAAGAAACCTCCAACCAAATCACTGCCACCCCTAATTAATCCATTTGAATTTTCAATGGCAGTGTTATGGTTTCAAAATCAAAATCAGGTAGAACTACTACACTGCTAAGGTGAGCAAAAAGTTTGCATGAAGTAAAACTACAATATTTCAATATCAAATCAAAACTAAATAAATAGGCATACTGAACCAAGGTGAATGTTTATCTCAAAGAGAACATGAATCAAGGTTAAAAACAAACTCACATAAAAGAGCACCCGTTGGGCTGTTCATGACTTCATTCGGAAGCTGCAGGATATAGTCTGGAATGGTTACAACCGCTAAAAATTGTGCTAGTTCGTTAGTAAAGTTGTTGCAATTGTGAGTAAGCAAGTTGTAAGTCTCTGCTGTGTAACGAGGACTAATCTCACTCAGATATTCCTCAAAGACCTCTTTGGGGAGATGTGTAACACCCAAGTCCACCACATGGATCGGAGTTCCATATGGTGTCCTTCCAATGGGAGAACGCTGAATTCCCCCACCGAAGAAGTATTCACTTCCATAAACAACAATGCCTGTGTGCCTGTCATCATCCAAAATAGAAGAAATAAATACACTTGAATAATAACTAGACAAATCAAATAAAAGTCAAATTCCAAACAACCTGACTACAAAATACAGAACTACGTCACAAAGACTGTCAGTCAACTTCTTGACTGCCACCACTATATTTACTAGAGTTTCTCACGTCATGGAAGCTATTTGTTCAACCAAATGTTCTATCTATTAAGCAATTTTAAAGAATATAAAGAAGCACAAACTGAATTATCAAATAAACCCCCATGATGACCACATGTTAACAGCACAACCGTTCTAGAAATCTGGCCGCAGCAAAATCAACTGCTGCCAGAAATTATTTGGCAAATTGTATTGGATGCATTTACATGCATGGCAAATATCAACATTCAGATATATGACTGCCAGAAGCAAGGAGCTGTAGTTCAAACTGAACTTACCAAATGACAAAAAGATTGATCATGAAAGAGATGGCCAAGGCAACAGTGGACTCAATGGAATAGTAATTAAGGGCCTCTTGGACCCGGCCTTTCTGGTGGATCTCGATCTTCCTTGAATGTACCAGAGCAGAATGCAAAAACACATTATGAGGCATAATTACACAACCTACAAGACCAACAGCTTGCCGTATTGTCCTGGAGCTCAGTTTTGGAACCAAAACACCTACAAATAATGAATTATCCATCGAGTGTTTTCTGTCATGGAAGTACAGTAATAACAACTAATAGTGGGGAAGCACAGCACCAACTAGTTATCTCACCTAGAAGAAGTTCCTTGCCATCAGGCTTAGCTTCACCAAACATCCAGGCAAATGAAAGTGCCATTGTTCCAATAAGAACTGCAAAAAAGGCTTCGAATTTCCTCACTCCATAGTTCTCAAGAAATAAAAATATGAAACTGCAAACAAGAGTAGAATAAAATCTGTCAACTTCACATATTAAGCCATAACTATCTTTCTACAAAGAAATTCAAACTCGCCCATCCTCTGTCCTCTCCAGAATCAAATCCTTGCGCTGACTCAAATCCATCATTGGAGACTGGACAGGTGGGAAGGGATCTTTCTTAACTAAAATCGTATCCCATCAAATAAATTTGTTGTAAAGGTTAGAATTCTCAACAAAAAATCCATAAAAATCTTGAACTCACAAAATCAAAGACCAAATTCAGACAATAAAAGGGGAAAATCTTCCCTATCTCACTATAAAAAAAATTAGCAAAATCAATAACCCAAACTTAGCCCAAATCAGAATCAGAACAACCCAAGTAAGAAAAAAAACCTACCAGTCAAATGCAGTGATGAGAACTCCTGCCCAGAGTGACAGATGTCCATTACTGAGAATCTTTATCGCAATAGCACTGCCTATAACCTCCTGAATATCAGCTCCAATCAAGGCTACTTCTGTCATGATCCACAATGGTAGGTAGCCTATGGTGGGTACTCCTCCCTACAGAGCTCAGCCAAGTGCCGGCCGGTGACAACACCAAGCTTAGCCGACAACAACTGAATCAGAGGTCCCATGATAGTTGCCCACATCAACAGCCACAAATGAGAGTAACCCGCGATGGCTCCAGACTGAAGATCGCCTTCTAGGTTTCCTGGGTCCGGAAAAGCAATGCTCATCAGGAACCCTGGACCCGTAAACAACCACAGTTTCTTCCATGAAAAGGGCGGAACAGTTTCTAGGTTTCCGCTTGATTTTGGTCTTTTTGAAAAACATGTGTTGTCTATGGTTCGTCTGGCCCAATTCGTTAGCTGGTTTGGTGACAAAACCCAATTAACTGCTTAGTTTTCGCTCAACGGCCACGATCAGTTGGAAAGCATCCAACGGCTGGCTGAATCGTCCAAAATCGCTATTCCTTATGCCTTCAAATCTGTCTTCTCAATCTCAATAGTCTTTTTAGTAGCAAAATCCGTACTGGGAAGGTTTCTTCAAAGTAGAGCTGTATAGATAGAGAGTGAGAGAGAGACTGACAGAGGAAGAGGACGACTCATGGGGTCAGAGAAGAAGAGCAAGGACAAGCGCAAGCACAATGGGAAGGAGAAAGAACAAGTGGTAGCAGCGGGGAATGGAGAAGATAACATCAAACATGAGAAGGAGAGCAGGATCATCACCGATGCTCGTTTCTCCTCTGTACATTCCGATCCTCGATTCCGGAAAGTACCCAAGAAGCAATCTAAGGTCGCTATTGATTCTCGCTTTAATCGTATGTTTTCTGACAAGGGATTCTCTTCCTCATCTGCTCCCACCGACAAGAGAGGAAAGCCTAAGAAGGATACCTCAGAAAGTCATCTCCGACATTATTATCGTCTCGAAGAGGAAGAAAAACAACAACAACCAAAGAAGGAAGAGGAAAGTGATGAGGAGAGTGATTTGGGTAAAGTTGGACAGGAAAATTCAAGCAGTGAATTAAGCGGAGAATTAGAATCCGGACCTCCAGAGTCTTCTTCTGATGAAACAGAGAGTGATACCTCTAATTCTACTTCGGATACCGATGAAGATGATGATGTTGGAGATTCTTCTGAGGTATGGTATCTATCCAGTTAAAAAATTTTGGTTTCAGTTGGGTGGATGCGTTATCAAATTCTTGTGTGTTTTGTTATTATTCTTGTTGATTGCCTAATGTTTTGGAACAGGAAGAATCGATACCAGTAATTGAGAAGGAAACTCACAGACTTGCACTCGTTAACATGGATTGGAGTCAATTAAAGGTCTGGGTTCCTACTACGTTTCTTATTTATTTATTTCTCAAAACTCCTTTTTTCTTTTGGGTTAACTGGAGCAAATATTTCCAAGCAAAGTTAAAAGGATTCTTGTTTTATATTGAAGCTATTTCTGGAGCACATGTTTCAGAAACACCTTTTGTTTATACGTATTTAAATGTGTTGTTTTCAATTGATCTTAAGTTGGTTGGTTAGCTTGATAATTTCAGATACTCTGGCTTACAATGCCTCCCAACCAAATTCTTTTTTTTTTTTAAGAAATCAAAAAAAGAGGACAGGTCGAAGAACAACCCGACCTTCTGTGAAATTTCATAAAATGTGGTATATTTTTGCCAAGTTTCGGTGGGTCATTTTGTTGATTTTCAGACCAAACTAAGACCGAAAGTTCATGAAACTAAGACCGAAAGTTCATGGATACCTACTCTATGTAAACATATTTAAATGCTTATATTGCAAAACTAGATACCTGATTAGCGTTTTGGGTAAGAATTTATGATTTAATGACTTCTATAGAACTTCTAATGGTTGTATAATTATTCTATTCTTGAAAATTGATATTTTGAAACTCATATGGATGGAATTTTGATAACATTTAAGTTAGTTGATGCATTTGATATACTTACTTTTCATTTATATGCATTAAAGGTTCTATATTACATGTTGTATAACATTGCATTCCCTAATCCTACTAGATTTCGGTTTCACACTATGGGTAGACTTAGAAATCATACATTGGGTTGTTTCTGACAAACCAAGGCCACCAATATGTTTAAAAGGTCTTAAATAAGCTAAATATCAAGTTTCAACCCAATTGGGACCCTAAAACCCATCGAGATGGGCCACCGAGTTGACACCAAAAAATTGTATATCTCAACCGAGATCTCACTGAGATGGTTGAGATCTCTCTTCTTCAAGGTGGCGAGATCTTCTACCATGTCTGGATGATCTTGATATTTGAGGCCTTGATTGAAGAGTTTTCACTCCAGTGCTTATACCAAGCCTCAAACAGGGATCACAGGTTCAAATAAGAGCACTTAATAGATTTAACTATTATTTTTTAAAGGATAATGTTGAAACCCAAAAATGAAGGATGAACCATTTCGTTTGCCCCCCCCCCCACCAAATGAATCCCCATATCTTCTCAACTTTGAATCTAACATATTAAATTCCTTAAAGAAAAGGAAAATAAATGAGTCTCTGTACTCTGGAAAACATTGAAACCCAAATGCATTGGTGAGATAAATCTCTCTAACATCTAAACAGATTAAAAAAACCCATAGAAAAAGGACAAATCAATTGAAGAAAGCTGTCAAAGCTCATGTAATTACAGAACTATGAAATCGCCAATTATAGAAAAGTAAAAAACCTATAAGCAGAACCCCTTGAAACTCCATATAAAGCCCCAAAAATTGTTCATCTGCCACTGCCAAATCGATTTCTGGGAGTGTAAACAGAGGCTTACAGTGGGAAACTTGTTATTTGTGTAACAAATAAGCATACAAGTCTTCCCAATAGCTCCATCTCCGATTTTAACACACTTGATGAACCTTGATGCACTTGAAGCCATTTCATAAACGATAATCTCAGGAGTTGAAAATGTTTATAAAAACAAGAAGTATTAGAACAAATGGTGGGCTGCTTTAGCTTTACAGAAAGAGAAGAGACAGAGGTGCATCACATGATTCTCACTTTCTGTTACTTTTGCTGTTTCTCCTGTTTGTCTCCGTAACTGAGAAAGAGAGGGGGTCCAATAAAAACAAAACAACAAACCAGTCGGAAAAAACCACTGCAAGGAAATCCAGAGCGGAACTGAAGGGAGAGAAGATATAGGTGCTTTCTGCTTGATTTCTCTGTTTTAGATGCTTCCTTGAAGAAAGGAAGGAGAGTAGAAGACAGCGATTCACCACAGTTTGGATCATCATTTTGCTGAACTCGCTGGTTGGACAAATGAATCTCTCGCTTCCCAAAAGTGATGCCGAGTAATAGAGTTTTGCTGAACTCGCTGGTTGGATAACAGCGATGAGGAATAGAGTTTTCCGTGATTGATTGGGAGTAGGAGAGATGATGGAGTAACGGTGTCGACAGCTGAACTCGCTGGTTGGATGACAATGACGACAGCAACGAGGAAGAAGGTAGGGTTGCGGCAGAACTTAGTGGAATGCAAAGAGAGATGCGAGAGTGGAGAAGTCCGTGGTTTTTCATGTTTATAAGGTGAAAATAATGCCCTCCATCAACGCATTGCAGTCGTTTTTCACCACTTGTACCCCACGTTTTCTCAAGAAGTGCTTCTGTGACCAAGATTGGAGCTTCTTGGGCAAAACCAATTTGTGTGCCAAACACTCGGTTCAGCACACTTTTGCTGAACCAACACACCTTTTTTAGACCGGTTTACCATATAAGATTTTGGCGACTACTGTGCCAAAATGGGCAAATGGCACATAATAAGTATGCCAGAATCATTGCCATACAACCCCTAATTCTGGTGTCCTTTTCAAATGCTTTTTGCTTCATTTTATAGGTGTTGGTGAGTGAGTAGGTCTTCACCTCCTCTCTTTGCTGCTTTATCCTCCTGCCCTCTCTCTTCATCCCATAAAATGATACATGTAATGGAATAGTTTCAGGCAACTCTTTATTGGCTTACATTAGAATATTATGAAACTAACTTGAAAAGTAAAACTTTTAAGTGGCTTACGTTAACAAATTATGAAACTAACTTGAAAAGTAAAACTTTTAAGTGGCTTACATTAACAGATTATGAAACTAACTATTAAAGGTTGAAATAAGTGTTAGTATTTCTAGATTAACTTAATTTTATTCAATAAGTATAACCATTGTTCTATTTCATGTTAACCATGGTTCTATTGCATATTCTATGTTCTATGCAATAGCTCACTACTGATGTTTTAAAAAAAGAAGTCATGGTGATATGAGGTCTTTAGGACAAACAGGTGCTGGAGTTGTAACTTGTAAGCCTTGAACCTGAACTGATCAGTATCACATGCTTAGGTTTCATACTTCTATGGTATTGTTAAACTACTGTATTATTGTATTTTTAAGCTTTATGTAGCTTTTATATATTATTTTGCTACAGCATTTTTGATGTAACCATGACTCTGGTGTTGGGGTTTGTGATTGTTTACCTAGAATTAGGGTTTGCCCAAGAATCTTTTCTCTCTTGTGAACCGGTAAAGTAATTAACAAATCTGGGAATGGGCGATTCTAGCAAACATATATAGGATGGTTAAGTTTGTTAAATTTAGGGTTTTGGGTAAAGAATGGGATTAAAAAAATCCAAATGGGTTGCAAGGATCGAGATGGTAATGAATTTAGGATTTATGGGGGATTTGGAACAAGTTGGGGATGGGCAAATTTGATATGGGTAGGTTTTGGGATGTCTAAGGTTTTAAAAAATCCATGTGGGATGGGTTTGAGGTAACTAGGGTTATGACAAATCAAGATAGGAGTGAACTTCGGATACCCAGACTTACCCTCAGATGATTGGGGAAGCCTGCAGTTGGGTATGGGAGGGTTTAGGGGTGATTTGGGTTGACCTTGGGTAGGTTATTTGGATTCTTGGGTCTTGGCTTTTTTTTTTTTTTTTTTTTTTTTTTTTTTCTTTTCTTGATCTTGTCTTCTTTCTTTCTTCTTTTCTTTTCATTTCCCCCCCTTTCTTTTGCTGCTGCCGCAAGATCCAAGGGGGAAAAAGAAGAGAGGGAGGAGGGAGATGGGTGGGGGTAGGTTCTTGATGGAATCACAGGGTAGGGAAGGGGTTTAGGGCTGCTGTACTTGTTTGATTGGAAGAAGATGCTGTGAATTCTAGACTGCTGCTGGAATTAAAGATCTCTGGCTGATATGAGGAAAACTCTTTCAAAATCTGCGGTGGTCCTCCCAAGAAGACCATGACCTTGCTTACTTCTAAGACAGAAATTTTATTCATCAATTCAACTCCCTGTACAGTGAAGTAGGGTGGGCTGTTTATAGCCTTACAGTTGGAGAGAAAAACATAGATTCTAAGCTGGAAACATAACTTGACTCAACTAGGGAGTCCTTTATAGACTAGGATCCACCTTACAACTCAATAAATAATATCCACAAAAAAAAAAGGAGGATTTTTAAAGAAAAACAACTTGCAAGATTAGAGCTAGTTATCAAAAGGAATCTCACTTATAAATGAATTCCAAATGGGGTCCGAACATTGACTAGGACTCTAGCATAACTCATAAAGTACTAATCCAGATTAGAAAAGAAAAAAAAGAAAAAAAAGAAGAAGTTAGATACATGACCCTTGGATTGAGGGGGTTCCAACTGGACCCCTTTTTAAGTCCCCAAAAGGGCTGGAAAATGACCAAAATACCCCTAGGATATTCCGCCAGCTTTTAAGTGGGCCATTTGGGTCTGAGTGATGGAACCAAGGAGCGTGGGATGTATGAATTGTCAGATCTTTCCAATCTTGGGCAAATCTAGGATTTTGGTTTGGGTGAGTTTGATATGTTGTGGGAACATCTATTGGGGTAGAATTTTAGTGATCTAAGGGATCCAAGTAGAGTAGATATCTTTCCCTAAACCTTATGGGAGAGATGGAAATAGTTGTGGGATTGGTCAAAGGGGGAGTTCTTGGGTGAATCTTTGAAATCTCCCCAAAACTTCCCCTGTTCCTGCCTTCTTTTTCTTCTGCTTCCCCCCCCCCCCCCTTCCCTTTTCTTCCTTCTTTCTTTTCTTCTCCCCTCCCCAATTTTTCTTCTTTCTGTTTTACCACCAGAACAGAGAACCTGAGAGAGCGAGGGAGAGAGGGAGGGAGGGAGAGAGGGGTAGAGGGGTATCCCAGGGTCTGGGGAGGCTGGGAATGGATCTGGGGGAGTTGCAGGAAGGTGGGGAAGGTTGCTGTAGGCCTGAACTAGGTGGGGGGAGAAGGCTGGAGGGTCAGCAAGTGCAAGGGAGAGGGAATTCTGCTTTGCACAGGAACATAACAGGGGAGGGAGGGTTACGATGGGTTGTAATGGGGCTGTACTTACCTGGAGCTGATCTGAATTGGTATTCACATAGGAAAGACTGTATATGCTTTCTGGAGTCGATGATTGAAGGCTGAAGGTGAATGCTGGAACTGCAGAATTGAATGGAGAATTCTAGGAAACCAGAAACCTAGACAACCGGAGGGTCCCTCTCAAAGAAAACCTTCCAATTCCTTCTTGGCTGTAAACTCACAATATGTTTATTCATCAAAAAACTGATTTGCTCTGTGGTAGGCTTGAGAATTTATAGCCTTTACAAGACTTCAAGATAAAACCAAATTCAAAAGATCTGACTGACTTAAACTTAGATTCTTTATCCAATTAGCTGACTTTATTGAAGTAATTAAAATCAGATTAGAAACCCAACTGAAATACTTAACCAAATTAAAGGGAAAAAACCCAAAAAAGGACAAAAATACACCCAGAGGGTGCTTGTCCACTTGCAGCTCTTGCTGTTCACATCATTGGGTTTTGGTCCTAGTTATGGGTTTTTTTTTTTTTTGGGGGGGGGGGGGGGGGGTGGGCTCCACGTTACTTGCATCAATTTTATTCTTTTATTTCATTGTATTATCTTTGATGCATGGTATGGAATCTCAGTCTCGAGGCCAATCTCAGCCTTCCAAAAAACTGAGATATTGTGAGATCTCACGAGATCTAGGTCGAGAGATGATAATTTTTTAGGCCCAACTCGATTGAACTCAAGGGCCCATCTTTATTTATTTATTTATATTTTATTTTTAGGCGGGGTTTAAGGGTCAGGTTGGGATGAAACTTGGTATGAAATCTATTTTAGGCCTTTTAAGCACACTGGTGGATTTGGATTTGTTAGAAAACAAGCCTATGTATGAGTTCCAACTCGACCTTAAGTTAGAAACCAAAATGCTGCAGGAATGAACATGCAGTGTTGCAGAATGTGAAATATAGAACCATTAATTGAGATAAAGACTCCTTAGGAGTGTTTAAGAACACCCTCAAGTGACCTTGGTTGATGTTGTTTTGTTGATGTAGATGAGATAATGACTCCTTATGATTGTTGTAGGGGAAGATCCGGCAAAAAATCCAACAAAAAAAGAGTCTAGGAGGCTGTTGTCAAGAGAGTTGACCAAGAGGTGGGAAATCTAGTTGAGACGAGACTTGGCAAAAATGGCCTGGTCTCGACTGAGACCTTGGTCGAACAGAAATCTCAAAGCTAGATCTTGACTTGACCGATATCTTGGTCGAGTTGTGGTAATTTTCAGGTCTCACACTAAAACTCATCTCGACCTTAGAGAAAAATGGAGATCTTGGCCGAGATCTTGCGAGTTCTCCGACCATTCTTCAATGTAGAATACTCTTTAATTCACACTGTTTGGTGCCTCGTATAAGTACTGCTTTGTGGGTTGACCACTTAGGTTCAACCACCAAAATGAAAACAGCTGCTTGTTTGTTAATCTGTGCATCATATTTACTCTTAATAAATGGATCTGGGAAGGCTATCCTTTTCTTTCGAGGAGAACCTTTTTACTGCTTAATGCATCATATTTTACTAACTCTGTTCCTCCACTTGTTTTTCAACAAGCCTCACTTAGAGGCATAAGCCTCAACTACCTTTACAAATAATTGCCTTGTAAATGTGGTTTCAAAATCATGGTTGGGAGCTGTCATGTTTTTCAGGCTGTTAACCTCTTCATGTTGATGAGCTCATATCTTCCCAAAGGTGGACAAATTTTGTCGGTTGCTGTTTATCCTTCTGAATTTGGGCTTAAACGTATGGAGGAGGAATCAGTGCAAGGACCTGTTGGCCTATTTGATGGTGACAAAGAAAGAAGTGAAGATGTTGAAGATGATGATGACACTGATGAGGAAAAGTTGCGTGCATACGAGAAGACCAAGTTAAAGTGATTCCCTTACTCTTAGTATTTCTTTTCTTCCTGTTTACTTGTTGTTCCTCTCTCTCCCTTCTTTGGTATAGAAGGTTGTAGAAAATCACAACCATGCCTTATTGGAAAAACTTAACTGCTTTTCAGTAACATATGTACAAGTTTAAACTGATGTATGCTCTGTTCTGTGGGTGTTGATTATTTATTTATTTATTATTTTAATGAAATTATCTCTTGATTGGTAAACACTAGATTGTTTAGAACATGAGAAGTATGAACTGGAGCTTCTGGGTTCCTTCCGTTAATTTTTGGGAGATATTTCTTTTTAGAATTGCCCGGCACCCCAAAATGGAGGCCTTAAAGACACACCCACTTTATGTTTAAAAAGTACAGAGACCCCAAAATTGGATTTTCATTGGATATATTTGTCAAATTTGTCAGTGAAAACCTTTCAGACACTGTTTATTATAGGGATATTTTTGAAAATAAATAGTGATTTAACCATTTTAAGTGATAAATTTGACAAATATATCCAATGAAAATCCAAATTTGGGGTCTCTATGCTTTTTAAAAATAAAGTGGGGTGTCAGTGCTTTAAGGCCTCCATTTTGGGGTGCCAGTGCAATTTGCTCTTCTTTTTATCTTCTTTTAGTATCCTCCTCACTCAGTTAATGCTGGTTTCCAACATTTCTCGGTAAAAAACAGGTATTCTCCAAGCCAACTTTAAGCCTCTGTTTCAAGACCTAGGAGTTGTTTTTTCCCCCTTGATTTTTGTTTTGCTGCCTTTACTTGACATTTTGAACCCAAACAGTGCATTAATTTCACATAGAGAAGACTCAAACCATTACTTGTGGTTTTGACTTAAGTCTAATGGTGTATCTTCTTGGATATGGTATTAAGGATTGACTTGAACATAATTCATTCAATATAATCAGATCTAAGAAACCTTGGATTTGTTTGAAAGCATTGTTGGAATTTTTTCCTGCAAATTGAGTGTTGCTTAAATTCAATTTATATTGATGAGTTATTTTCCAGTCACTTAATTTAGTGTTGTTTAAAATTGCTTTAAATGTAAATAGAAGTTTATGGCACCAAATCAAATGAATATTTTTACGGCTTTTTTGGTTTTTATTGCAATGTTATATCATGTTAAGATTTATGAGATGTTTATAATTAGAAGAACCATATCGATTAGCAGTTAATAATTGCACCTATAGTGGAAAATCCAGTTTTTGTTCTTGAACAAGGGGTTGAATTTTTATCTTTCTAGGATTTAGTATTATTATTTGTTTTATTGGATTCAAATTGGAGGTATTTGCTGATTTATAATTACATATTAAGTAAATGAAGCCATCTGTGATGACTGCATCAATAAGTGTGTGCTCTGGTTTTGAGCTAGGTTTCACAAATTTCAGTGAGGGTAAGTGAAATTATTTACGTGTTCTAGAAGAAACTATAAACATGGCCGAGAGCCTGATATTGTTGAAATCATCTGAAGCCCATTGAAACCTGGTCTTAAAATTGATCCTTAACTTGTCTGGAAACTGCATTTATTTTTCTGTGCTTATTAATACTTAATGCACCTTCACTTTCAGTGATTCTAGTATGGTTGGACTCACTTTTTCCCCTTTCTCTTATTTTAACTAGTTTACAGATAATTTTTTCTGCTTCCTTCGTGCTCAAATTGTTAAAGATATGTTCATATATCCTTGTCCCTGTTTTTTCTATTATCTTCTTGGCTTGGGGTCTAGAAATTTTGTACCTTTTTAGGTCCTCATGAATCTTAGTCATTTTCAAAGTTGTAAACTACACTGGCTAGCCTTTATCTCTGCTTGAATTCTTTATCTATTAAAATTCATCCCACAGCCAAATCCAGTTTTTGTTCTTTAACTGGAAATGGACCTATTATCCTTTTGAAAAATTATTATTTGGATTCAAATATGAGGTATTTGCTTATTCATGAATAGCATCTCAAGTGAATGAAGTATAAAAACATTTACTTGTATGATATTTGGCATAAATAAGTATCCGTTCCTTTTCTGAGCCAATAAAATCCATTATATTCTAAAAAATAGGGTCAAAATTTGTATTTAAAAGCATTAAAAATCTTATGCACTCTCTCTTCTACTTGTATGGGGTATTCTTCCTATATTCCAAGAAAATGCTTCCAGTAAATACCATAATTGAGGACATGGAACTATCCTAGAGATCTCACTTATGTGTCGTAACTTTCAATTATTGGACCATTCATGCTAGGTAACTAGAATGTGTTTATTGGATAAGGTTGAATGTGGAAAAGCAGAGCCAAAATAGCATATCTGGGCTTCAAACCTCAAGTCAAGTTGGCTGGGAAACAACCCCAGGTTACGACCATGTTTGGTTTCTACCTGATCGAAATTGAACCTTGGTGTCATCCTCAAACCTATTTGCATGCTTCGACCCTTGTATGCACTTTTTTCATTTTAATTTAAGAGGCTTCAGCAGTCAGCTTGATTCAAATCAGTTCCTGTCTTCTACTTTAGGTAATTTGACGAAACCTCGCGGCATGATTACTGAACCCTGCACCATATATTTGTTGGTATAAAAAATGGTGTAGCTTTGACTGCTTTTAGAGGGTTCACCTGGTGACTGGTGTATGTTTGTTCTCCTTTGGCCCCCATTTTCCTGGCTTCCCTACCTTTGACTGTTTATAGAGTGATTTGCACTTGGACACCAGCTTTATGTTAAGGTGCTTCTATCCATGTCTTCCTAGCTCATCCTAACCCCATGTTCTTTTTTTCCCCCTTTGGCCAAATGATGGACGGTCTGTCTCTTTAGCACTTAAACCGTTTTCCTAAGAAACAAGTATCTACCTACATCTGTGGAAATATGGGGTAATTAACGGTCCAACTACACTAGTAGTTATTTCCCCTCCATCTTAAATTACAATATAGCTCTGTCCTGCCTTTGTTTTTTTTCCCCCCACTTAAATTGACAGCTTGCATTCATAATAGAGCCTTGTATCTGTTTACAACTTTTTAAGTAGAAGAAATGTTTGCAGTCGTCCTCTGTGTGCTTTGAAGGATTTTTTTCTTGGTTCAATCTTATTGGTGGATGTACCGATATTGTATGATGGAAGTTATTTCCTTTTGACCCCCCAAAAGAAGAGAGAGAAACATCATTTACCATCTCTTCCTTTGTATTCTTGCAGGTACTATTATGCAGTTGTGGAATGTGATTCAAGTGCCACAGCTGATTATCTTTACAATGCTTGTGATGGATTTGAGTTTGAGAGGTCATCTGATGTGTTGGATATGCGATTTATCCCTGATTCCTTTGAGTTAAAACATCCTCCCCGTGAAATTGTGACTGAGGTATTTAACTTGGTTTTATTGACCCCATGCCATTTACATAGCCATGTCTGCACTAATTGTTTGTGAATTTGTTTTGCAATATCCTTTTTCCATGCAGATGTCTTATGTCTTGCAACTCAAAATCTATTTGCTTTCTTTTTTGGTATTTTTTTACCCGAATCTCTTACATAGAATATTCCTTCATGGTTTATTGCATAATGGTCATGGCGTGTAGGAGAGGTGGTGGTTGTTTAATGAAAAAGAGGAAGGAGAAAGATAGAAAATCAAGAAAATGGAACAAGTAGGGGAAGAAAGAAATTAGGGCAAGATAGTAGTTTCTCTGTTTTTCTTCTTCTTTCTCCCCCCCCCCCCCCCCCCCCCCAAAAAAAAAAAAAAAAAAGTCTTCTTTTGGGTGCATTACTTTATAGTGCACTCTTATTTTTTGAAAATCCTCATGTAACTGTGGTTATTGAACTGTTTGAGCATCTGAAGAAGGTCCCAAGGATAACCCGTAGTAGTAAGAATCTATTAATCATGTTTCAGTCTTTTTGAAATAAAAAAAAAAAAGTAATGCATATCTGGTTAGTGTACTGCTATTCTATTTATTTTTTTTGTGTGAACAAGTGATTTTGAGTTCTAGGTATAGAAATAATTTCTAACGTTTAATCTTTTGGTGCTTCAGCCACCCGCAAACTATGAAGGTTTGTACTACGAGTGTCGTGCTCGGCAACAGACTAAAATTCAACTTACTTGGGATGAAGATGAACCACAACGGGTCAAGACCTTGAAACGGAGCTTTAATGTTGATCAGGTTGGTCAAGTGACTTTCTTGCCATAACTTAATTTGATCTCCTGACTGATAAGTTTCTGTCCAGAGGTTGATGTGTTCGACTCAGGAATTCATTATGTTGATACTTGATGTATATCAAAGTTATAATTATCATATGGTGTTCAGATGATAATGTCAGATATTTGGAAGTTTCAATGGTCCCAGAACCGGATTTCAAAAAGTTTAGATCAGCAGGACCCGTGGGGATATGCAATCAGTTATAGTAGTAAGGCTGTAAAATTTGGACGACGAAAAAAAAAAGAAAAAGTAAGGCTGTAAAAAGAACAGCAGTTTAGAGACATAGAGCAGGATTAAGTGTGTTGACGTAGGTCTAATCCAAAATTTCACTCAATACCGCAGGTCAATATGTTAGCAGCAAATTTATTTCCTTGCTACAGATTTAATAGAACAGGTCAACACTGCAGAGTACTCAACATGAGGACAGGGTTAGGGAAGAACCTTCTTGAGATTTGTGCAGAAATGTTGACCGAGTTCCATGATCTGAATTAGTTGCGAAATCTGAAACTCTCCATGATCTATGGGCCTTCAGTAGTATTAATAGATAGATAGAGATCCCTTCATACATTGATTGAGAAGGATCTGCAGTATCTAGATAGGACAGCAATAAGCAGCTGCACACCAGGAAAAGGGAAAAAACTGAGAAGTCGACAGAGAAGTAACAGTCCCTACGCGGATTACAGAAGCTCCTTAGAAATCACACGCTGAGAGTCAAACTAGATGCGAGATTGAAGAAGAAAACAAGGAAGAAAAAGAAGTAGAACCAGTAGGGGTGAGCTGCAACTTGCGATTCTGGATTAACTTCCCAGCATCGTAGGCCATTTATTTATAGTATTCAATTCTCCAATTACAATCTTGGAGGACAAGTAATTCTGTCATCTAAAAAAGGAAACAAAAAATATAAGAAAAATGACAAAATAAATTGATAGAGGATTCTGTCCAAAATTGAAATAGACAGAAATAGAAAGTGCTAAATTGGAAACAAAAGGGAGAACGGAAAGCATGCCAAAAAGGAAACTCAGGCTGCAGCCTCAAAACTTGTGCACCACTCCTTGCACAAATCTCAACAAACCTAAAACAGCAAATCTAATGATCTGGTTCACATGAATTTGGACCAAAGGGTATCAAATGGTACAGGGTTTGCTTAAAATTCAAGAGAAAGCTCCAAGCAAAACGGTACTAAATTGGAAAAACTTTTTAATTTTGGTGAGACCCCTGCTGTTTCCTTCTATTATTACATAAGCAACACAAGAGGGCACAAAAAGCCCATAATTTGTGTCAATCCAACTGCTGCTCAGGTTTCTCCCTATGGAGATTCCTTAGTGTTTTGTCTAAAGGTGGAAGAGCCTGATTCAGCGTAATCTTTTTCATCCTATACTGCTCTAAATCCATTAGAAGAGTCCCAACTTCAGATGATTCTCCCAAAATAAGTTCAGCAGTCGAATCCTTGTAACTTTCTAACTCGGTTATTGCTCCCTTGGCTCAATAATAATGCACAATAATGATTCCTCGGATGTAACCGGACCCACCCACGTAAATTCTATCGAAAATTGGACCACAAACCAGGCCCCATTGGCAGACCAAGGGCTGGTGTATATCTGTCTAGGGGTATTTCGGTCATTTTACCCAATCTTTTGGAGCCTTAGTAGGGCTGGTCAGATGCAGACTACTATCAGGAGTCCATATCTACTTTATTGTTGAGTTTGGGTTCGTTTTTGTCAAGTTATTGAATAGTCCCAGTCCGGGTAGGATTCCCAATTAGAGAGGGATTTCCTTGGTTACAGTCCACTCATTACAAGGATTCTAGGTCTACTTTTATTTTATAATTTGGATCATTCCTTAATGAGTTATGAGTTACGACAGAATCCTTGTTGGAGTGAGTCCTTACTCCGGTAGTCATTTTGGTTTATGATTTGAAGTCCAATCTTAAAGTGGCTTTCTTCTTAATTGGGAGTCCTCGTGTGTTTGCACTTCTATTTAAGAGTCATTTTGTTTATTTTGTTTCCCAAACTGAGTCCAAGTAGGTTTCTTAAGCTGAATCCAAGTTGGTTTTCTTTTGAGTCCTAGTTTAATTCTCTTTCAATGTAAGGCTATAAATAGAGCCACCCCCTCATGTAACTAATCAGATTTGATGAATTTAAAAATAGAGTTGAAGGAAGACTGAGTGGAGTGGTGGATTCCCTAGGAGGGAAACCCACAACTGATCTTACTGTTTTTCTGCAATTTCATGGTCTCTTCATCTTCTTCTACTTGTGGCAGCTACGGAACACCCCCAATTTCAACAACCTTCGAGTGCTTTTCCTTCCCCATCAAGTAAGTACAATCCCAACTCCCTTCCCTGCCATTGGCCACCCTAAAACAATAACCCTAATGCCTTCCTATCACCCCTATTTCTATTTTTCTGGAATTTCTCTGCAATTTCCGGACTTGTTCTTCGATCAAAAATTCAAGGTCAGATCTACAGCAATCTAAATGTTGGATCTGTACCAGACGTAGGAACAACATTCCCCTAACCTCAGTGAACTTCCCTCCCAATTTCAGCCCAATCGAATCCAAACCCTGGTCTTATCCCTAATCCTAGTTCCACTGAAACTCTTAACTCCCAAACCCCTCAACCAGACCCTAAACCCTTTTAGGATTACCTTCTCCTACACCTTCTCTGCCTCCCCTACAAACCCTTGCCATAACCAAGAGTCATAAGCAAAGTAGGAAGCCTAGTTTTGAACTCTAGGTTGAGAATAACTCTAACAAACTAAATTTTGATGAAACAGAAATATTTTTTGTCAGATTTCAGGCCTAAAACTAACCTAGCCTACCCCTAAAACCTTCCTCACGTAACCCTAGCCTTACCTATTCGTATCCCCAATGTTTGGAAGTCAAACGAGCTCATCTGCAAGTCATATTTGGTCTAGTACAGCTGCTGTCCATCGAGAATTGACTAAGATCAGGCCTGAAATAGTGAGATTTATCTGTAATTTTACTGTTTGTTCTATTTGAGAGGATCCTGAAGACTGGCCCAGACTCTGGGTTAGATCACCCTCATTCTTAATTTATAGTTACCACAATATCTCCATATAAACTGAAAAGACTGACATACCCTTCTATTATCTCTTTAAACATTAAAAAAATCCCAATTTCCCTTTGTGGTATTTGGGTTCTAGTGAATCGGTAGGTATTTTCTCCGATTCCAACAGCATTTTTTCCCTTGTGGCACTCAGAAATCAGTATGCATAGCAAGGAAGCGTTCAGTTCATGAATTTTTGGTTTCAGTTAGGTTTCTCTGTTGTTTTCTTTCCCTTCCAATAGCCAACTCACCCAATTGATCAGGCAAAACGAAGCACTGGATCTGCAAACAATGAAGAGGAACACTGCTGCCTAAATTTTGTTTTTTCTCTTTTTCCTTGTCTGCAAAACCCCGTCTTTTTTCCCCCCCAATTGTTTTACATCCTGATACACCTCTCCGTGTAACTCAGAACCTCTGTTTTACTGTCTCTGTTCATTTTGCCATGTCATACTTCCCAGTACACCTTGCTGTGGAACTCGGCACCTCTGTTTTCAATTTCTTTCTGATCAGTTCACCTCACTGCGTCATTCACCTTAACTTGTACCCCTTTTTATAGAAGCACCTATGTCTGCTCACATGGATCTACATGATTCAAGTGCTCCTGCTCATTCCCTAGTCATTATCTTGCTTTAGCACATTGAAAAGACCCATGGGTAATATGCATGCAACAAGGATTTAATACTCAAATTATGAGTTCTCAACAGCAGAAGATAAAGAAGTTGATTCTCCTCTTAGCAGATAAGTATAGAACTAAACACTTTTGAGATGCCATTGTGAAGGTTTTTCTTACCAATTAGCCCAAGGCTTCAATTTACATGAGAAAGTATTGAAGATACTGATCATACCCAGCCAGGTAATTGAGTCGAGGAAATCTTAGGATACTCGAAGTCAAACCCTCTAGCTATCTATATATATATATGTCTCTTTCTTATTTAAAATATTATTATTTAGAAGTCTGAAAGAGCTAGACAAGTGAGGGAGTCACAGCGGAAGAAGTGGCGAGACATAGGTTGCGGGATATGCCTGAGTGAGAGGCACTTGAGTATGTCTTGCCACGAGGAATGTTGACCATTTTTCCGGATATCAAGAAAGCAAACTGGGTGTCTTTAGAGTAAAAAAGAAGGGTTAGAGGGGGAAGGAGTTGCAGGTGAGAGAGAGAGAGAGAGATTGGTATGATCAGTATCTTCAATACTTTCTCATGTAAATTGAAGCCTTGGGCTAATTGGCAAGAAATACTCTCTCTCTCTCTCTCTCTCTCTCTCTCTCTCTCTCTCTCTCTCTATATATATATATATGTCTCTTTGCAGGTGAGAGAGAGAGAGAGAGATTGGTATGATCAGTATCTTCAATACTTTCTCATGTAAATTGAAGCCTTGGGCTAATTGGTAAGAAATACTCTCTCTCTCTCTCTCTCTCTCTCTCTCTCTATCAAGAAAGCAAACTGGGTGTCTTTAGAGTAAAAAAGAAGGGTTAGAGGGGGAAGGAGTTGCAGGTGAGAGAGAGAGAGAGAGATTGGTATGATCAGTATCTTCAATACTTTCTCATGTAAATTGAAGCCTTGGGCTAATTGGTAAGAGCTAGACAAGTGAGGGAGTCACAGCGGAAGAAGTGGCGAGACATAGGTTGCGGGATATGCCTGAGTGAGAGGCACTTGAGTATGTCTTGCCACGAGGAATGTTGACCATTTTTTCGGATATCAAGAAAGCAAACTGGGTGTCTTTAGAGTAAAAAAGAAGGGTTAGAGGGGGAAGGAGTTGCAGGTGAGGTGTTGGATGTCAAAGGATAGCTTTGAATCCTTTTATGTCTTGCTAAAGGGAAAACTGTAAACTGTAAAGTCACGAGAGGATAAGGGCAATTTAGGGATTGGAAAAGTTATACAACCATGATTGATGAAAAATGCCAGTAGAGTAATACTATTTTACAATTTTATATTACATTTTGGGGTGGCTGCCAATTTGGCATACTTACGGGATGATTGTTCTATATGCCATAAGTTGGGGGTGTGTCTGAAATTTTCCCAGTTTTTTATATATCAAACAAAATGTGATGCAGCCCTTAATTGAAGGGGTTCAACTAGGGTAAACTCTTCGGGGTCTTAACTCAAATGATAAGAGTTTAGGATTATATGATTTTGGGCAATCTAATTGGAATATATAAAAACGTAAGTTATAGTGGTTGGATGGTTCTGAAGTGATTTAGTAGTGGGGTATATAGATGGATGGCTAAGGTTCTTGAGATATGGATGAAAAGCCATTGGAATAGGCTGAAACTTGGAGAAAACTTAGGTATTGGTATATCGGAATGATCCCAAGTTCGGGACTATTCTAATGGTTATGTTTGTGTAGCTCTAAATTGGAAATTTGGGTTTTTGGGGAGATGAAAATTCAAGAAATGTTTTTAGAACCTTGAATTTTGGATGGTTTTTTGATGTACTCTTGATTGGAGAAGGGGATGATAGTTGTAGCCTATGCGATGGATTTTGATGGTTAGTTTGGGCTGGAGATAAGTTTTAATTGCTAGTGTCCAAGGAAAACGAAAATAGAAAGGAAAAAGAAAATTAAGGTTGGGGAAAGATTAGATAAAGACTTGGGTTAGGGTTAATTGACTTGTTTTTGTTGATATTCTTGGGGTTAGAGTTTCTTAGGTGATCTTACTGCATCAGAAATTTATAAAATGTGAGCAATTTTTTTTCCCTATCCGCCCACTGTGAGAAGCATATTGATAGGATACAGGAAGATACCCTACTGGGATGTAAAGAAAAAGTTGTATGGTTAAATGGAGTGTGGAATGTTGTTGTCAAATATTTCTTTGTAGGCTTTCTGTCTGGATAATTGAACCAAGGTATGAAAAGGTTGGGTTAGTATCTTATTGTTGTTCATCTTGCCGACTAGTGCCCTTGCTGAATTTAGAATTCTGTTCCTTTCCCCACCCCTGCAACAACAACAACAAAAAAAAAAAAAAAAAATCTGAAAGGAAGTTTCTGTTTTTCACAACTGAATAGAACCTGTTGATTTTAACTTGTACTATGAAAAATTTTATATATGAGGGGGAGATTAAATATTTTCTGATCACTGGTGCACCCGGCAGCTAAACAAGCATCAAAGAAATTAAAAAAATTTAAAGGGATTGGAGCCATTGATTTGATAAATATACAAAGGAAAAATAGCATGTTGGAGAGAAGACAATCATGAAATTTCAGTACAGGGTCAAATTTTCATTGCCAACACAAAGGTGATTTTGGCCCTTTTTGCAACTGACTCTTGGAATGTCTCCACTCCCCATCTTTTTCAGCTCAGTATAATGATGTTCCCTTGGAGACCTAGATCATTTGGCATCCTAATTGGCTAGCAGGAACTTCATTTCGTTTCCTTGCCTTTGTAATTAACTTCTTTATATATATATGTGCTCTATCATGCATGGTGACTGATGTTTGTTCTACTTGTAACTTCCTTCTTTTTTTTTTCTGGTGTCTTCCTAGCTAGCGGTGTTGGAGTTAAAAGAATTTCTGGCTTCTGATGATGGTGAATCTGATGACAATGACAATGAAGAAGCTTTGGATGGTCAACCTGACAAAAAACTTGATAAACGTGAAAAATACCGTGCTCTCATACAGTCTGGAGATGGTTCAGATGGTGAGGGGGAAGAGAATGATATGGAGGTTACTTTTAATACTGGGCTAGAGGATGTTAGTAAGCGGATTCTTGAGAGGAAAGATAAGCAATCAGAGACTGTTTGGGAGACCAAACTCAGAAAGAGAAGTGAAAAAAAGAAGGCTAGGAAGAAGAATACCAAGTACTCATCAGAGGATGATGGTAGTGATACTGATCGCGAGGTTCCTGAACAGCCTGATGACTTCTTTGTTGAAGAACCATCACTGAGAAATGGTAAAAAAGAAATGCAGCGGCCAGGAGCAGACAAGGAACAGGAAGCAAGTAGAGCTGAGCTCGAGTTACTTCTGGCTGATGATCATGTGGGAGAACAGACTCTGAAGGGATACAATTTGAAACATAATAAAAAGGCCAAGGGCAAGAAAGGGAAAGAGATCCTGATGGCAGACAAGCTCCCTTCAACAGACTTTGATGATCCACGCTTTTCATCGCTATTTACTTCTCCTTTATTTGCATTAGATCCCACGGATCCACATTTCAAAAGGTATGCAAACTGTCTTGTAATTTGTAAAATTATCCCATGAATCCACAATTTAAAAGATGTGTGAACCTTCAGCCCCTCAAAAATAAGGGGTATGTTGGAGGTCATTGCCATGTAAAAAAACCAGTGGGCACAGTGCGTATGGTACCAGTACCCATAGTCTATGCCTACTTTTTTCCCCCCTTTATGGGTTGGCCCCCGGCAGGTTGGTGGAAGATATCATCATCTGCTACCTGGATTGAAGGGTTGCAGTTAAGTCATCATAATCTCCTAACTTTTACTTATGAGAGAGAGAGTGTTCATTTTTATTTTTGGCAGCTAGATTAGAAAAACTAGTTAGTCCCCCTCAAGCATATTGGTAAACCTACGGATACTGCAAATAACTTCTGTTGGGGGCCATATTTGAAACGACATTCACTTATGTGGATTGCTATGAAACAGCAGTCGAGTAGAATCTGTCTTATAGTCCACATTGATTATATCAAGTAGATTGGTTCAGGTTGTCATGCATGAGCATAGAACTTCCCATGATGAGTTGGTTTTGCTTAAAAATCTGTATGTTGCAGGAGTGCAGCTTATGCTCGGCAAATGGCACAGAAGCAGCAAAAGGGCATTCAAGTAGATATTTCAAGCAAGGGGCAGAAGAAATCAGGCATGGAAACTCAATTGCCATCCGATGACTTGGCATCCGCTAAAGATGATCAATCACTGGCCAACATTGTGTCACCAGAGAAAAAGAAGCACGAGCTATCTTCCTTAGTTCGATCAATTAAGAAGAAAGCTCAACAAGTTCAATTACCTAGCAATAATCTGGCACCCAAGAAAGAGAAGCACAGACTATCTTCCCTGATTGATTCAGTCAAGAAAAAGGCTAGAACATAGCTATTATAGTTCACTGGCCGGAGTACACAATTGACAATTAACATTTTTGTGCGGAGAGGTTTTTGTTTGTTCTAGGTGGCTTAGTTTTTGTGTAGTGCAGTTAAGCTAGAGCTAAATTAAACATAGTGTATTAGTGCAAATGATTCACTTATGGTAGGTACCAGGTAAAGATGCACGGGCAAATGTTCGCGTTTTGAAAATTTTTTAATTATAAATTTTAAAAATGAAATATACTTTTTCAAATGTATCAGAGGTAGGTGGAGAAATTCATGTTATGCTTTCTGGTTTCTTCCAAGCCTTCGCTTCATGCAGTGAGAACTGAATCTATGGGTCTGTGATGGACATAGCTATGACTTGTGCCACACATCTCCCACTCTGATCAATCAGAATGTACACCCCTGATTTGGTACTGTGGAGTTTTTGCTTCTTGCAATAATAAGAGTTGGGTAAGTGAATAGTCCCATTAGGATTTGGATGATATATTATATCTAGTCCTATCATCTAAATCGATATAAAGGAGGCTTTTGGTCAAGGTTTAAAGTATTTTACGATACCATATGATATCAGTCGATACTTATCTATATTTGATCTAATTGATACGATACATTTCAATACGTTTTTCTATTAAATTACATTAAAATATATTAACTAGAGTGATACACTACTTGAGATCGATACCGATACTTTAAACCTTGCTTCTGATGAAGATTTATTCAGCCCAAGGAAATATATGATTTGACATGATCATAGGGTTTTACATGGTATACAACTATACATCCTACAGCGGTTTGTCTCGCAAATGCCCTCTTAAGGTGGCGACATCGTCTAACATTCCCCATGCGTTCCAGGGCACCTGAGTCTCAACTAAGACCATCTTCACGGCAACTCTTAGAGTCGGAGAACAGCTGCATCAGGTGCAACCCCTTGGCAGTTGGCACACGCCTCTTGCATCCCACTCCTGATGGCCATTTACTCACACGTGAAGGATTTATCCTCCATGCTAAGTGTTATTGTGACATAACCCTGGGGGGAGTTGCCCAATAATGGACGACGGATATTGGTCTATGGTGATACGAGACAGTAATCTTCCACCGATCGAAAAAACTCGAACTAAGATCTTCCACCGTGCTTGGTTCATCAGAGAAACGCAACCGAACACGGCCAGCAATCTGATTTATTAACTGCTCCATAGACTTCTCGCTGCTATGCCTTGCCACTTATCATACCAGTAAGTAACTAATTCAAGGAGACGTTGAACTTCCATCTAAACAGAATCATGTCCACCAGTAAGGCAACTCTAACTAAAAGTATGCAAGCTAGCAATCTTAAGATACTTCTAGGCTTCTAGCACAGTGGTGGCCTCCTGTGCCAGAATTTCGTTCGTTCCCAATAACCATCAACATACATATAGATGATGAGCATGTTCCAACAGTACTAATGAAGGATCAAAATTTGTAGAAGCCACATGTTGTAAATTAGATAAGGCTTTTTAGTTGAGGATTGAAGTAATCAAAAAGTTACTTCCATGTAATATTTTAGCAATGTGTAGGCTACAGCTGGAACAAAAAAGTGCTGTGCATTCCTTCAACCGCAAATAGAAAAGCATGTATAATGTATGACATCTATATCATAAAAAATTTAGGGCTGCAATAGGGCCGGGCTGGGCCGGGCTTTTACAATTCCAAGCCCAGCCTTATAAGTTCTAATCTGAGCCCATTCTGGCCTTGACCCTAGTTCAGAGCCAAGGATTACTGTTCCTAGCCCTAAGCCCTGACAGGGCTAACCCAAGCCCATTCCCACCCTGACCCTAGTTCAAGGCCAAGGATTATTGTCCCTAGCCCTAAGCCCTACAGGGCCAACCCAAGCCCATTTTCGCCCTGATTGGACCTGTCCCTAACTCTGACCCTGATTAGCCCTGATTGACCATTTCCCTAACCCTGCCCCTTATTGGTCCTGTATCTGACCCTGTCCCTGTCCCTGGCCCTGATTGACACTATCTCTGGCCCTAGCCTTGATTGGCCTTGTCTCTAGCCTTAAGTGGTCCTATCCTTGGACCTAAAATATCAAATGTAACATTAAAAAAAATCATAGAAATATAAGATGATTCAAGCTCCTACAAAATGATAAAATAAACAATAAGTTGATAGTGTTGCTTTAAACATAAATAAATTCACACTCTATAATTCTATATTGAGCTCTGAAAGTCTCCCATTGCTTTAGTGATGGAAATTGAAAACCTCTCCCATTACTTTGGTGATGGAAATTGAAAACCTCTCCCATTGATATCCTTATTCAACAAAAAAAAATCATATTCAAAACATTATTAACAAGTAAATCAATGATAATTTAGTATTGGTATTTTTTTCGTAGTTAAAGAAAATAATATTTTAGTTACAAACACAACTATCAGTCCTTAATAAGTTGTTATAAATATCACATTGGACTCAAAAGAAAGATGTCAATATTCATGATGAGAAGCTGGGGTGTAGATTTGTTAGATATTAATTATCTATATCCAAGTTTTAATTATTTATAATATATTATCTTGCCTCAGCCCAAAAAAAAAAGTCAATTTTTTTGAGAACTAAAAATGACTTAGTTTGAAAAATAAAAATTACCTTAAAAATAATACTAAAAGTGAACTCACAATCTAATATTATCAAAATGACTGAAGGTCAATTTCTAGACTTATAGTTGTATCAATGTTAATATGAAGATTAGGGTAAAAGTCTAATACATGATTAGGGTCAACATTAAGACTAGAGCCAAACTTAGGGTCAAGATCAGGGCCAAAATCTGATGGATGCTTACTAAATTGGTAATGAGGATATAATTTATTTTCATTAATTTTCTACAAAACATGATCATGTTTTTAAAATTGTATTCATCAGTGTGGATTAGAATTAATTCCTCTCCATATGGGTGGAGGGTCTAGACTCAAATCAGGGCTAGGATTAGGGCCAAAATCATGGGCCTAGATCAGTGCCAAAATCAATGCCAGAATCAAGACCAAGATCAGCGCGAGAATCAGGGCCAAGATTAGGGCCAGAATTAGGGCCAAGATCAGGTCCCAAATCAGGGCCTGGGTCTAGGTATAAAATTAGGGACGGGTCAGAATGGGCTGGGTGGGCTAGAGAGTAATCTCAAGCCCGCCCTAGTTCAAGGCCATGATATTTTGGCCCTAACCCGCCCTGACCAAAATCTTTAGCCCCAAGCCCTATTCGGGCTTAAGGTGGGTTAGGGCCTCTAGGGCCAAACTTGCACCCATAATCAAAATCCCTAAACTGTTCTGTATAAAGATAATTCAATAAAAAAATGGTTTCTCCTTGAAATTTAGAAGTAACAATTCTGAGAGAAGATAAGCACCAAAATAGTTTAGCAAATGTACAATGAAAAAGACTGACTTATAAACTCAATTCCTTAAACAGCACATATGAGACATAGAGGGCATGAGATGTCATTTCTCTGAAATATAGTTTCCCCAGCAGCAACTGTTTGATGTCCCAAACCTCACATGAAGTGTTCTATTTTTGGGAAAGTGGGCAAATTCTATATAAATTTCAGAAGCTTAGATTGTTAAATTGCCATAATCATCCAAATGTGTAATGTCTGTGAAATTTAAAAGTAACCGCAAGCGCACGATATCGTGTAGCTAACGGGTCGATCTCAAGGAGATATGCCACTTATAATTCAATTTCTTATTAGTAATGCGAGAGTGGAATGATTCAATTTTTGTTAACTAAATAACTAAAATAAACGATCCTAATCGATACGTCTAATGCAATCGAATTGAAACGAAAAATAAATTAAACACAATCAATGCATAAATAAAAGATAGGAAATAAAATACGAACAATAAAAAAAAAAAAAAAAAAAAGGGAAGTGATCCGAATGTCAGTTCTGGATCGAGGGAAGGGGAGTATAATAATAATGACTTTGACCGTGGACCATTTGCCGTAGCTTACAGTCCACCGATCGGGGGAATGGATATTAAATAAAAAAAATAGTGCAGAAAGTAAATAACAAAGTAATAAACAAAGCAATAAAAGAAAAATGAAGCCTTAACCAAAGAGTGGCACGACTGTAGGCATCTCTAATCAAGGATCTAGGGGAAGGGAGAATAATAAATAGTGCTGAAAGTAAATTGCAGAAAGTAAAATAGAAACCTTAACCAAAGAGAGGCATGACTGTAGGCATCTCTGATCAAGGATCCAGGGGAAGGGAGAACATAAGTAAATGCTAAAAGTAAATAACATAAAGTAACTTGCAGAAAGTAAAATGGAAACCTTAACTAAAGAGAGGCACGACTGTAGGCATCTCTGATCAAGGATCCAGGGGAAGGGAGAACAATAAATAATGTTGAAAGTAAATCCTAAATTAAGAATGTGGAGGGGTAAATAGAAGCGGGAATGGAAGGATGAGAGAAGATTAATAAAGAAGGTTACTTACTAGCGAATTGAACAAACGATTCGAATCTCAACCAACTCTAACAACCAGATCTAGATCTAGAATGATCTAAATCTGCAATTGCTAGACCTAGAGAAAAACGAATCTAAAAACTTGAAACTTGAACTTAAATTGCATTACATAAAAAAATTAAACCTAAACATTTAATCTAGAAATTTAAATCTCACTAATGCAAGCAAAGAAAACTAGAGAAAACCTAAATAAACTGAAGAGAGAAGAAAGAATGCTTCTACTAAGCTCTAAGCCACGTTCTCCTTTGATGGGGTATGCTCTCCTTTTATAGAGTTTACATGAGATATGAAGCATGGCTGAATTTGAATAAAACTCAGGGTTTCTATCTGACTCAGCCAATGAGGGTTTTGACATAGTAATCGCGCCGACTTAGAGAGATCAGATGCATAATTCCACCGTTGGATTTGAGGTTTAAGTAGTCGTGAAGCTCTCCTCCAAAAATCAGCACGATCGGACATCGGATGATTGTTCGATGAAGGGTTTGATCGAAACTAAACAGAGGCATTCAAAAACGGGATTTTTCCTCTTTTTCTTTGTGAATATAATTATTTTTCCTCTTTTTCTTTCTTTAATTAAATCCAAGATAGGAAATAAGATATTGAGGTATGCAATGACTCTTTTCCATTTGGACTCTTTCAATAATATCTCTGTAGATTTGATTTAAAATCTCAGCCGTAAATCAAATTTGCCTTCTTTATCTCTTCAATATTTCGGAGTTGGCCCCATAATCACACATTTCTAGCCCATCAAGCTCTAGATTAGGCTCATTTTCGCATTTGAGAATTTGAATGGACTTCTTGACGTGTAAAATAGCATGATTCAAGCCCAAAACTCCAAATATTTGTTTAAATCTTGAAAAGTCCTAAAATCTGCAAAAACAACATAAAACCCAAGGTAACTCCACTTTAAGTGTATAAAATGCATGCTTTATGCCCTAAGATTTCACACATAAATGTGTTCATCATGTAACACAAAGCTCATATGCTATTTTAATGGTGAAGTTCCCATGAGTTGTTCTATCCCACTTCCAAGTGTCCTTAGTGTCTTGGGCAAGGATAGGAATGGCCCTATTGGCTACCACCTCCTGTGTAGAGAAAAGGGTCAAGAGAAGCTGCTAAGATATTAATTCATTAGCCACTGTTGGGCCGTGAAATATAGGAGGGATGTGAATACTCGTGCAAGGAAATTTAGGAATCCATGGGTCACCATAGATGGGGGTAGTTTGCCCATTTCCTAAATTTTTAATAAGACCTAAGGTTAATAGATCACAATCCGCCATTACACTTCACTAACCCCAAGAGCAGCTTCTGGAGAGTTCTTTTGTAGAAGACAAGACCCAATCCAAGGAACCGGGTAATTAAACAAATCACCTAAATGTACAAAATAAACCAAGAATCTTGTGCAAATAAGTTGAAAGACAATCACAAAGCAAATAAACAACAAATCACCACAAGAATGAAAGAAAAATTCAAACAACATATAAGAATTTTACGTGATTCACTAACCCAAAATAATCAAGATTAGCTACATCCATGGGGAAGGATTTCACTATTTTAATCTTCAACATAGTACAAGATTTGAGAATAATATAATGTTACCTCAACCGGTCACACCACCACTTAAACCTCCTTGAAAATACCCTTTCACCTCAAGCTCTTGAAGAAAACCCTTCAATCCAAATTCAAGCTTCAATAAAGTTGCAATGGAGAATAATACAAGAGAGAAGAAACCCTTTTCTTGTAAAGAAACCACAAGAAGAAGAAGAAGAAGCTAAAAGTTCAATCCCGTTTTTAATCAAAACCCACTTTAGAACTCCCTAGAAACTCTTTTTTTCTCATACCATTTACCTCTCCCAAGGCCCTCTTAATGATACCAAACACTTAACCCATGTTTAACATTAAGTGGGACCCATCAAATTCAAATTTGAACTCAAACAAAGATAAAGTGATTTTTATCACAAACCTAACAATCTCCACCTTGATGGAAATCACTTACTTGTCAAATCATGTTTTTAGAAACCAAGAGAAGATAGACACCAATTCAACTTCTCTCCTTGGACAACCTTGGTAAGCATATCTGCCACATTCTCATTGGTTCCAACTTTTAACAATTGGAACCTTCTGTCTTCAATGACTTCTCGAATGTAATGATATTGTACCAATACATGTTTTGTCCTCTTGTGATGTACCGGTTCTTGGTCAAGTAAATTGCACTCATATTATTACAAAACAAATGCATACATTTTGACTCAATGCCAATCTCACCCATCAAACCTTGAAGTCACACCACTTCCTTACAAGCTTCAGTTGCCGCCATGTATTCCGCTTCGGTAGTTGATAATGTCACCGTTGCTTAAGCTTAGACATCCAACTTATTAGACCATTTGCATACTTGAAAACATATCCCATTGAAAATCGCCCCTTATCACGATCATCACAATAACTAGAATCCACATAGCCTTGAATTTGCTCTCCACCTTTGCTAAATGTGATAGAGTAGTCACTTGTGCCTCTCAAATATCGAAGCACCCATTTTGCCGCCTCCCAATGCTTCTTTCCGGGATTTGCCATAAACCTACTCAACACACCAACCACATGAGCAATATTTGGCTTAATGCACACCATTAGAAACATCAAGCTCCCAACTAGACTTGCATAAAAATATCTTGACATCTTGCTCTTTTCATCTTCTGTATTTGGGCTATCATTGGAAGATAATTTGAAATGTGATCCTAATGGAGTTGAAACCGCCTTTTCTTTACACTTGCCAAACTTTTCAAGAATTTTCTTCACAAATGACTTTTGTGAAAGTGATAAAGTCTCATTCATTCTATCTCTTTGAATCTCATCTCTAAGAATTTGTTTGGCTTGACCAAGATCTTTCATTTCAAACTTCTTGCTTAAACACCCTTTGAGCTCTTCAATTTTAGCTTTATCTTTGGACACCAAAAGCATGTCATTCACATATAAAACTAAAATCACATATGAACCATCATCAAATAACTTAATATATAGACAATGGTCATTTTCACTTCTTTTGTAACCAAGACTTAAAATGAAGGAGTCAAAAGTTTTGTACCATTGTCTTGAAGCTTCTTTAAGTCCATATAAGGACTTCCTCAACTTGCACACGAGCTTCCCTTTGCCTTTCTCAACAAATCCTTCCAATTGCCTCATGTACACCTCTTCTAGAAGATCACCATGTAAAAACGTTGTTTTCATATTCATTTGTTCAAGCTCCAAGTCATGCATAACAACAAGTCCAATCACCAACTTAATAGTCACCAACTTCACAACCAGAGAAAGAACTTCAAAGATATCTATACCTTCCTTTTGTGCAAAGCCTTGGGAAACAAGCCTTTCCCTATACATTTCCACCTTGCCATCCACCCCTCTATTGAGTTTGTACACCCATTTACAACCAATGACTTTTCTTCCCTTTGGCAATTCCACCAAATCCCATGTCTTGTTCTTTTAAAGTGTTTGAAACTCTTCCTTCATTGCATCCTTCCAACGTGTTGCATCATCTCCATTGATGGCATCAAGAAATGTACTTGGTTCTTTATTTAAAGTCACCAAAGCCCTAAAAGTATTTGGATCAACACAATCCTTGTACCTTTCCGGCAAATGAGTTTGTCTTGTTGGCCTTCCTCCCAAAGGTGCCACAATTTCTTCTTCAACGCCAACCGGAGTTTCTTCTTGAATTTCTCTTTGTATATCTTGATTATCAAGATCCATAACATCTTCATCATCATGAGCATCCTCATTTGAAGAACTTATAGGAGATAAGCTAAATGAGAGGATCCAGTTAGTATGTTAAAGCAGTTAGTAAAATTTAGTTCATAGCTAAAATGCAGATGCAACACCACCCGTCACCAGAAGCAGAGGCACGACTATAGGCTTGCTCCGGTTATGTGGTCCGAGATGATGAATGAATAGGTAGAAAGTAAATAACAGAAAGTAAATAACAAAGCAATAAACAAAGCAATAAAAGGAAAAGGAAGCCTTAACCAAAGAGAGGCACGACTGTAGGCATCTCTGATCAAGGATCCAGGGGAAGGGAGAACAATAAATAATGCTGAAAGTAAATCCTAAATTAAGAATATGGAGGGGTAGATAGAAGCGGGAATGGAGGGAGGAGAGAAGATTAATAAAGAAGGTTACTTACTTGCGAATTGAACAAACGATTCGAATCTCAACCAACCCTAACAACCAGATCTAGATCTAGAATGATCTAAATCTGCAATTGCTAGACCCAGAGAAAAATGAATCTAAAAAAATTGAAACTTGAACTTGAAGCTTGAACTTGAATTGCATTACATAAAAAGATTAAACCTAAACATTGAATCTAGAAATTTAAATCTCACTAATGCAAGCAAAGAATACTAGAGAAAACCTAAATAAACTGAAGAGAGAAGAAAGAATGCTTCTACTAAGCTCTAGAACATGTTCTCCTTTGATGGAGTATGCTCTCCTTTTATAGAGTTTACATGAGATATGAAGCACGGCTGAATTTGAATAAAACTCAGGGTTTCTATCTGACTCAGCCAATGAGGGTTTTGACGTAGTTATCGCGCCAACTTAGAGAGATTAGATGCATAATTCCACCATTGGATTTGAGGTTTAAGTAGTCATGAAGCTCTCCTCCAAAAATCAGCACGATCGGACATTGGATGACCGTTCGATGAAGGGTTTGATCAAAACTGGACAGAGGCATTCAAAAACGAGATTTTTCCTCTTTTTCTTTCTGAATATAATTCTTTTTCCTCTTTTTCTTTTTTGACTAAATCCAAGATAGGAGATAAGATATTGAGGTATGCAAGGACTCTTTTCCATTTGGACTCTCTTAATAATATCTCTGTAGATTTGATTTAAAATTGCAGCCGTAGATCAAATTTGCCTTCTTTATCTCTTCAATATTTCGGAGTTGGCCCCATAATCACACATCTCTAGCCCATCAAGCTCCAGATCAGGCCCATTTTCGCATTTGAGAATTTGAATGGACTTCTTGACGTGTAAAATAGCATGATTCAAGTCCAAAACTCCAAATATTTGTTTAAATCTTGAAAAGTCCTAAAATCTGCAAAAACAACATAAAACCCAAGGTAACTCCACTCTAAGTGTATAAAATGCATGCTTTATGGCCTAAGATTTCACACATAAATGTGCTCATCATATTGCAACTCAAAAGGCTTTGTTTGAGAGAAATAGTTCTCAATCCCCTCTTTCTTTACTTTGTTCATCTCAAGGTAATGTCCAAAGAAACTATTAACCATGCTTTATTTTATTGTGAATTTTTCAATGCAAATTTGGAGAGCTTCTCTGCTGCGGATTGAGCCTTCTGATTTTGTTGGCAATTCATTGCATGAGTTGTTATGCCCCACCCAACAGGTACCGAAAACCCATGGTGGTGATACATATCACAAGATCTAGGTTCACAGCCAATCCATAACCACAATACAATATTGCATAATCCAAAGAGCAAAGGAAAAAGAAAGTACCAATTATCAAAGTTACTATGGTCATCCAAAAAGATAATTAAAGCTATAATCAAGGTTAAAGGAAAAGTTATTGTCAAACAATGGAAGTATCAAAATTAACAAGAAAGGTTTAGGATAATTTAGTTTAATCCTTCAATTTTCCCAAAAGAGAATTACACAATCCCAATCAAGCTCTACCACGTCTCTAAAATAATCAAACAACAATCAAAATTCAAAAGGATTGAGCACCATGTGAACAGTCCAAGCATGGACATGTGTCTCCACATCTCTGCCTGCCAAGATGTCATACAACTTAGTTGGTGACGTATACTACGGAATGATAAAGTCCTCGTAACCTGTAAAAGAGTCTATAAAAAATTATATTTCCAAGGAATGAGCTCCACAGAACTCAATGAGGTCAACAAAGTCACATATCATGCATCCAATACATATACCAAGTATGAAATATGAATGTAAGTGAAATGGAGTAATGTATTTATGCAAGTATGCCCCTATGCTTTAACAAGTGCTAGTGTCAATGTTGGACACGCATTAAGTCGTAACACCAGTCTCCTCTAGGAAGTCTCGTCACTCTAATCCCTCGTGAACTGGCTACCTCTTTTGGGATTTCGCGGTATAGGGGTGCAGTCACATCACACCATGGCTAGGGGATCAGGTCACCACTCTCTCACCACACCATTGGTATAAGTATTGGCGAGTGTCAAGGATAAGTCTAGCCCAACGCAAGGTCATATACGTTTCATACTACATGTGGTCTAGATACCTTTCCTCACAAACTGGCTAACTCTGTAGGTCCAGTATTGTCCCCACCTAGGAATTTTACTCTTCATGGATTGGCTACCTCTGTTGGATTAACATTCTGTAACCCTACGATTGTACACATATGCTTTGGTGAAGGCTCTCGTGTCTCCTCACAGACTAGCTACCTTTGTTAGACTACCATGAGCCCAAACCCTCCACATATGTAACATGACCATTGCATGATAACAGTGGGCCTCTCTCCTCACTGACTGAATACCTCTGTTGGACGCCCACAGGACCCAACCACTACTATCATGGGTCACTTGGCTTTAATACACATGTCAAATGGGTAGTAGTATGTAAAAAGGGTAATCTAGCCATGCATCTAAACACCTACATATAATGCACATAAATGATTAAATGCATGCAAGGGCACCAAGGGCAATGGGTGAACCCACAACCTCGTATTGATATACACGCAATGCATTATCACCCAATTCCCAACTTCTCACATTCACAACCATAATTTGAATGAAATCAATAGTAATATAAACATGATCATCCAATTACCTTTTATTCATGCAAAGTCTCATGCATTTCATATGATGATAATTGACATTTATAATAACAAGATATATAATCAAATCGAATACGCAATACATGAAATGTTTCCCTCACAATATAATAACAAGCAATACAATCAAATTAAGTAGACTATATGTAAAATCCGGCCTTATCCTTACCCTGACCCGGCCCGGATTTTATACTGTTGCAGGTTCGAAGACCCGAAGTGGTGGTAGAAGAGACCTATGGGCCCTAGTAGTGGATGATTCGATGCTTGATGCTGAGCCTATGGACATTGACAACGATGCCCCTCACTTGTGCACCTTGTCAGTGTTGAGTAAAAATCTGCGCATCGATGAAGATTGAATTAGTTGAATCACTTCCCGGAACCCCGTGATCAATCCGAAGGTATTTTCTGAAACTAGACTTGTTGATTGACTTGTAGGAGAAAACCCCGCTCAATTTGACCCTGTATAGCCTTCCAAATCCACTCCTGGTTGCTTGTCATAGCTTGGTCGAGTGCTTGGTCGACCGACAGTCGACCAGCCAGTCGACCAAGAGTCATGAAATTCGAATATTCATGAAATCTCTTCCCATTTTGCCCCTACCTTTTTGGAACTCGTGAATGAGGACCTAACCTAATCATTGGCACTCTGGAGCTCGAGGTTGGACACTCTCTTGGGCTATTCTTTGAAGTTTGGGAAGATCTTGACTCTAATCATTGGTGTATGTGTTAATCATCAATCCAAGGTATGATTCCTTCTATCCTCTACTAATCTATTCATTTTCCTATCATTTGATAATCTTGAGACCATGGCTGAAGTGCTGCAATCTAGCAAACACTCAACCATGAGTTTCCCCTCTTCAATTCCTTAATCATCTTCACTCATGATATACTATGATTCAATTAAGATTAATCTCACTTCATCACTTTGATCCTCTTCAATATTAATCTATTTTGATTCAATCTGATATGTAGATGCATGTTAAGCTTAGACTATATTGAAATTAAGACTCTAACTCAATTCTTATCCTTTATTTGATTGATTCCTACCATCCTTTACAATTTCTATAAATTCCATTTTGAGTCTTGAGGATTACCATATAGAACCTAATATTTCGAATTGGGCATTTTTGATTGAACCGTTGGATCATCATGAAAATTGGTGTGTAATATCCTCTTACTGTTATAAGCATGCCCCAAATTTCATGTCAATCGGAGCAGTGGAAGGGTAACTTCTGAGCACGTTTCCATTACTGCCCAGAAGTTAACAAGTCTTGGTCGATTGCTTGGTCGACTGACAGTCGACCAAGCTAGTCAACCAAGAGTTGTTAATGCCCTGTTGTCACATCCACCCAGCCGGTACCCCATTTGGAATACCCGGGATGTGATCCACAGTCCAAGGATCAATGATCTGAGGTCCATGCCTCCCACATACACGGTAACACAATCATGAACAGTAATAATCAATGGTAAAAACAGCTAATATCAAGTATCATGAATAAGACAAGATTAACTAAATCAGAGTGCGGAAGGCAATAACATTTAAAGCATAATCATAAGGGTGAGAGAAGGTATGATAACCACTCTCTCAGAACAACGGAAAAGAAGTGTGATAACGTCAAATACATGTCTACGTGTCAAAAGGTAAACTCAAAGATAAGTTAGTTACAAGACCAATGGTTCCACAAATACACCAGGGGAATGGGGCACTATGCTAGGGTTTCTTCTATACTAATGGTAGTCTCCTCAACAAGACGGATGAAGTAAACCCAGCTGCCCGCTCCCGCACAACTGTGGGGCTAACCCTGGTGCGAATAATAATCCTCCTCAGCTCCAATATACGAATCCTCACCGACGCCACTACCCGGAGGGTAGTATGTGGAATCATAGTCCGCCTCATAGGAGGTGCCATCGTAATCTTCGGTACCTGGAATGTAATCTAAAACATTTGCACAAAAGGAATGAGTTCGAAGAACTCGGCAAGAAGGAAGTTATTCCATAATTAGAAATCATACACATTCGGAACATATAATAATGCAATGTGATATGGAACATATGATGCGAGATATGAGCCTAACTCTATGAATGCTGGTCTCTAAGGTAGACATGCTTTAAGTCATAGCACCGTACTTCTCTGGGTCGTCAATCACTCTCCCATTTCCATATCTTGGGAATGCCCGGGGAAGATCGGTAAAGTCATCAAAACCATGGTAAGGGGAATTGGTCACCTCTCTCTCACATCACCATTTGGTCAAGTACTGGCGCATGTCATAGTAAAGCCTAGCCCAATGCAAGTCATCTACTCAGTCGGTCAAGTCAGATTCAGATACGTCCATTCCTCGCCCCCGACGATCCTTTCCGGTATCCTTCACACTAGAGTCAGCGAAATCCCGGATTTCGGACTCATCAACCCTATTGGTCATCCACATATAGTAAACGGGAAGCTCTCACGTCCTCTCACGGATTGGTTACCGGTCTTGAGCGCCCGTGAGCCCAAGTTTATCCATATGCAACTCTACCAATAAATGGCCCCTTTCAGGTATCCGTAGCATGGTTTATGTCCCCTACCGGATTGGTTACCGGCCTAGAGCGCCCATCCAACCATACACTACCACGGGTTGTTCGGTCTCAATGCCCTTCCGATTCGGGTCTGACACGACAAGGATGAACCTAGCCACACAACTAGACACTCCTATGTATGTCATCCAATAACTCGGGAAAGTGTCGATAGGCACCATCGGAGAATATCCCATACTATTCCCTCCGATGCCCAAGGACAGAAGTGTCAATAGGACATCCTCAAATCCCAAGTCATACGTAAGCAATCACACATCAAATCTCATCATTTCTCATGCATCTAATGCATATTCATAATAGTACTCAAATCATGATATTGAAACGAATCATTATAAACATAAGCAAATCAAAATGATAGAGTCACAACAAATGTATAAAGATTTAAACATTACTGTTCTAACACATATGTATCAGTATCATAATGATTGAAAGAAAATTAGGGATTTCATTCTTTGAATAAAGCATAGTTCAATATTTGATGACTTATATGTTTATGGATAACCATCCTTACCTTGGATGAGTTGATGATGAATTGAGAATACCAAGAATAGTCCAATAGAAGTGTTAAGGCCCTAAACAAACATCAATAATAAGTTAGAAAAGAAGTCGGGAAGATCGGATGTCATTCGAGTCAAAACTGACCAAGGTTGCTGTCAGCAACAACTTTGGTCGATGGTTTTGGTCGATGGTATCGACCAAAATAGTCCTCGGGCAGAATAGTGGATTTTGGGGATTTTGGTCCGAAATGAGTCTTCCGGTGTTCGGATCGATCTGGAACTTGGAGGCATACTTAACAACAGTAGTAGGACACTATAAATCAAGATATTAACCCAATCCAATGGTCTAATTAAAAAGCCCCAATTTGAGCTATCAAGTTCAAGTGATAAACATCATGGCATGAGTTGGAATTGATTGCATTGATGAGGAATAGCATGCAATAGCTAGAGGAACTAATAGGAATTCGATTGGAATCATATGGCAATGTTAAACATGAACATAATACACTTTATAGCTCAGTTTGATATCAAAAGGTATGATGTTAATAGGTAAAGCATGGAATACATATGTTAGGCATGAGATATAAGCATTAGCATCAATGAATGGCTAAGGGAATCATGGATTGAGCATGAGTAGGCACTTGGAGTGGTGGTTGCAAGGTTGCAGCACCATTCCAAATGTCCCATCAGCAAGATGACAATAGAAAGGAGTAGAAAATGGTAGGGTAGAGAGTGGAATGAAGAATCTTACCTTAGTGTAAAAGATGAAGACAAAAATCAATGATAAACTAAGTGTCTTTGATGAGATACCCTTCACACTAACCAAGGAGCTGCTTTGGGAAGCTCTCCCCACGTTCCCAGGTGAGAAAAATGATTGCAAAAGGCTCAAGGCTCGAGGTCATATTAAATAGAAAAGGAATATTCCACGGAATCATTAACTTGGCAGACTGGGACATTTTGGTCGATGGTATTGACCAAAATGATCGACCAAAATGATTTCAGCAGAAAACTCAGGTTTAGAACAACAACTTCAAGTAGGGATTTGAAAGGCTATACAAGGTCAAATTGAGTGAGGTTTTCTTCCACAATTTAATCAAGAAGTCTAGTTTCGGGGAATACCTTCGGATTGTGCACAGGAGGTCATTTGGTACATCAACCATATTAATCTTCTCCGATGCGCAGACTTTCCTTAAACACTGACAATGTATTTAAGCAAGGGTTATCATTGTCAATGTCCATGGGCTCGGTCTCCGAATCGTGATCATCAATCAGAATGGTCCATAACTCTCTTCTTCCACCGCTTCGGGTCCTCGGACCTGAATACAACAGTGGATCCGGGTCAGGGTCAAGGTTAGAATAGGGCTGGATATTACACCTGTACTCAGCCGAATTGATCCGTTTGAACCCCGATTTGAATGTTTTCTTCTCTGATGTTGCTTGTGTGTTATCTAGGGTAACAACACTGACTTTGGAACCATTCTTGGTGATCCTTGAATTTAATTACAACTTGATTAAGGTAAGGACAGTCGTTAACTTAAGTATGTTAATTATACCAACATGCTTACATTATGAAAACTTATTGGTTATGATCATATGAGAAATCCTTTACTATACATGATTGTTATGTATTTTCTTATCAGTAATAGAATGTATGTATCATTTAGAATATCATGTTCAGTCTTACTTTATGATTCATGTATGATCAATCATGTTATGATATGTAATTGTTTATATGATGAATCATTGATTTACTATGATATGATGAGATTGAGATTGTGATTGACTACGTATGACTTGGGATTGAGAGGTGTCCTTTCGACACTTCTGTCCTTGGACATTGGAGGGAGTAGTATGGGATATTCCCCGAAGGTGTCCATCGACGTTTTCCCGGGTTATTAGAGGACATGTATAGGATTGTCTAGGTGTATGGTTAGGATTTTCCCTTGTTGTATCAGACCCGAATCGGAAGGGTATTGAGACCGAACGGCCCATGATAGAATATGGTTGAAGGGTGCTCAAGACCGATACCCACTTCGTGAGAGGACTTGAACTATATTGCGGATACCCGAAAGGGGCCATTTATTGGTAGGGTTGCATATGGATAGACTTGGGCTCACGAGCACTCAAGACCGGTAACCAGCCCGTGAGAGGACGTGAGAGCTTCCCGTTTACTATATGTGAATGACCAATAGGGTTGATGAGTCCGTAATCCAGGATTACGCTGACTCTAGTGTGAAGGATACCGGAAAGGATCGCCGGGGGCGAGGAATGGACGTATCTGGATCTGACATGATATGACTGAGTAGATGACTTGCATTGGGCTAGGTTCTACTGTGACATGCGCCAGTACTTATGCCAAACGGTGACGTGAGAGAGTGGTGACTAAATCCCCAACCATGGTTTTGAGATGACTTTACCGAACTTCCTCGGGCAGACCCAAGATATCTTATGATTGAGGGGGAGTGACTGACGACCCAAAGAAGTATGGTGCCATGACTTAAAGCATGTCTACCCTAGAGACTAGCATACTTAAGATTAGAATCATCATTCATCATTGTCTCATATCATATTGCATCATATTTTGACTTGTGTTGATTGAACTGTGGATTATGAAACGACTTGCCTTGCTGGGTTCTTTTTTAACTCATTCCTTTGTGCAACTTGTTAGATTTCACTGCAGGTACAAAAGACCTTGATGGCACGTCCTATGACCCGAGCTATGATCCCACATACTACCCTTCGGGTGATGGCTACGCGGAGAGTCAGGATTGCCATACCGAGGAGGATTATAGTGTGTACCAGGGTTAGCCCCACATTAGTGAGGGAGCGGCCACGTTGGGTTTACTTTATCCATACTTTCGAAGAGGACATCATTAGGATAGAGGAAACCTATGTGTAGGCCCCATTTCTCAAGATGACTGTAATCATTGGAATCTTTTCTCTCCAGTCTTTATGGATTTGATTATGATACTGTCTGTAACTAAACTTGATTTACTACTGCTTCCGCTATTTGTGAAGGAGTGACTTCTGATCACTCCTTCTCTTTGAGATGTTATCACTTTGAAGCTGATACTTAAATGATTCCGCACTTTGATTTTCTATCTTGTCTTATTCATTTGATCTATCTATTAGTTCTTTATACATTGATTATATTGTTCATGATTATGTTAACGTGTATGTGGGAGGCATGGCCGCTCGATCTGGATCTTCGGGCTGTGGATCACATCCCGGGTATGCCAAATAGGATACCGGCTGGGTGGATGTGACACTATATATGAAAATACATCCCTCACCTTTCACTGACAAAACGATCTCTAAGAGTCTAAGAAATCCACAATTCAAAGATGTTAACAAGCTACAAGAACCCTAGGAAACATATAGATTAAAATTATGTTTAAGTTGGAGTCAAGACTAAGCATTAAAGGACCAAAAACACAACACCCAAGCAGGGGCAGGTTGGATAGGGCCGGTCACACACCCAATTGACCGCCTATTTGCTCCGAACTGAAAAGGCTTCTTCTTGCCTTATTTCAGAACCCAAACTTTTGGGGCTTCAATAGGACGCCATTATGTCCTAAAAACACCTTCCACGCATCTCAATCAGCCTCAAATACAAAAGCCCAAATTTGGTTCTTAGAGTCACCCATGGGCATCTCAAAGAGGGTCAATCGGTCTTAAATGGGTTAAATGAAACTAATCAACACTCAATGAGGTTGGAAAACACAATGGGGAACCTAAACAAACATTCAAATCCAACCAACTACCTCAACCACCACCATCATTGCTTACAATTATCTTAAATACCTCAATAGAATGGTTGCAAAGAGGGTTTTTAGAGTCTTCTTACCTCAACACGTAATTATCCTTGTGATTCTCACTTTGGCACCGAAAAACGAGCAAGAACCACTCCAAAATCCTTCCTCTTCTCCTCTCCCATGAGCTCAACCTCCAAACACACCAAAAATACTGTTTATAAGGTTAGAGAGCAAAGAGATAGGGTTTTAAAAGTGAAATTGCAACAATACCCCGATTATGGGTAGGGGGCAACCGATCAAACCGTGCAACTGGTCCCAATTGACCAACCCTTTATCTTCTTTTTACTATCACACCCAACGGTATCGAATCCGCCTCAACAAATCGTGGGTGTGATCTAAGCCACAAGATCATAGTTATACTATCAATAATAAATAAGACACACAAACCCATAATCAAGAGCAAAAGAATATTCCAATAATTAATTAAAGAAATAAGGTTCCAAAATTAAGAATAAATACTGAATGAATCAAATGGAATTGTATCAATGGAAGCAAAAATTATCTAAAGTTCCCATCATGTTTTATTATTATCCTTCAACCTAGGGTACTCTATCTCAAATGTCTCAATGAAAGGAGTCATGAGACCCGCCTTCAACCCTTGTCTATGCGGCAAGTGACTAGAGCTCTCTTCCCGTCAATGGGTGCTATAAGAGCACTCCATGCACTCGCAGGAAGGTTCATGTTGATCATAAATATGTCCCATTGACGCTTCCAACATCTCTTTAGAGGTGTCCTCCCATGCATAGGAAACTTCTCCTATTTCAGTAAAGGCATCTGAAAGAAAATACACAAGGATGAATTTTAAAGAACTCAGTAAGGTAACAATGCCATACATATAGTACAATCACATAATCAACAAAAGATGAATAAATGAAACGTTATGTTATAAATGCACCCCTATGATCTAACTATGTGAGTCTCTAGCTTGGCAGACATGCTTTAAGATAAACACTAGCTCTCCTCTAAGTAGGTCTTGTCACTTTGATCGCTCACGGACTAGCTACCTCTGTTGGGATCCCGAGTAAGGGTACGGTCCTCATCATCAACCATGGCTGAGGTACAAGGCCACACTCTCTCACCAAAATCATTGGTCTGAGTATTAGTGCATGTTGGGGATGTTAAACCCAATGCAAGTCATAGAGTAACATACTACATATGGTCCAAATACTTTTCCTCATGCCTAGTGCCCTTTTGGTCTAGTATCATTCTCTACCAATGAATGTAAATCCTCACAGACCGGTTACCTCTTTTGGATCCATTCCTTAGCCCTATGTCATCCACATATTGTTGGGGCAGATGCCTCTCATGTCTCCTCATGACACCCAAGTCATCTTTTGGATGCCTATGACCTCAACCCTAACACATGCAATCTTACCAATTGTATGATAAACAGTGGGCCATTGCGCCTCCTCACAAACTGATTACCTCTGCTGGACTACCATTGGACAATGTCACTGCTATCATGGGTCACTCGGCTTCAATATTCCTACTAAAAGAGTAGTAGTATGCAAGGGTGCCCTAACCATGCATCTAGACCACCTAGTCATGAAGGACAACAACTATGGTAGTGTTGGGGGCATTAGAGGACAGTGTCCCATACCACAATCCTTGATATCCCAAGTAGAAGTACCAAGACGGTAATCCCCAACTCATAGTCACAACATCCAACCACATCATACCATGAAAGAAGTAAAAGTGCAATACACATCATCTAGAATTCATTATCAATAACTAAACAAACATAACAACTACAACAGGTTATTAGAATCATTAGCATGCTTAGAATAATCATCAATTCATCATATTAAGGAATTCAATCATATATGCAATTGTCCCTTACCTAACATAGCAAAAAGTACTGAATATCATGCTAAATCCCTCAAGCAAACACCCTAGCAAATCCCAGAAAACTCCTAGGTTAAGATTATGAAGTTACATTAGAGTTTGGTAATCAAATTAGGCAAAGACAACATCAACACAGCCTTTGGGACCCAACCGGCTAATTAAGGCAGTTGGTCAGTTGATCGACTGCCCTAAGTGACCGCCCCACTCTCAGGCAGAATTCCAAGTCCGAAATCTAGACTTTTGATCACCCATCCTCAATCTGATTTTGGGTTAATCTGAGTTTAAATCTCGTCTTTAGAACTCTAGAGAGGTCACTTAGACTACAGATCACATAAAGGAATAATTTAGATCCACATCATCTTCTTCGATAAGATCCACCATTAAATCGGACATAAAATCCATCCTCTTGGCATGATCCAATCAAGGTCGTCGATGGAAAATGATTAAACTAAACCGAATCACCACCACAGAACTTAGGGAAGAATAACTACTCTCTAATAAGATAAAATTTAGTAGAATAAGAGAGTTGTCAAACTTACCTCCACTTGGATCCAAAAGTCAAAGCAAACTTGCAAGATTCTTTGCAGAAAGGGGTTCTCTTCCACCAACCACGTGTTCTATGACTCTTCTCAGTTTAGGGTAGCCTCCAAAAATAAAATAATACGAAATTAGGTTGTGGAAGGCTTTAAATAGGGTGTTGGGGGAAAATTAGGGTTTTTTAGTAGAATTTCCAATCAACCGCCAAGGGTGGCGATTGCTTGACCAATCGACTACCTTAAGCAATCGACCCTGGTAATTTTCAGCACCTAGGCGTTTTGCACTCCCAATTGATACCTAGCTCAGTTACAACCTTAACCAACATGTGGAGGGTTCTTACCTTGTTCACGGACATCCTCAAACTCAACCTTTCTCGCAGTGGATATCCACCTACTCAATCCATTCGGGTTCCGACTGGATCTTCTTCCAGTTCCCATTAAGGCAAGTTTTTCATCAGTAAAATCTAGATCCATGGGCTCAGGTATCAAAACGTGGGCTTCAATCCGGATGGCCCACAACTTCTTTGGGCTAGAGCTTCGAGTACTTGGACCTGCAATTTGGGGTTAGGAATACGGGGGTTATTACAGTTACAAAGGCTGATTTCGATGGGCTTCAGAGGGTAGAAACTTCTAAACATTTTCCAACCAATGGTATAATTTACTTTGGCATTTGAGTCTTCTAGCATCGATTTTCATGTATACTAAAATCTCATTTATGCTTTCCAAATTGATTTTTTCTCTCCTCTTGAAATCAATTAGGGCGGTCAGGTCTTCTTCTAGTTCACCCGAATCCATATATTTGGTTTTTCGAACTCCTGAGCTCAACTTGGATGGTCCAAAGCTATTTTCTACTAGTACTACTCTTGGTTCATGGACCCGAGATGTAAGTTTATCAATTTAGGAGTTTTGGGGATTTCACATGTTAAATTTCAAAGAATCTAGATTTTCTTCATTGAATGAAAAGGATCATGTTTTCACTCTATGTAGTATTGTTGGTTGGGTTATTTGGCTTAGTAGAAACAATATTCTATTCAATGGAAAATCATTTTCTCTTGTTGATTCTTTGAATTTTTGTAACATATTGCTTTGTGATGTGAAACTGGCCCAAGAAAATGATGTTTTGCAGGCTCCTTCAAGTAGTCCTAATGATGTTCAAGAGGATACTCCGGCATCTTGAACCAGCTTTAGCATGTTCGTTGTTGCTGCTTGGGATCCCTCTTCAAATCATGTTGGGAGGAGTTGTATTTTGTGGATCCCTACAGGCAAATTCATTGTTGTAAAAACTTTTTTCTGTTTTGGGTCTTCAGCTCTCATCATGGAACTTGAGGCGATTAGGGACGCCCTTTTTTGTATTTTGGATCTTAGGTTCACTCAGATGGTAATATTTTCTGATTGTTTGCCTGCCGTTAAGGCCTTAAATGGCCAGGTGCAATCATTGGATTGGCCACGCAGTGGCATTATCCTAGATATTTTAAAGCTTTTAGTTGCTTTCTCCTTTATTAGATTCAGCTATATCAGCAAGTCCCTTAATGCTCAAGTAGATTTTCTTGCAAAGGGCTCAAGGGTCTTTCATCTTATTTGGTCTTGGTGTTTTTCTCCACCAACTTACATTGTAAAGCCTTCTTTTCTTGCCTTGGTTGACTTGAGAGCTTAATATAATCTCATCTTTGTTCCAAAATAATAAAAAAAAGACTTGTTCTGTATTGATATTTAGGTAACTCTTCAACCACTTTTAGAGGCATCATTTATATGTTGGCATCTATGGCAACAACAAATGACTTGATGTTCAACGTAAAAGCTTGGGACTCCCTTGATGAGCCATTATGCTTGCAGAAAAGGCACATAATAGATACCTTCAGCAGGGGAAGTTAATGAAGGTATATACACATATCTTCATCATTTCATGTGGTGAGAGCTGCTGGTGAAAGATGGAATGTGCCACTTGTTTTTTTTTTTTTTTTTTTTTTTTTTTTGATCATAAGAAAATGTGCCACAAGTTAAAAGCATTGATTGTGCTTCCAGATATTAAATACTCTCTATCTGAGCTACTGGGCCCAGAGTTAAAAGATGTGTAAAATTATACATGCCTTATATTTTCCTTTTCCAAATGAAAATATCTGCAATTTGCTGCTTGTAGAAGAATGAGTATGAAAGAAACGTGTTCATAACTCTTCTCTGCTTTTCGAGTTCATTCTCTTGTAATGAATGGTTGAGTCAAGATCATCAGTCACAAATCAGGTTTTATGGTACCAAATGAGAGCTTGAGGTTCTCTGGCCTATTAGGCCACTTTTTGCAAGAATCCACCAAACTATGTTCATCGTTGGCGAAGTGACAAAAAAAGAATTATCTGAATTGGGCTTGGCAGGTAAACACTTAAGTCTTTAGAGTTAGATGACGATTTTGATATTAACCATCAAAATGGGATAATCTAGGTGTCTTTTTAAGAATCCACCAAATTATGTTCATCGTTGGTGAAGTGACAAAAATAGAATTATCTGAATTGGGCTTGGCAGGTAAACACTTAAGTCTTTAGAGTTAGATGACGATTTTGATATTAACCATCAAAATGGGATAATCTAGGTGTCTTTTTAAGAATCCACCAAACTATGTTCATAGTTGGTGAAGTGACAAAAATAGAATTATCTGAATTGGGCTTGGCAGGTAAACACTTAAGTCTTTAGAGTTAGATGACGATTTTGATATTAACCATCAAAATGGGATAATCTAGGTGTCTTTTAGGTGTCTTTTTCTCATGGTGCATTGTTATGCACAACAGAGGATTTTTATATGAACAAAGTGGTCACGTTCTATTTTGTGGCTCTTTATTCTTTTCGGAGAGGCCTCATTAAATTTTCCTACAATAAAATATATAAAAAATCACTTATACTTTTAGTCATATAAGAAAAGAAAAGAAAACCAAAAAAAAAAAAGAAGAAAAGAAAAAAGAAAAAAGAAGGAATAAATAGCGATTTTTTTTGTTCAACAACTAAGAATTATATTAAGTAAAAAAATCCCAAGTCAAAGACCTAGAAGACAAAAGAGAAGGGGATACAATAAAAACCAATGGAATGTCTCAAAAGTTTGAAAGTTTTTGCCCCCTTAGTCAAAGTATCAACATATAAATTGTCTCATCTAGCAGTATACTAAAAAGCAGTAAACCTAAATTCTAAAGAAATCTTCAAAATTTCTGATACAAGGCTCAAAACACGTCCACTCTAAACCAGTGTTCAATCCTTGTAAAGCTTGGATCGCCAGTTTGCAATCCGAGCTGAGTTGGATATCCAACATCTCAAGAGAACGAGGCCGCAACAGTTCATCCCTTATGGATTCAAGTTCCATAACAATAGCCAAAGCACCTTCACTACCCACACATTGGGTCACCACAAATCTATCATCTGAGTCCCATAGCACGCATACCCTCCCTCCATAGGCTGATCTTGCATCCCAAGGGCCATCGACAAAGAGTTTAAGAACATCAGTTCTAGCCTCATTAGTTTGCATCTGAGAGCTATGAGTTGCCTCCACAGTTGAGCCTCTACCAAAACTTCCTGAATTTCTTCACACAAAGCATTAGAAGAATGAATGGTATGTCAAATTGATGGATCAATCCCTTTTACAAATAACTGAGTTTCTTGTCTTCCATATGCACCACATTAAAAGACTTGCTTCTGTTGTTGAAGTAATTTACTTGATTGCTTTCAAGTTACAAGTTGTGTTTATATACATCAGAGAAAGAGTTTTAACTCTATTGGAGACTACAGTGGTTACAAGGTAGATTGTGTTTAGAGTTGGAATCGATAAGTGTTACAAGGTAGATTGGATGAAGTAGAACTGATCAAGAAAGGTTTGAGTCAGGTGAAACTCAATAGTTGAGATAAAGTGAAACTCAAGAAGATTGGGTAAGGTTGGATTTAGAGACCCAATGCTTCACGTTTAATTCAATTGGTTAATACCCTCTCTCAAACTGATGGGACTATCTGTCACATTGAGTTTGGCCCGTAACTTCTTGAACCGTGGTGCAGTTAAGCCTTTGGTGAATAAATCGGCAATTTGATCATGAGTGGAGACATACTGCACCTGCAAATCCTTGCGAGTCACACGGTCCCGAATAAAATGATAATCCACTTCAATGTGCTTTCTTCGTGCATGAAAAACAGGATTGGCCGCAAGACTGGTAGCACCTATATTATCACACCAAATGAGTGGTGCACCGCAGATGAAGATGCATAAATCCTTAAGAAGTTGGCGGATCCAGGATACTTCGGCAGCAGTGACAGCAAGGGCACGATACTCAGACTCTGTACTTGAGTGTGAAACGATAGGTTGTTTCTTTGCTGCCCAAGATATTAGGTTTGGCCCTAAGTAAATACAGTATCCAATGACAGATTGTCTGTCATCAACATCGCCCGCCCAATCGGCATCAGAATAAGCAGTAATGGGGAAGGATGAGCCCTTGGTGATTAGAAGTCCTTGATTGATGGTCCCTTTCAGAGATCGTAGTATCCTTTTAACAGCCTCCCAATGAGGAATGCATGGAGAGTGCATATGTTGGCATACTTGATTAACCGAGTAAGTAATATCTGGCCGTGTGAGACTCAAATACTGTAGAGCACCAACTGTGCTTCTATAAAGAGTAACATCATCATAGGGATCACCATCATAGGCAGATAACTTGGAACCAGCAGTCGTAGGAGAAGCTATTGGTTTTGCTTCAATCATTTTTGTTCTTGTTAATATATCTGAAATATATTTTGACTGAGAGAGATGAAGACTGGTAGAGGTACGTGTTGCATGAACTCCCAAAAAATAATGGATGTTGCCAAGATTCTTCATAGCAAATTCAGTCCCTAAGTTGTGGAGGAGAGATGCTATAGATGCAAATGAGTTACCTGTGAGTATTATATCATCAACATAGAGGAGAAGGTACATCCGAATATTGGCTTGATTGTAGACAAACAAGGATGAGTCTACTGTAGATGCATAAAATCCTAGCCCCAAGAGAAATGGTTGAACCGTTGGAACCAAGCATGTGGTGCTTGTTTGAGACCATAAATCGCCTTGTGTAAGCGGCATACATGATTTGGGGTATTGTGAATCAATGAATCCTTGTGGTTGGGTCATAAATACCTCTTCATCTAAGACACCATGGAGAAATGCATTTGTAACATCTAGTTGATTAATTTGCCAATTGTTGCTCATTGCAATTGATAAGACGGTGCGAACATTGGTTGGTTTGACAACAAGGCTGAATGTATCATCATAATCAACACCAGCTTGTTGATGAAAACCCTTTGCCACTAGGTGTGCCTTGAATCGATCAATGGTGCCATCAGATTTTTGTTTGACACAATATACCCATTTGCACCCTACCACATTATATGTTGGCTTTCGTGGGACAAGAGACCACGTCCCATTACGAAGAAGAGCAGAAAATTCTGTGGACATTGCAAGACTCCAATCTAGGATTTATTTGCCTCTGAAAAACAACTTGGTGCTGCCGGTAATGATGCATTCAAGGCCATTATAAGAGGATACTTTGAAGCACATAGCACCTTGGCTTTCCTTTTTCCATTCTTTGACCAAGTAATCATGGAGTGGGTGTTGGTGGTGGTTGTGGTTGGTCAGAAGCAATGGTGGATGAGGGAACGGTGTTAGAAGATGGAATGTGGGTGGAATTAGGTGCATTTGTAGAAATGGGAGGTACTGCATGATTGATTGTATTTGTGGGTAGGGTAGGAGGTAGGGATGTTGGTATAGTTGGTGGTGAAGAATTAACAGCAGAGGGACCTACAAAGGGTGAGTGGGGTTGGGGCAAAGGGATGGAAATTGAAGTGGTGCCAAGTTGAACCCAATTAAGCCCAAGTTCTCTAGTAGCCAGTGTTAGGGGTTGTTGCTTGTATCGAAATGGGAATGTTTGCTCATCAAATACAACATGCCGTGAAGTATAAATTTTTCCATTAGTGGGGTTATAGCACCGATAACCATGATGATTTAAGATGTACCCAATAAAAATGCATTGTGCACTTCGATATTCCAATTTATCACTGTGATATGGCTGCAAATATGGATATGAAGCACATCCAAACACCCGCTAAAATTGGTAGTCAGGGCACCTTGCAAAAAGAATTTCATAAGGAGTACACATTTTTGTAGTGCAAGATGGGAGCCGATTGAATTGGTAAACAACAGTTTGAAAAGCATCGACCCATAATTCTTTAGGAGCGCCTGCATAAGAGAGTAAAGCCAATCTAGTTTTGACTACATGCCGATGTTTGCGCTCAACCTGACCCACCTGTTGAGGAGTATGAGGACAAGAAAGTCGATGTAAAATTCCATGAGACTGAAGGAAAATGACACAGAGTGATATTTACAAACTCAGTTCCACAATCAGTTTGATTATTCTTTATGCGTGCATTAAATTGCATTTCAACCATTTTTGCAAAAGTCAAGAAAATTGAAGAAACTTCATTCTTAGAAAATAAAGGAAAGAGCCATGTATATTTAGAAAATGATTAACAATGAGTAGATAATAACGACAACCATAGGCATAAATAATCGGAGCAGGACTCCAAACATCCATAAATATTAAATCAAAAGGTTTCTGACTAACAAAATTTGAACTAGAAAATGGTAACTGCTTGCTCTTGCCACATTGACAAGAAGAACAAATTTTAGTAAGTGAAGCCGAAGTGCAAGGAAGTCGGTGATGGCGGAGAACATGATGAAGTATTGGTGTTGCAGGATGGCCTAGACAATGATGCCAAATGTTGGAGGAAACTCGTTCACCAAAGCAGACAACGGGCTTAGAGATAGACTGTGGTTGCTTTGAGTGAGAACTAGGTAAGCAAACATTATAGAGACCATTATGCGTTGGCCCTTGAAGTAGAACCTTCCCTGTGCTCAGATCCTTTACAAGAAAACAAGAAGGATAGAATTCAAAAAAACAGTTGTTATCCTTACTAAATTGAGACACAAATAAAAGATTTTTGGAAATGGTTGGAACATGCAAAATATTATGCAGCTTTAAAGAATTAGGTAACTGATGGGAACCAATGTGTAAAATTTTCAAACCTGTACCATCACCAACCATTACTGTATCGGAACTAGAGTAGTCAAAATGGAGACTTAAATTGGATAAGTCATTGGTGATATGATGAGTAGCGCCAGAATCTGGGTACCATGTTGAAACTTCAGCATTGTAGGCAGCAAGTTGCTTAGAGGGTTGATGACCTTGATATGCAAGGTTCAACCGATTGTAACAATCAATAGCAATATGTCCTGGAGTGTTGCATATTTGGCATACAATTTGACCACTAGGTTGATTAGGTGGTCTACTTCCTTGGGGGTGTGTGCGCCCCCTGCCACAGTTACGACCACAATTGAATGAAGGTGCAGCCCGCATCTCATTGGGGCGACTGTTTGAATGAGAAGAGTGTTGACCTTGAGGATGCTGCGAGGCAGATTTGTTGGTAAGAAGAGACATAGTTGAGGGCTCAGAGATCAAAGATTGGATGAAACTGGGCCTGATGTAACTCATGGCTGATGAGAAGATTGAGAAGTTCATTTGAGGATACAGGATCTGTTCAAGTCATGACAGCAGTAACGAAGGATTCAAAACCAGCACCAAGTCCGCCAAGAACATATAAAACAAGGTCGCTGTCAGGAACAGCGTGGGAGGCAACAGCAAGAGAGTCTGTGATGCTCTTCATACGGCTGAAATAATCTGCTACAGAAAGAGATCCTTTCTTGAGTGTTTGTAACTGATAGCGCAATTGCATGATTCGAGTGCGTGACTGAGATGAAAATAATCCCTCAAGGGCTTTCCAAACAGCAACAGAGGTCTGAAGGCCAACAACTTGTGCCAGCACAGGTTCCGTCAACGTTGCATTGATCCAGCTGAGAAGAAGCTGATCACCAAGAGCCCATTCATCATAAGCTGGGTTTCTAGTTTGGACAGCAGATCAGAAGAAAGAGGAATCATCTCTGTTGGGCGGGCAATAGATTCGTCGAGATATCCATACATCTTTGTGGCACAAAGTATAGGTAAAAATTGGGAATGCCATAGGAGATAGTTTTGGCGATCAAGTTTGATGGAAACCAAATTGGTGATGTTGGATAGAAGATTTAAGGGAGATTGAAGAGCTAGAGTAGATTGGCAGCCATGGAGAACAGCGAAAGTGGAAGAAGTCGACATGGAGAAGAAACAAAGAAAAAAAAGTTAGCCCAAGTGGCTCGATGATACCATAAAAGACTTGCTTTTGTTGTTGAAGTAATTTACTTGATTGCTTTCACATTACGCGTTGTGTTTATATACATCAGAGAAAGAGTTTTAACTCTATTGGAGACTACAGTGGTTACAAGGTAGATTGTGTTTAGAGTTGGAATCGATAAGTGTTACGAGGTAGATTGGATGAAGTAGAACTGATCAAGAGAGGTTTGAGTCAAGTGACACTCAATAGTTGAGATAAGGTGAAACTCAAGAAGACTGGGTAAGGTTGGATTTAGAGACCCAGTGCTTCACGTTTCATTGAGTTGGTTAATACACATAAGTGTGCTCTAAATCTGATCCAAAGAATCCCAGTTCCCATAATTTTTAAATCTAGCTGAGATAAAACTAATCTACTCATGTAGGGATTCACCATGAAAATCATTTGTTTCAAGTCATAGAGGAGACATCCTCCAACACTCTCTTGCATGTACAAAAAAAAATAAAGCATGACCAAGAGTCTCAACATCCTTACCACAAACCAAACATAAGGGAGTGAATGTACCTCTTCTCTTATAAAGAGAAGATCCAATAGCAAGGGCCTCATAAAAGGATTTCCAAAGAAAATGTTTGTTTTTTTGTAAGGTAGGCATATTGCAGATTCTCTTCCCATAAAAAAAAAGGTAAAGGGGGAGAGAATGGATGTTACATCGGGAGTCAGCCAAACAGGGATAGTATCCAGATTTAACTTTGAAAGTATCTTGTTTTGATTTACTCCACACCCAAGAATTAGAAGAGGAGAGAGATAATAGAGGGATGGTTCGGATAGCATTTGCCTCCATTTTGGGGGAAAAATAGCAATTGTCAAAAGGATACATTAACATAAGGCCCTTTTATTTTTAAGGGTTTTTTTTTTTTTTTGGGGGGGGGGGGGGGGGGGTAGAAGACATTAACATAAGCTATATTCCAATATTAAGAATTATATATATTTTTCTCTTCTTTTTATGTTTTCCCCTCTTTCGTTTTATTTTACATCTATGCTTCATTGCTAGGGCTTAAGTGGGTTGTGTTGTCTCGAAAACCATTTTTGAGGGGCTGAAATGTGATTTATAAAAAAAAAAGGTTCTTCCAAGACGATAAGGTATTCGAAAAGTATTCGAAAAGTATTCGAAATGTTGGGTGACACGGCGACATTTTTGCGACTTTTGGCAGTGTCGTTGAAAATCTAACCATTGGTTTCAAGGGGTATTTGGGGTCATTTTTGCCTGAATTTCATTGTATAATTTATTTGAGACCAATAAATACATTGAGTACATTATTTTGGCCTAAAACATCACTTAAATTAATATTCACCCAATTTTATGCGGACAAAACTAGAAGTTTGAAAAACTTGTAGATTTTTGTGAAATTTTGCTTGATCGACACAAACATGATAACCGATAATAGCAAAGCAAGATGTACTCGTAGACGTCGAAGATCGGAACAAAATAAGATCAAAATGCATTAAACAGGAGAGAGAAACTGTAGAAAGCTTTGGAGAAGAGAGAGAAAATGACAACACTGACCACATCGGCGTCATTGGCAACATATTGGCGACATTGGCTATATCAGCGACTCTCGAAATTTTCTATGTCGCCCATGGGTTTCGTTTTGCTATTGAGCGACATGGCGATATTTCACCGAAATGTCACAAAATATCGACAACTTGATGTATGCAGGCGCACTAAAACCTCCATGTTCATCTCTTTTTTGTTCATATAAAACGACTTTGTCATCCTCCAATATAGGATATCATCTTATCCCACAAGTGCATTCTCTATTTTTTGAAATAATCTTCTTCGAAACTACTTTTACATTTTTGTTGTGTGTTTCCCTAGAATCTTGCAGCGAAACACCCAAGCGTTGTTGAAAGTGTGTGGGTGTGCCAAATCAACTGATGACTCAATGATCATATTTGCTTCAGGCTTATGTGATCCTCTTGGCTAGCCAAAGACTGAATTTAGTCTTTTGGAAGAAAACTAAAACTTGTAATCGCGCTTTTATAAGAATGAAACTTATCTTAGTTGAATGATTAACCCAAAAAAAAAAATTCTTAGTTGAATGTAAAACAAGTATAATGTGAATTTATCTTGCTAAGACCATCAAGAAAGTAAATAAATTATAAATCTACTTTTGCACAGAAATTTGTGTCATGTTGGTATTCGAATTGAATTCTGTGTTTCAAACATAAAGAAACCCTATTTATACCCTTCGATTCCCTCTCTTTTTTAAATTTGCAACCAACCATCCTTATGGCTTAATTCTCAAAGTCCTATAATATACTACTCGACCAATCCACTGAATCTTGGGCCTAATTCTCATTCGAGTTTTGACTAGGGGTTCAAACATCATTAAAAAAATTATAGTTGAAGAAATCTCAGTTTTTTTTCTTTTCAAGTCTAATAAGGGAGCCAATCTTGATAATTTGCTTCACTACTAGGATCTAAGAGGCTATTTGATCTAGAAAACCATTCTTCAAGGCTGAGTGTGATTTATGGAAAAGTCCTTTTGTGATGATGAAGAAGACATGCTAGTCGTACTTGTATGTTTTCGCTTTAGATAACATGACTTTTGTGGTCCATATGTTTAAAAGGAAAAAGACTGTTGTCCATATGAGGTGTCTATTTATTTATTTGGAGTATATTTTTTAAAACTACCATAGACAAACAATGTATTAAGGCTCTTTTTGGTATCAATTATTGTAAGGGGTAATCTGGGTATTTCTTTTGTTAAGTTGGTTTATTATTGAACCAGTTGGTTCAATTGGTTGTATATCATGTTATTGGGCCGGTTCACTCTCATTCGTATGCAAAGCAAAACGAATTGCGGGTTTTCTGGTTTTGGGGTTTCTGAGCTCTGGCGATTCTGGCTATGGCGATGTTCTTCCTTGTTCTTCATCTTTGAGCTTTGTTCTTGTATGATCCTTGCATCATTCTGAAGGAAAGATGCTTAGCAAAGAAAGGGGAACACTCGATGGCTTTCTTGAGGCGTTTCGGTGAAGGCTGGCTAGATTGTTGATTGTGTGAATCGTCTTCTGTGGTCTACTCTTTGATGTGATTCTAGAGGGCTTTCATTCCTCAGCTATAGAGGGATACTCGTTGGTGATTTGAGTCAATTTGGTTGCCATATACGGTGACTTCTGTACCTTTCATATTTCCCCTGATTTTTGAAATTATCTTTGATTATAGTGGATCGGATTCTATCTAGAGTCCCGGAGACAAAGGTTCGCAAGAACCGAACTCCATAATCAAACTCTCGCGTTATTCTTCTTACTTAATTAGGGTAAATGCATAGTCTAGGCCTCAGTTAAAGATCACAGATTGGCATCAGAGCCATGTGAGAGGTGTTTAGATGTTATCAAATTAGGTTATGTATGTTCTTTACATATTAATTTGATGTCTTGATCTCATACGGTATGTAGGTTGTTCCAATTTATTACTCAGACCATATTTATATGCTTCTGCTGCCCTATTGTATGTTCATATGCATTTTGCTCTCATTATATGATCTGATTGTATGTTCATATGCATTTTGCTCTCATGATATGGTCTGATTGTATGTTCATATGTATTCGGCTCTCATGATATGATCTGATTTTAAATCGTTGGTATGATAACCTATGTATGAGAAGTTGTTCTGATATGGTTAATGTCTAATTAATCACTGTTAATATATTGTGCTAAATATTCTAGTATAAAATTGCATTATTATATTAGGTTGTTAATATTGGCACTTTACTTGGTTTGTATTGGCCTATTGTGTTAACAATTGATTAAATAAATGTTGTTGATCTTGTTTTGAATGATATTAGCAAACAAAGTGTGATTGATTGATGTTTGATTAGTTTAATCTTCCTTTTTACAGAATTGGATATCAGTATTGTGAATTGATTTTCTGGTATATACTGATTGGTGTATTTTACCGACTCCAAAGTGGAGTTAAGCAAGAGGTATAGTCTACCAGGGGAGGGTTCACCTCCCAGTGTGGTCACCACTGGCTCTTGTAGAGCTGTAAGTCTAGGGGAGAATCCTAGGTACCTAAGTTTGGACACTTCTATGGGGGGTTCCAAGCTAGACATAGAGAAGTTTGATGGGACTAGGGACTTTGGGATATGGAAAAGAAAAGTTAGGGCTCTCATGGCACAGCAGAAACTCCTTAGGTCTATAGATGATCCAAACACTTTCTTTGAAAGCATTGATCTTGTGTTGAGGACTGAAGTGATGGAGAATGCAATACGGAACATCACTGATGGTGTAATCAGGTGTTTAGATGATGAGGATAATACCCCTGTCAAGGTGTGGAATAAGCTTGAATAAATTTACCAGAAAAAGAATCTAGGTAATAGGATCTATAAGGGTGTCAATTCGGTACCGAAACCGTATTACCGCACCGTATCAAATTGTTTAAACCGCACCGCACCGTACCTTTTCCAAATTCGGTACGGTTTGTATCGAAACCGAATTTGGTTATTCGGTACGGTACGGTTTTGGTATACGGTACCATACCATCGGTATGTACCGTATACCGTATACCGTACCGTTTAAACCGTATACCGCATACCGTATACCGATAATAGATTAAACCCTAAAATTGGCTTGTAACTTGCTTTGTTCGTAACATTCGAACTTCGAAGAGAATAGAGAGCAGCCGCTGGGGGCGGGACTGAGAGCAAGAGGTGCGATCGTGCGAGGTGACTCAGGTGAGACTCTACTCTAGTTCTTGATTCCTTCCTTCCTCTCGTTCTTCCTTCCTTCTTCTTTAGTTTCTTCTTCTACTCTGATTTTTTTTTATTTTCTACAAATCTTGTTCTTCCTTCCTTCTTACCGTCTCGCGTCTGGGACCTGGGTAAGCAGTAGCAAATTGCCTCTTGTTCTTTCTTCTTCGAAGCTCCATCTGGCTGGGTAAGCTCCATCTCGTAAGCAGCAGCAACTGCAAGCAAGCCTGCAACTAGTGGAGTTCGACGAACAGAGCAGTAAGCTCAGACAGATCACAGAAGAAGGAAGAAGGAAGAACGAAGAATGAGAACTTCTTGTGGCGTTAAGATCAGGTGTTCAAACTCCCAATAAAGCTTCCTTCTTCGATTAATCGGTTCAACACTTCAACTCACAAGACACAAGGTACTTTCTAACACCACACTTCAAATTTTGCATTATTCCAGTAAGAAATCAAAAACTAATTGAACAATTTTTTTCTTCTTTCCTCCCCCGATTTACGCATCCTTCTCCAACATTCCAGCCACAGGTGTGACACCCAGCCCAAATCTAGCCCGGAAACCCGATCTGTTTTGGGTAAAGTAGGGTTTGTTTAATGTTGACTTTGAAGTTTGACCGTGATTTCAGTTTTACTATCTTTTAAAATCTTAGGAAGATGTCTTTGTGGGCCATCTCAGTAGAAGATATGGTGTTTGACCCAAAACCCATGGATATTGATGATAGTGTTTCCTTATGGAAACCTTACTTGATTTGGTGTTGAACTATTTATTTGTGAAGAAGAATTTGGTTGATGGACCTAAAGCTTAGTTGGACCTAGTTTGAAGACTTCCCTCCATACTAGGTAAGTAGTACGATGTATTGAAAGAAGCCCATCCAAAAATATTGAAGTTAGGCCCATTAAATCCCTATTTTTGAATAAGCTGTCCGAGCAGTGGCATTTTGGTAAATATCTGTTTTGAAGGTTTTCAAAAGCTTTATTTCTTTTAATTTCGTGGTAAACTATTTCCATTATGTTTCTAAACCTTTAGATAGTGTGGGATCGACCTTTGAACTTCCTCTTTGGCAACCAATCAACCAACAGGGTCAGTTTGGTCAGTTTGGCGAAACCCTAGTAACTCTTGAACTCTTTGTGCTATTTAAAAGGGGGAACTCCATGTGTTTCACTCTCAATCTGTTTCTAAGTCTTTGGAGAACGTGGGAACATCCCTAGAACCTCTCCTTCGAAGCCAAGAAAGATCCTCAAGCATCTGTTCAGATTTCTTCATCGGTTCCTCTTCTAAAAGGTTGGTATTCAATTCGTTTCTTCTTTAATTCATTCTTTCTTCTCTACTTCTGATATTCTGATTTTGAGAAGGGTATTACACTGCTGTAATGACCTCTTCTTTAATTCTTTTAGCCCTAGAGTGAATCCCCCAATTCACTCTATGATCTTGAAGCCATATGGCGATGATCCTTGAATTTGATTCCACCAAAGCTCTTAATGATACTTTCCCTAATTTCCTACCTATCTTTATTATTGTGGGGAATGTCTCATATTATTACCATGACCTTCCCTTGTGTCCTCATGATTGAGGAGTTGATCCTTGTTTTTCCTTGGAACAATTGGCAACCCTTTTATTTTCTATTAATTCATTTGGACCCTCCCCAAAACCTTTCTTGATTGTAAATTCTTTGCCCTAAGGGTGAATCTTTATTCTCCCTAGTCTTTTCATGGGATACACGGATTCTTGTTAGTAAATCCCTAATTGTATGATTTGAATTTCTTTCCCTTCACTTTAATTGAGAACCTTATTTTCTCTCATTGGTAGACCCTTCCTAATTCCATTCTTTATTTTAAAATACTAATGAGATGTTCCTTTATCTATCTTGGGTTGTTTTTGTGAGTATTAAATATGGGTAACTCTCATGAGAGGTAACCAACTCTTATGAGAGGTAACCATATCTGAAACCCTAATGTTCTTTTATCTGTTGGAAACTTCCAACACTTTTTCAGATTGTGCATTCTTTGTTTCTCTTTCCCATGGGTGAATCTTGATTCTTTGCTTCTCTTTCCCTTGGGTGATATTTGTGTTAACCTAAACTTGATCATCTATGTTTTCTTGTTTTATTGGCTATCAATTTATTTACCTTCATTCGGTGCTCTCAACCGTTTCATTGGGAGCCAAAAAAAGGGTGAAATCCTAACCTCTTGGATCAAACCAAGAACCCTTAGTTTGATCTTGTTATCAGCCAATCAATGTGTTTTCTTTACTAAAATTGTAACCTATCAGTCTCTAATTCTTTATCCTTGATCACACTATATTTTCTTCATGATCCATGTTTAACCTAATTAGGATTTCTAATTATTCTTTCTTCATTCTTGTTCTTGTTTGAGATCAGGAAAAAGATGATGCATCCTTGCAACCATCTATTCCATGATCTCATTCTATTCTTTGAGATCTATGATCATCATCATGATCTTAACCCTAGTCAAATAAATTCTTTGAAACCCTAATCCTTTTATGATCTTTCTGGAAACCTCTTGTAACCTTCCATGTGAGGGAAACCTCATGGGTAATGTTTCTGTTAACATAAACTAGATTTCCTATGATTTCTTGTTATTTTCTTGATAACAATCATTCCCTCTCTTTCCGTGATCATAACCTTTTCATGAGCCATATGTTATGATGAAACCCTAACCTCTTTGTTACAAACCTATTATGATTGATTTTTCGAACTATGATCTCCCCCATGTCTTCATTTGGGTTAGGTTGTACTTGGTCTTCAACCCCATGAGCAAAGCACCCTTGTATAGCAATATACATGGGGGCGGTTGCTAGTGGCGGTTGATTAAACCAAGCGACCGCCTTAAGCGACCGCCCGGTTACGCTTTTTGGGGAAAATGCCCTATTTTGCCCCCCTGTTCGTTATAAATAGCATCCCTCGCCCTATTAACGCATTATTATGTTCGGGATTGCTATTTTGGGCAATTAGGCGGCAGTGGAATCGTGCAGGATTCAGGTCTGAAGTGTTGTTAATGATATGAAACATTTTCTCTTCTATTCTTGGTGATTTTGATTAAGGTAATGAATCTCCATCTGCAATTCTCTTCTTTTTAACCTTTGATTGATATGAACCCATCTCCTTTTTGTTAGTGGTTACCCATTTGATTTGTTGTACTCCCTTTCCAATGTTCTTGATGAGATCCTGCCCAGAAACGAATCCATGCATTTGTTAATTGATAGATCCAGTCAAGGGGAGAGTTTCTGGGTAGTCCATTTATGATAATTGTTAGGTTTCTTTTCACCTAGTGTCTCTTGGAGTGTTAGATTCGAGACTTTGGCCATGATCACTCGAAATCCGGATTGAAAACGGATGATCGAAGCTTCGAGTTTCGGATTTGAAACTCTCTGTTTTTGGGGCGGTCACTAGTGGCGGTCGCTCAACCTAAGCGATCGGCTCAAGCGACCGGCCGGTTTCCAGTATCTATGTAAGTTTGATTTTGGATTTGTTTTGACTCTTGACTCTTATATATTCTTGTAACCCTATGCCTAGGTGTTCTCTGTTTCAAGTAGAAGTCTTATAATAGTTTCTGGAATTCAAGTTAGAGGAGTTTTACATAATTACAGGTAAGGACATGCATTCTTATTTATATGCAATTACATATACATGATGATTCTGTTGTTCTATTTACTATTCTTTGATCATGTAACTTGCTGTAATTGTATAAAGTATGTGAATCTTATTGTACACTTGCTGTTTGTGGTATTCATTGATGTACTTCATCTTTTATGATATTGCACAACTGTTCATGATATGATAAAGAGTGTTGTAGTGTGATTGTGATGGAAGGGGTATTCCATTGGGATATCTTGGCTTGGGATATCGAAGGTTGTGGAATGGGACACATGCCCCTGATGTCTCCAAAGACTATCATGATTACTTGATGACATACTTAGGGAGTCTAGAATTGCGTGGCTAGGTACCCCACATGCTATTACCCTTTCGGCAAGGGAATTGAAGCCAGGTGACCCGTGACAATGGTGACGTGACTATGTTTCATCCAACAGCGGTAACCAGTCCGTGCGGAGACTCAGTGGTCCACTATTGGTCATGTAATGGTAGGGTTGCATATGTTAGGGTTGGGCTCATGGACGTCCAAGGAGCGGACCGGGTGTCGCGAGGAGTCATGAGAGCATCCGCCCCAATAATATGTCGATGACCATAGGGTTAAGGAGTGGAGTCCAACAGAGGTAGCCGGTCCGTGAGGATTCACACTCCTAGGTTGCGAAGGATACTCGAACCGAGTTGGTTGGTGCCATAGGGGAAGTATCTGGACTTCATATAGTATGTTACCATTATGACCTTGCATTGGATTAGAAACCCCGACATGCGCCAATACTCATTGCCAATGGTCGTGGTGAGAGAGTGTTGACTTAACCCCCAGCCACGGTTTTGAGAGCAGTGTGTGGACTTACCCCTTTGCCCAGGATCCCTACGAGAGGTAACCAGTCCTTGCCGGATCGAGTGATGAGACTTACCCAAAGGAGGGTTGGTGTATATCTTAAAGCATGTCAGCCATTAGAGACTTGCATAGTTAGATCTTAGTAGCATTCATATTTTTCGCATATCATCCATATCATTTCATATGTGCATTCGTGGATTGTGTTGACATATATATGAGAATTGCTTGTTCCTTCGAGTTCGTTGGAACTCATTCCTTTCATTGTATGTATTATATAAACTGTACAGATGGTTGCACAACGTCGGAAGTTGGAGATGATTCGTATGAAAGAGCCTTCTCGTTTGAAGCTGATGTGGCACAGACAGTGGTACATGGACTTGCAGAGCATGAAGCCTCCTGAAGATGAAGATTATCTAGTTATTTATTTTGCTTCCGCTGAACTCGATATTACATTTGATTCTTGATTCTTTCCTTTGATTATTTCTTGGATATTTATCGGAGTATTTGGACTCCTGTAACCTGTTTATTAATTATTGCACTATTCTTGCTCTTGATTATCTGTATTTGTATTTATTATTATTGATAGACTAAAACCATGGATCCTGTGACGGTTCACATCCGCGGGTTGGCGGGGGGGTGGGGGGGGGGGGGGGGGGGGGGGGGGGAGCCGGGGGGGGGGAAAGGGGGGGGGGGGGGGGGGGAGGGGGGGGGGGGGGGGGGGGGGGAAATTTCTTTTGATTGAGTTCAACATGTCAACAGTGAAAAAACAAAAAGCACCAGATAGAATTCATAGTGGGTTTTCTCTGTCTGGTTTCTAGCTTCTGTTTTTGGTTTTGGTTTTGGATTGATCAAACTATTCTTTGATATGTTATTATCATTATTGTTTGCACATTCCGATTTGTAAGCAATCAATTTTATGGAAGTGAAGGTACCCAAAAGCTATGATCTTTTCTTTTCTATTGGAAATGAAAAAAAAATTGTCTTTTACCCTCCTCACAATGTATGTGTCTTCATGAAGTTTCTGACTGCAAAGCAATTGTTGCTTCAGTTAACATGGGTGTTGTATGATGTGTTTTCTTATTTCTAGCTCTAAATTGGTTGTGAGTTTGCATGTTTATGCTCACTTGTTTAACATATTTATTATGTGGGTTATCACTTCTATGTAGACTTGGAATTTAGCTGCAGTTCGTATATTATTTTATTGGTTATCAACTGATTCTTTTGTGATTTCATGTTTATTGTTATTGCTCTTGTTTCTATTTTTTGGAAGAGTGTAAGAGGTGAATTGTCTTATTTATCATTTTTGCAGTTACTATTATATTTGTCACTCCAACAAAATGAAAAGGCATCGGTCTGAGATTGTCGAGCCAGGTGATGTTTCTGTTTTGGGTCCGGAACCTTCTCAGATTGAAATAGCTGTTGAGCAATTAGATAACCAAGTAGAGACCCTTTAAGATTCAAATCAACCAACCAAAAGGGGCAAAGTTAAAACATCATTATGTTGGACAAGTAATTGGTTCAAAATGGTTGATTCTAATCCCAAAAAATATCAAGATGGAAGGCCTAGAGCAGAATGCACAAAATATGAGAAGATATTTTTGGCTGACCCCCAAAAAAATGGGACCACTGGTCTCAATAATCACATGAAAAAGTGTCCTAAGGCAGATAACAAAGACATAAATCAAATGGTGTTGCAACAAAGTGATGGGAACTTGGGGATGAGAAGCTTGAAAATTGACCCGAATGTAGTGCGTGATTTGGTCTTGGAGTTGATTGTTAAGAATGAACTCCCTCTGAGATTTGTAGAGTATCCAGCATTTAGGAAACTAATGTTTTATCTTTATCCTGAGTACTCTACTATTAGTAGGAATCATCTTTTGAGTGATATTCATAAAATCTTTAAGAGGGAGAAAGTTGCTATTAGGGAGGCAGTGAAGATATCATCTGGAAGAGTGCCAATCACAACAGATCTGTGGACTTCAATAGCTAATGATGGGTATATGACACTCACTGCTCATTATATTGATAACTCATGGGTTTTGCAGAAGAAATTGATCAAGTTTTCTATATTAGCACCTCCACATTCAGGTGCTAATATATGTGAGGCTATTCACAAGATTTTGATTGAGTGGGGGATTGAACAAAAATTATTTTCAGTGACAGTTGATAATGCAAGTTCCAATGATTCTAGGATTAATTATTTGAGGACCACTTTGAATTCAAAGAATGCATTGATTTGTAAAGGAGGTTTTTTTCATATTCGATGTTGTGCCCATATTTTGAACCTTATAGTTCAAGATGGCATCAAATTCATAGATGCATCTATACAAAATGTTCGAGATAGTATCAAGTATGTGAAGAGCTCACAAGCTAGGAAAGTAAAATTTCAAGAATGTTGTGCTCACCTAGGAATGTCATTTAGTAGGGGTTTGCATGGAGATGTAACTACAAGATGGAATTCGACATTTCAAATGCTTAGTGATGCTCTATTTTATAAGCCAGTATTTGAGACTTTGGGATATTCAGATCAAAGTTATGCATTGAACCCTGACTCAGATGAATGGGAGAGGATTAAAAAAAATTTAAAGTTGTTGAAGCCATTCAATGAGGTCACAAAGGTTTTATCGGGTTCTAAATATCCTACTTCAAATCTATACTTTGTTTGTGTGTTGGAAATTTACATAACTTTGAATAATGGATCATTGATAGATGAGTTTATGGGAAATATGTTAACTGCCATGAGACTAAAATTCAACAAATATTGGGAGAAATACTCTTTGATTTTGTCAGTTGCCATTATTTTAGATCCCCGATACAAAATGAGTATTGTTCAGGCTGCATTTGAATCAATCTATCAAGGAAACTCTTTCTTAGTGGAAGGTGAAATTCGACATGTTAAGAGAGCTTTGGAAAAGCTCTATGGGGAATATGCGAACATGTCAAAAGATAAAGAGTCTTCTTCTTCTTCTTCTTCTTCTGTTATGATCTACGAGGCCTCTTCTTATTTTCTCAAGGTATATTATTATATGTCTTTGATAATTTGTGTTATCATTTGATTGATATTTATTAGTTTTTATATTATATAATACCTTGTATGTCTATTTTATAGAATTTCCTTCAAAAAAATTATGTGGAAAAAGTTGGGACAAATAAGACTGAATTGGATCTGTATCTTGAAGAGCCATCCAAGCAATGGGCAAAGGATTTTGATATTCTTGCATATTGGAAGGTGGCTGAAGGACAGTACCCTAATTTGGCACGGGTAGCTCATGATGTTTTAGCAATTCCAGTGTCAACGGTGGCATCTGAGTCGGCATTTAGTGCTGGGGGTAGGGTGATTGATAAATATTGAAGTAAGTTACTCCCTAACAATGTTGAAGCTTTAGTATGCCTTCGAGATTGGATGTATGATGTGAACTTTGGAGGTAATATTTTTTTTCTTGTTATTACTATGCGTATCTCCTAAAATATTGTTTTTTAACTCTAATTAGTTATTTTAATTGTTGTTTTTCTCATTTCGTATAGTTGAACCGGATCCAAATCAAGATACTGAAGAATTATCTAAAGCATTGCAAGATGTTTTTATAATGTATCTGGTTTCTACTGAAGGATCCTCAACTCCTAGCAACGTAGAGTAAGTCTATAAGAATATAATGTTGGGGGGTAATCTGGTCATTTACTTATGTATCAAGTGAACCGGTTGGGTTCATACGGTTCAAAGCTTTGTATATGTTGAGGCTTGGGTTGGTTCATGGGTATTATGCAAATCGTTTTTCTGATTTTTGGGGTTTCTGTTCTACGGGTTCTTGAAGCTCTCTTGAAGGTTCCATGGCTGCCATCTTCGAGCTCCTGCAACTATGAACTGTGAAGGATCTTTGTGAAGCTTGTTTGGGGCTTTTGATCAGTGGTGGAAGACGATCACTCGATGTTGATATCGGCTCCTATTGTCACCTGTATCAGGTGTTATCACATTCTCTCTCTTTCTTCTCCTTCTCTATAAAGTTCCAAACTATAGTGGATTTGGATTCGAACTTGAATCCCGGAGATGTAGGCAGTCTTGCCGAACTCCATCATCATCTCTCTCTCTCTCTCTCAATTTTGTTTACCCTTGCATGATTCGGTCCATACTTAGGGCATGAGGTAAATTCGATAACATATAAGATTGTTGTTGTATATGCTTCTGTTTTCATTTAAAAGTAATTGAAACTCAAGTTAATATCAATCCAAAGATGATATTCTAATTCCAAATTGCAGGGATTGATGTAGCGTGGAACTGTGGAAGGGAGGATGCATAGCAACAAAACATAGAGTTTGTAATTTCATCTAGTTCTTTGCCATGCCTATGTTTTCATTAACTATGTTTTCTGTTTTTTATTAAAATTGGAATATCCTCTCTTTAATGAAGCACATTTTGGGGCAAACATTTTTTCAAGTGCTTTACCTTTATTTTATTTTATAATGTTTGCAATAGTCTCTGTTTTTATTGTTAAGTATTTCAGCCCCATCGATCTCTGCCAACCAATCCATGAGTCTTTGTTTAATTTAATGGATCCAAGTGAAGATTTAGATTATTCCTCCTCACATTGTATTATTGTATTTTTAAATGAAGAAGAACCTAATATTCATGAGTCCTAGGCTAGGAAATGTTGTGCAGGTTAATCAAAATCTTGCATTCTGTGGTGAGAATTTAAATTCATTTTCTGGGTTTGATGCTTACTGTTATTGAATTTCTTTTTATGGCTTTTAAAAGAAAGAAAAAAATGACGTTTGCCATGTCTTGGTTTGTGCAGACTGTAGGCCCTACTCTGTCAAACTATGATGCAGAAGGTGCATGGGCATGGCCTCCACCTGATTGATGAGTTCGTGGAATACCTTAACGAGAACGGAATCATCCAACAAAATAGTTGATGCATAGGATGAGAAGACTAGACTTCTTAAGAGTTTCTAGTGTATGCTAGTTTTGTTGGTGCTTGTTTTCTTGTATCTGTAGTGTGATAAGATTGTGATGCTTCTAGGTACCCTCTCAGAACTACCCCAAGATTTCAAGCCCATAATTAGGTCAGGCTTATTCAAAGGCCCACGGTTGAGCAATTCCAGCATCATGGATTCAAGTTGGTGACATCACTGAGTAGATAATTTGACAATTTCATTAATGACAATAGGTGAAATTAGTTTTGTTTTACCAAATTGCAGATTTTCAACCTTTCCCAACTTTGTTTGGCTCAAGTCAAGCTATTTGCTGAAATTGCCGCCAGCAGTGTGATAAAATTGTGATGATTCGAACAATACACTCTTAAATCTCATACTAGAAGTTTTGATCTTGATCTGTATAATAATGTAATAACGACTGAGACATAAGTCAAATAATCAGCAGGTGAAGGAAAAAAAAAACCCACCATAGGTGACTCTTATGCCAAACCTTGAAAACCATACCGATTTTCATACCGTAACAAAATCGAACCGTATACTGAACCTTGTTGTTTTTCGTCCGAATTATTACCGTTTTCATACCGTACCATTTTAAAAATATCGTTTTCATACCGTACCGTATAAATTTGGTACGGTACGAAAATGGTATGAGGTTTTCAAACCCAAAACCGTACCGTACCGTACCAAATTACCGATACCGTACTAAATCGACACCCTTAAGGATCTATCTAAAAGAAAGATTGTATGGGTTTAAAATGGACCCTACGATCAGTCTTGATAAGAACCTAGATGTGTTTAAGAAATTGGTTCAAGACTTAGCCAGTACTAGGGAGAAGAGCAAATTGGATGACCAAAACCTATCTATTATCCTGTTAAATTCCCTTCATAATGACTATCTTGTTGTTAGGAATTCAATTAAGTATGCTTGTCAAAACATTACCCTGTAGCAATGTATTGATGCTCTAAAGAATAGGGAGTCAGAGTTGTTGGCTTCTGGTAAGACTAAAGGGAGTGGGGAAATTTGTTTGTTAAGGGCAAGGGCACTTACAAACAAGGGAAGCCCAAGGGAAAGGGTAAAGTATATGACAATCATGAAAATAACAACAAGAACAATAATGGGAATAACAAATCTGATGCAAGCACCAAGAGATGCTTTTATTGTAAGAAAGTGGGTCATTTTAAGAAAAATTGTTTTGCATATAAAAGAAAAATGAAAGAAATGGAGACATCTCATTCTGATATGCTTGGATCTAGGAATGGTCAAGCCAATGTCTATGAAGACATTTGTGAAGTGCTGACCATATCTGATAGTGATAGGCAAGATGGATGGATTTTAGATTCAAGATGTACTTATCACATGTGTCTGCACTGGTTTACACACCTGAGTGAGATAGAAAATGCCAAGGTAATGATGGGAAATAATGATTTATGTGATGTGATTGGTATTGGTACTGTTAAATTGTTGACTCACAATAAATCTATTTTCACTTTGCATGATGTTTGATATATACCTGACTTGAAGAGAAACTTGATTTCAATAAGTAGCCTTGATAGTGTTGGGTTTGAAACTAGTATCTCTAGTGGTATTCTGTCTGTTTCTAAAGATTCTCATGCATGTTTAAAAGGCAATTCTCAGTCTGGTTTGTATGTGTTTGATGGTAGTACATACTTAGATGGTGTCTCCAATGTATGTTGTTTGTCCAGTGAGTCAACCAGTACAAGTGTGTGGCATGCTAGGTTGGGGCACATTAGTAATAAAAGTATGCAAGCTCTAAATAAACAAGGCCTGTTTGGCAAGGATAAAATTGAGACTTTAGAGTTTTGTGAGTCTTGCATCCTAGGTAAGCAACATAGGTTGAGCTTTGGGGTTGGGTCCCACTTATCTGGAGCTATATTAGAATATGTACATGCTGATTTGTGGGGACCTGCATCTGTCTTGTCTTATGGTAGAAACTCTTATTTTCTTTCTCTTGTTGATGACTACTCTAGGAGAACTTGGATCTTCTTGTTGAAGTCCAAGGATGAAACTTTTGATAAGTTTAAGGATTGGGTTGCTTTGGTAGAGAATTTGAGTGGAAAGAAAGTTAAGACTTTAAGAACTGACAATGGATTAGAATTTGTTAATGAAGTGTTCAATGGATTTTGTAAAAACAAAGGAATTCAAAGGCATAGAACAGTTAAGTATACCCCTCAGCAAAATGGCATTGTTGAAAGGATGAATAGAACCATTTTGAATAAAACTAGATGTATGATTGTCAGTTCAGGGGTACCCAAGGGTTTTTGGGGTGAAGCTGTGACTAAGCTGTTCATCTGATCAATAGGAGTCCTTCTGTAACCCTAGGGTCTAAAGCCCCTGAGGAAATGTGGTGGGGGAAGCCCCCAAAACTAGGCTACCTTAGGGTATTTGGATGTGAAGCCTTTGCTCACCAGAGCATTGGTAAATTAGAGCCTAGGAGTAAGAAGAGCATCTTTCTAGGGTATCCTGAGGAGGTGAAAGGCTATAAATTGTGGGATAGATCTGTGCCTGGTGTTAAGACCTTTGTGAGTAGGGATGTTCTTTTTAGAGAGTGTATTCCCGTGCCTTTCCATTGATAATACTAATCTTAATCCACTTGATCAAAGAATGACTGATTTCACTCAATTTGACTTAGATCAGGTTGATGTTTCCTGTAATCCTGTTCAAACTCTTGGTTGTAGTATACCTGAAGAACCCTTGACTTCCCCTCAACCCTGCTCTAGTGATAATGATTATGTGGTTGTTGTTCCTGATGTTGAGAGTGGGCCAATGACCTCTTCTGTGGCTTCCATTGAAGAGGTGGGAGAGGCTCCTGATTTGAGTGGTTATCAACTTGCAAGAGATAGAGTAAGGAGAGAGGTTAGGCCACATAAAAGGTATTTAGCCAACTTTTCCCTTGAGACTGATGTTTCAGTTTTAGAGTTTGGGTTTGATGAACGCAGTTCCTATGAGGAAGCTTTGGATTCCAAAGATAAAGACTTATGGGTTCAAGCCATAAATGATGAGTTGGAATCATTAGATAAGAACCAGGTTTGGGAACTAGTTAAGAAGCCCAAGGATCAAAGGTTATTGCCTTGTAAGTGGATATTTAAAATCAAGGATGATAGAGTTGACAACTCCAAAAGATATAAGGCCAGATTAGTTGCAAAAGGTTTTGTTCAAAGAGAAGGGGTGGATTATGATGTTTTTTCTCCTATTGCCAAGTACAAGACTATAAGGTTGTTGTTGTCCCTAGTTGCTCAGGCAAAAATGGCAATAGAGCAAATGGACATCAAAACTGCCTTTCTTCATGGTAATTTGGAAGAAAGGATATATGTGCAACTTCCTTTAGGCATCTCGGCAGCTGGAGATGGATCACAAGCTTGCTTGTTGAAGAAATCTCTCTATGGACTCAAACAAGCCCCTAGGCAATGGAACAAATGGTTTGACTCATTTGTGTTGAGTGTAGGTTTTAGGAAAAGTGTTTATGACAGTTGCCTATATTTTCTCATTTCAGACTCTATTCTGTTGTATCTAATACTTTATGTTGATGATATATTGATTGCTTGTGTTAATTCTAATCTTATTCAAGATGTTAAAGACAAGTTGAAGTCTAAATTTGAAATGAAAGAACTTGGGACAGCCAAGAAAGTTCTAGGGATTGAGATTTATAGGAGTAAGGGGGAGGATACCATGTTCATTTGTCAAAGTTTATATTTGTTAAAGGTTCTTGAGAAATTTAATATGTTAAATTGTAAACCTGTGAATGTTCCTTTAATTGCACATTTTAAACTTTCTAATGATCATTGTCCTAAAAATAGCTTTGCAAATAATGAAATGTCAAAGATCCATTATTCTAGTCTTTTAGGTTCTCTTATGTATCTTATGATATGTACTAGACCTGATATTGCTCATGCTGTTAGTGTATTGAGTAGATTTATGTCCAATCCTAGTAAGGAGCACTGGCTTGCTCTCAAGTGGCTCTTGAGATATTTGAGAGGTACTATTCATAAAGGTCTAGTGTTCATGTTCACACCTGGTGATCTTATTCTTGAAGGATATACTTGACTCGATTATGCTAGTAATAAAGATAACAGGAAATCATTATCTTCTTATTTCTGTATGTTATATGGTAAATGCATCCATTGGAAGGTGCAACAACAACCTGTAGTTGCTTTGTCTACTACAGAGGCTGAGCTTGTTGCTGCATCTGAGTGTGTGAAGGAGTGTATTTGGTTAAATGGCTTATTATGTGAATTGGGTATTTTAAAGATTAAGCCTATTGTATTTGTTGATAATCAAAGAGCTATCTGCTTGTGTAAAAACCCTGTTTATCATGATAGGACCAAACATATTGATATTAAGTACTTCTTCCTTAGAGAAAAGATAACTGATGGTGTACTTTTGATTGAAAAGGTGAGTACTGAGCATAATCCTGCAGATTGTGGTATTAAGTCATTACCTCTTTCCAAATTCTTACATTGTCTTGATTTATTGGGAACTGGTGATGTTGTTTCTTAGTTCATTTATTTTCTGTAGTCTTGAGTTGTATATTACTTGTTCTTTTAGGTTGTGGTGTGTGTCTTGTGGTATTTGTATGTTTTATCAGGTTTGCAAATGTTGCAGTTTTTAGGGGAGATGCTGCCCAATTTTTTATGACTCTTGTTCTGTATGTCTCTTTTGTGAGATATATTCCTGGTGTGTGCATGTGTACTCTCCATGTTTATGTGGTTGAGTTGTGAATCATGAGTTGTTGTTTATGGGTTTCTCTACCTGGTGCATTTGTTGCATGGTGTATCTGCATTGAGTCCTTTAGTGTTGCATGGTTAGTGCATGTCTAGGTATTTTGCATATTTTTTGTTTGCTTTGTACTGTGGTCTTTTTTCTTTTATTTGTGCAGGTACACTTGGACGATGACGGTTGAAGCCCGGTCTATTATGATTTAGAATTACATATTAAGGGGGAGATTTGTAAGGGGTAATCTGGGTATTTCCTTTGTTAAGTTGGTTTGTTATTGAACCAGTTGGTTCAATTGGTTGTATATCATGTTATTGGGCCGGTTCACTCTCATTCGTATGCAAAGCAAAACAAATTGGGGGTTTTCTGGGTTTTGGGGTTTCGAGCTTTGGCGATTCTGGCTATGGTGATGTTTCTTCCTTGTTCTTCATCTTTGAGCTTTGTTCTTGTATGATCCTTGCATCATTCTGAAGGAAAGATGCTCAACAGAGGAAGGGGAACACTTAATGGCTTTCTTGAGGCGTTTCGGTGAAGGCTGGCTAGGTTGCTGGTTGTGTGAATCGTCTTCTGTGGTCTGCTCTTTGATGTGATTCTAGAGGGCTTTCATTCCTCAACTATAGAGGAATACTCGTTGGTGATTTGAACCAATTTGGTTGCCATACACGGTGACTTTTGTACCTTTCATATTTCTCCTGATTTCTGTAATTATCTTTGATTATAGTGGATCGGATTCTATTTAGAGTCCCGGAGACGTAGGTTCGCAAGAACCGAACTCCGTAATCAAACTCTCATGCTATTCTTCTTGCTTAATTAGGGTAAAGGCATAGTCTAGGCCTCGGTTAACGATTACAATTATCATTCTCAAATTATGAGATTTTTTCATTATTTTAAGTTGTTTGATATCTATTATGAGTTATATTTTTATTTAAAATAAAAAATAAAAAAAAACTTTCAAAATCCATAATGAACTTTTTGTCTATTATGGATTAGGGTGAGAATTTCATTCTTTTCATTTATGCACAAGTTTACTTAAAATTTTATGGTTAAGATGAGGGTAAAATAGTCAATACACATTTTTTATATATAAAAACCATACTTTTCCCCTCTTTTATTACTTGCTCACTATTATTTTCTAACAATTTTTTATGTTGACACCAAACTTATTTTCATTCCATAATTTATTTTTGACAAAATTCTCCAAACCATTTTTCATTCTTGACCAATAATGAATTCTTGTACTTATTTCTTTTAAATAAGCATAATAGAAAATTAGAATTGAACAAAAAAGAGCCTAAATCAGCAACAAAATTTATTTGGTCACGATCTCTACTTTCTTTTTGCTAAACTAACTTTACATCTCTATTCATGAAATTAAGTTATAATTGAAGAGATCCCAAATGTTTATATTTTTAATTCTTTTTCAAGTTTAAGTGCAATAAAATTTGCAGACAAGTCACTCTGAAAAAGTAAAAGGAAAAAAGAAAATGCAGGCAAGAAATGGACCAATTTGATTGAGGTGCAGTGGGTAAATCATTTTGAGGAGTTTGAATCCTCATATTCCTCCATAACACATTTACATTTAGGAAGAGATTTATCTCTTAGCACTAATAAGGTGAATCATAAGTGGACCCCTCCTAAATATATGATGGTGGAGTTGACTGTCACATCCATCCAGCCGGTACCCTACCTGGCATACCCGAGTGTGTGATCCATAGCCCCGAAGATCAAGTATCGAGGAAATCATCCTCCCACATAAGCAATAACATAATCAAGAATATAAATAATCAATGTGCAAAGTATAAATGAGAGATCCAAATAAGGAAGGAAATAAATCATATATCATCAGAGTACAAACGGTAACAATAAAGTCAAAATCATAAAGTAAAGTGAGGCGGGAACTCTACCAATCATAGCGGAATAGTAGTTCAGAAAGAAAAGGAAAAGAGATTAAAACTAATCCCAATAAGAAGTGCAATGAGTAACTAAATCGTTTTCAATCTTATAGAGAACATCTCTATAAGTGTAAATCTCAAAATATAAAAAGGACGCTTCCATTCTGTCGACTAACTAAGCATTGTACGCAGCATGACCACCCGAGGAATCTTCAAGGTAATCGTCGTAACCGCAATCACCTTCTTGGAAATATATCTCCTCTCCTTGCGCTTCTTTGTATGTGCAATCATAATACTCTGAGCCTGTAGAGAAATCTAACAAGACATAGTACAAAAGGAATGAGTTTCAAAAGAAATCCAGTAAGGCAGTTAAATCCATAATAACATAAATGGCATGATTCCAAAGTAAAATATAAGTGCAATATGGTATGAGACAAACAATGAATGTATGAATCTAACTCTATGTATGCTGGTCTCTATTGGTAGACATGCTTTAAGTCATAGCACCGTACTTCTTTAGGAGGGTCTCATCTCACAACACCGGTTGGTAGTGGGTCCTTCATCCCTCGGGACAATCCATGGCTGGGGGTATAGGTCACCGCTCTCTCACATCACCATTGGTCTAAGTACTGGCGCATGTCAGGTAAGCCTAGACAAATGCGAGTCTTCTACTTAGTTACATCAACTCAGATCTAGACACGTCTATTCCTCGCCCCGACAATCCTTTCTTGGTATCCTTCACACTAGAGTTCTCATAGTCCCTGACTACGGACTCATCAACCCTATTGGTTATCCACATATGGTAAACGGGAAGCTCTCACGTCCCCTCATGGGTTGGTTACCGGTCTTGAGCGCCCATGAGCTCAAGTTTATCCATATGCAACCATACCAATGAATGACCCCCACAATGTGATTCCTATCCTCTCACGGGTTGGTTACCGGTCTTGAGCGCCATGAATCCCCATTACTACCATGGGTTGTTCGGTCTCAATAACCCTCCGACTAGGGTCTGATCTAACGGGGACATCCTAGCCAAACACTGCTAGACAGTCCTAAGTATGACAACCAATAGTTCAGGAAGGTGTCAAAGGGCATCTCCGGAAACATCCCATAATATTCCCGTTGATGTCCAAAGATAGAAGTGTCAAAAGGACCTCTCCTTTCCAAACCATACCTAATCAGTCACAATCATCAATCAATCACATCACAAGTATAGTAACTCCCCATATGGAAAGTAATCAAGAACATGATCCAACTCATATATAATTGGCAAGTAAAGTCATACATAAACTAAATAATATAAACAAGTAATGCTTCTGTAATTAGAGTAGTTGCATCAGTAGTCCATCAATATAAGAATCTATTTATGGAAATAAATCAGAAAGATTCAAATATGGAAACTAAATCATGCAACCTATGTAATTAAAGAAATAATTATCCTTACCTTAAATAATTCGCAAAGAATCTCGAGAATCAAGGAAGATCTTTTCTAAACTTGGAAGAGGATCCTAGACAATGTACATACCTTATTAGGGAAGATCTCTAGAAGATAGGAATCAAATCAACCAAAAATACACCAAAATAGAGGCTACTGTCTTCATTGGTCGATTGATTGGTCTACTGACTCAGTCGACCAACAGAGCCAGTGATAGACAAAATCAGAGTTTTCTAATCCGAAATCCGAATTTTGTGATTCGAATTGCTACAAAACAAGAAGGGAATGCTATGACAGTGTATTGGTCTAAAGAGAAACTCAAAAACCTTAACAACATCAAGTCCTGAAGTCATAGAATAGGAAATAAAACTTACCATAAATAGGTCAGTCAGGGTTTTTGAAGAAATCATAGCAAATTCATGAAGGGGAAACTAAAGAATAATAGATTACTAATTTGATAGAGAAATCATAGAAAACATGTATAGAACTTCTAGAAAAATAGATCTAAGATTGAAGAACTTTGAATCCAAAAAGAGAAAGAAGATGAAGACATGGTTTCCTTCAAAAGCAAGTGATGATCTTGATTAAGATCATCCATCAAGCCTTAAATCCTTAGGAAAAAGTAGAGAAATGAGTAGAGTGATGGTTGCAACCATGGTAAAAAATTCGAGGGAAACTCAAGTTTCGACCGGGTGAAAATGGGAAACTTAGGTGGAAACTTGGGAAATTTCGAGGAATCCGAGGACTTTTTCGCACAAGTTTCGACATCAAGTTTCGACAGGTTTTAGACACTATTTTGGGGTGGGATTCTGTATTTAAGCTAATTAGTGTTTAAAGAACACATTGGCACATGCATTTTAGTAAAAAAATCAATGTAAATATGTCTTTTAAATTACATAACATTAATGTAAAGATGACCGAGAAGTACACAATAAAGTTAACAATACTTAAGCAAATAAGCATAACATTCAACATGAACATATTAACTTCTAAGCTCTAACTTCTAACTTTTAAGTTCAATTCGAAATATCAAATAAACTGTTAAACATCAGATACAATGTAACTAGTAATAAAAATAAAATGGGAAGTACAACTCACTAAGTCAGTGCCAATAGGAGTGCCTCGGCGGATCCATCCCGTGACTTGAGTGAGTAGTACCGTGCTTGTGACATCCTCTCCCTCGACCAACGGACATAGACATCCCATGACATGTGATGCCTATGGTTGTCGAGGTAATCGACAAGCTGCAGCTCTATAGGTCTGGTCATCAACATGCATAAGATATCCGATCTGAGGAAATGCACAATAAGGATAGGGAAGTCCTTCTTGATGAATCTCAGGGGGTATGGGTTGGGGTTGCACCCCGAAGATCTGCTCCACAAACATCTGTGCCCCCGAATCAGCATCTGTATAAGTTGCACCCCTATGCACATATACCGTCCTCCCATCAGACGCTGGATAATACATCCTACCCTGTTCCACTTCCACTCTTTGTATGTCCTCCATAATCCTGAGGAAACCCACGACCATAAGATGCACTACTATAAGCCCCGAGAAGAAGATGCGGCAGCACCGCTCTCGTGCGAGTGGGGATCAGTGTTGCCGGTATCCGGTATCCGACAGTGGAGCCTCTTGACTCATCTAGACTCATAGATCCTATGGAGCCTGCCAAGCTATTCACTTCAATGGGATTGTAAGACCCGTACGATGAAGTGTCATCCTCATACCCATGTCCATGGTGCTTCCCTTTCCCTTTCCCCTTCCGATTGCAAGTGGAACTACGACCTGCACCGTGGTCGACATCACGGGTAGCATGGGTGAATTGACTCTCCCCGTGAATCTTAATGGCCCTCCATGTCCACGACTCTCAGCTGCTGGCTACGGTGGTGGTCTCTCTGTGGTTCGGCTGAATCTCGATCGGTGGCCCGTCACCACCATCATCATCATCACCACCACCACCATCATTATCATCATCATCATCATCACTCCCCACTTGTCATTCCCACTAGGGCCACTACCAAGTCCATCATCATCATCATCGCTTTGCATCATCCTGTGCACGACTAGCGGGTGGCTGAGTAATATCATCATCATCATCGACCATATAATATTATCCTCACCGACCTTTGGATGCACCGGGGTGTGGTACAAAGGGACGGTTAGGCTCGGTGTGCACTCTCCCCTCTGTGGCCAAGAACTCATTAACATCAGCTCCCATCTCTCGTGCAATCCTGATTGCTGGGTCGACCTCCCGCCTCATCCAATAATGGCTCTCGACCCACTCAAATAGGGGGTACTCCTCCTCATCATCATCTATGGCAAAGATGTCAGCCAACTCAATCTTATCCCCATTACCTTGCTCTTGACCTAACCTAATGTGCTCCTCTCTCAACCTCATATTATAATGAACATATACAAGATCCTCCAGCCGCTTCACCCCCAAACGGTTCCGCCTCTTAGAATGTATCGGATTGAATGTGCTCCGATTACGCTCGCAGCCGGTGGCGGAAGATGTGCGGGAGAGCACTCTAGCGCAATCTTAATCAAGTACTCCGAGTCTAACCCGTATTGCAGCCACCACTCATTTGCAAGAAACATAACCAACCTAATTAATAATAGTAAAAATAAATTGTGTCAAAAACTCAAATTGAGCATCTAAGACTTAGACTAACCCGACTAAGTGACTAACCGGGAGTGGTGTTCTCCCTAGCTTTGAATAGCGATGACGACCGTAGCTACGAGTAGCATCTCTAAAAGCCTTTAAGCTGCGATAAATAATTACAAAGTTAGTAATAAGAAACAAGTATTTAGCCTAATTCTTAAGTACTAGACTACTAGTCATCTCACAAGTCACAACTTACAGTCTTACCTCATTATTAATTAATGCTTGTTTTGTCGCATCCGGTTCCAACCTTTCCACTACTTCATGGACTGCTCGGATCAAATCTGTCCTCATCCCAAGTTCTTTCTTGTAGTGGTACATGGGGTTCAAATAATAGGCTATCAAACAAGCCAACAAATGAGATGGTAAGAAACTATAAAACTACATAATAAGTATTACGTTATTAACAATTAAGTATTTAAGTAATAACTTGAAAATTTTAATAACTTTCAACTCACCAGCCAAATGCAATGGATGTTTCTTGCCTTTCCCACCTTTCTTGGATGATGTTAAGGAATTTCTGGTTGCCCCTAGGATAGACTTTGTTAACCATCTCCTTCATCATCTCAAGCTGCAGCCCATATATGTGGTAAAGTTGGTTTCCTTTGTTGATCTACCAACTTCAAGTTTGTCACCACGGGGTCTAGAAGCTTGATAACAACTCTTAGATTTGCCCGAAGCTATCCTTTGGATATGGTAGCCCGTCTTTGCTCTCCTGCCGGTGATTCGATTGGGGCCAAGCAAACCAGTCTTGAGATGCAAACATAGCACGTAGTTGGGCTTTCTTCTTGAAAACTCTTCAAGGAAATCCAATTTGTGGCAAATCTTGTGACCCCGGGCCTCACCAAATCACCACCACATGTCCTCCTCAACATATCCAAAGCAAATCCATGGTTATATACGAATGTGGTCACATTTCGAGCCATTTGAACCACATTCTTCACAAATTTGACTTCCCCCATGTCTTTTAGCATCAAATCAATACAATGTGCCGCACAAGGAGTCCAAAAGAGCCTATACAGGATCCTCCATCAACTTCATCCCAGCCTTCTTGAAATTGGCGCCATTATCGGTCACAACTTGCACCACGTGCTCGACTCCAACCTCTTTCACCACATTCTTCAACAACCCATATATGTATTTTGCATCCTTCTTGTGACCGGATGCATCAACAGACTTGAGGAACACCGTCCTCCCATCACAATTCAACATAAAATTGATGATAGACTGTCTAGTGGGACCAGTCCAACCATCACACATCATTGTCACCCCATAGTGCATCCACATTGGCTTAAGGCCATCAATGTAGGCTTTCAACTCTTCCTTATGCCGTGGGAGATATACATTATATATCTCATATGGGGTTGGCCCAACCACCCCACGTCCAGCACCACTGATCTCATCCACCATCGCCGTATAATAAGGCCCCTGTGCAGCATTTGCCGGAACTTTGTGATATAATGCCCACTTAGAAAAGGCCATCCCCACCTTGTCCTTCACATTACCCCACATATGCTTTAATTTCTTGTTTTGTTGTGGCCTCGCAAACAAGTCAGGATCAGTGCGTAGTATCTGCACATCAGGATCGGCCTCAATGGGTCTAGAAGCAGTAGATGTGGCACTAGGTCGTGATCGTGGGGCCCATGGTAATGGAACTGACTCTCTGGTACTCTGGCTCCTCCTCATACTGGAGCTGCCTCCACTTGCCCTCCCAACATCTGGATCTCCAGATGACCCTGCACCCACGGCTCTCTGTGTCCTCCTGATCTCATCGAGTCTATAAGACTCCCTACTCATCCTGAGTACTCTCTCCATCTCTGCCTCTGGGGATGATGCATCAGCTGGATCTGGATCCACATTTGTCTCTCCCACCTCCACCTCCTCTAAGCATCTTTGCCTCGGCCCGATCCCTCTTTGCTTTCTTTTGTGCCCTCTTCTCTTGCCCTCCTTTCACATACTTTGCCATTGCCACTTTAACTTCATAAGGGACATTGGGGCATCCAACCACATTGCGGTCCCCTCCCGCTAGATGGATCTTTAGTCTAGTGGCCCCACCTGATCCAATCTTTTTCAAACAATATTTACACTCTGACTTTTTCCTATCATCTGTCGAGGAGGCTTACCATCTTTGCCAAGCTATGTCAGACATTGTGTTTCTATCTGAATCTCCAACTCAAAACTCAAAAGCTTGTGCCTGAATCTGAATTCCTGATACAAACATACATAATATTTAATAATCACCGTTAAAAACTTAAAATAGAAACCCAACAGTCCAACACTTAAATTTTAATCAAAGCATTAATACTTTAACTGTTTAACATCTAATCTAAATACAAAAACTAAGAAAAATTCTTCAATTTAAGCTTGCACTATAATGGAACAAGTGAACAACAATAGAGAAGAGAGAACAAGATAATGGCATATTTCATTAACAAGTTATGTACCAAAATTTCTGGATCAAAATTCAGACATCCAACATTGAACATTCCAACTTGAACATATTCTCTGTAAGTCTTCTATTAAGCATGCTAAATAGCTAATGAGCTAAAGATTTAATTTTTTTAAAGTTTGTAAATGGAATACATCTATTAAGCATGCTGAGCTAAAGATTTAATTTTTTTAAAGTTGTAAATGGAATACATCTATTAAGCATGCTAAACAACTAAAGATTTAATTTTTAAAAATTTGTAAATGGAATACATCTATTAAGCATGCTAAACAACTAAAGATTTAATTTTTTTAAAGTTGTAAATGGAATACATGAGCCAACTTGCAGCAAGACTCGATGCTAAAAACACAAGAATTTCAAGGGGAAAGAAGAGAAGCAAGGGGAAAGAAGAGAAGCAAGGAAATGAAGCTAAAAACCCAAGGAAATGAAGCTAAAAGCAAGGAAACTACTGTTCACAAGTAGATTCAAAGCTAGGTTACCTTCCAATAGACTTCAAACCATGGAAAAAAACAACCAACAAGTGCCGATTTCAGCAAAGGAGGGCTTGAATCTACTTGAAATCATGCAAAACCATGAAGAAATGTCGAAAAATGGTCGAAAAATGGTCGAAAAATCGCGTCGAAACTCTCTGCCTCCGCCTGCGTTTCCCGATCGAAACTCTGGTTTCCCAGAGTTTCGATCGAAGATGATGACTTTTTATAACGTTGAACCGGCTGGTTCACTTAAACCAAAAAACCCTGTTTCGAGTTTCGATCGAAATTTCGAGGGTTTCGATCGAAACTCTCGAAATTTCACAAATTTCCCAGCCGGTTCAGACTGGCTCACCCACATTTCGACCCAATAGGGAAATTTCGAGGGTTTCGATCGAAACCCTCGAAATTTCGAAGATTTCGACCGAAACCAATGATTTTTTTTCGGTACCCCCATGTTTCGTTTCGGTTTTTCAAAAATGCGAAATTTCGGTCGAAATTTCGCATGTTTCGACCGAATTTTTTTCCATGGTTGCAACTGAAGTGCAACATCAACCCCACTGTTCTCAGTCAGAAAAGAAAAGAAAAACTAAAGAAAACTAAAGATGGAGAAGAGAGGAGGATGATCACATAACTTGTGATGCAAAAACAAGAGAAATGACGAAGATCCAACAAGAAAACCACCAAGGATGCAAAGGAGATGACTTGGAAGAGCTTTGGTTTGTTCCAGGAGGTTTGGAGGCACAAAAGATGAATTAGACTCGAGGGTTGACTTAAATAGAGCAGCCAAGACCTAATTCAACAAAACAAATCTCATTGGTCGATTGATTGGACGACTGGCCCAGTCGACCAATCAGGACAGCAAGGCCAAGGGAGGAAATTGAAGGTCCAGATCAAATCCAAACTTAAAGAGGTTTTGCACACACACCAAGTGGCTTACCTAGTATGTAGAAATGCCTTCGAACCAAGTCAGATAATACTCCAAGTCCATCAACTAATCTTGTCTTCATTAGGGTGCAGTTTCCTTTTCAGTCCTGAACAAGTTTCCATAAATGGAACACTGTCATCAACTTCCATGGATTCTAAACCAAACACCAAGTCTTCCACTGAGATGACCCATAGTTGACTTCTTCCTTTACTTCAGGTTGTCGGACCTACAGACAACAGGGTTTCCGGGTTGAGGTCAGGACTGGATTTCACATTGACTCTTCTACTAGTCATGTGGAAGTCTATGCTTGCCTCATGCTTCTCAACTAGACAATAAGGATGGAATTCATGTGGGATCCATTAGAAGTCCCACCTCCGATACATTTTGTTAGTTTTCGAAAGTAAACTCCATCTTTATTGTAGTAAAGAAGTGTCAGTGTCAAACTGTCAGTGTCAAGGAGCACAGATCCTCTAACCAGTCACTTAGACAAGGGTGTGAGAGGGAGGACATTGCTCTACCTGTTGGGATAGAGGATCCTAACTCCATTTTTACTTCCAAATTTTTAACCTTAAATGGCATCTTGGTTTCTTAATGGGCAAATTTACTTGATGTGCAAGTGGGTAAAGATCATTTTTTGGCTTAAGATTGTGGTTTCTCACATTCATTTATCACATATTTACTAGAGCTGAGCCCATTAAGAGTGTGAGGGGAGCATGTTGATCTGAAGTCCATTTTTACAAGTTTGAATCTGTCTCTTGGATGGTCTCTACGACTACGACTATTGTCCACGAATTACATGGAGTCCACAAGGTTAGGATAATGCGATTTATTTTTGAGTAAATGACACGGACACCCCAAAATAGAAACCTAAAAGCACTGACACCCAATTTATGTTTGAAAAACACACAGGTCCTATTCCGTTAACATGGTTAGTTATACAATTTGAAAGACTATTATACCCTCGTATTTACAATGACACATCAACCTTACAGCTAAAACAAAAAATGAGAGACTGGAGAAGACTCTGTTTGCTCCTTCACTCAGACCTGCAATAGCCATATCGATCCTTGCAAACCTTCCACC